>NC_134850.1:22979733-23297410 GCF_965363235.1 Mytilus galloprovincialis
GTTTCAAATAATTTAACATCTGTAAATCACCCACCAACATACACACTCTTTGGTCCTCAATTAACATTTAACTGAAGGTGGTCCAACACCTTATACGAAAATTTGTCCTCCAAAGTACGGATTACAGATTGTCAAATGTCATATTTTAAAATCATTTAAATCATTTTTCTTCTTTAAATGACACTGTTTAAATTTATGTTTTTTATTCATTTAGAAAAACGATAAATGACTGGTATCGCTACATAACGTATCGCGTGATGACACCGCCATTGTTAAGGGGAGATAAGCGGCTCATTTAGAAACAATTAGTGTGTGATATGATATTGGGCAATTTGTTGTCTTTCATTCATAACTATTGTAAGGGTGACACGGGACTTTTGTAACTTATGAACTGTTTAAAGAAGAATGATATATAAGGTCAGATCGCTTATCAAATGTCACAAGACGTTACCTTTAAGTTATGAACCTAAATTGTCTATGTTTTGTACTCGTTGAGTTTTATATTACCTTACCTTAAAATACGGTCCTTATACAGGGTAATTCATCTTTTTACTTGAGTACTTTTGCGGCATCTATTTAAGCTGCATACCTTTCTCCTATTCAGCTCTAAAATATACTTCAGGAATCTGATGTTCAGTGGTTGTCGTTTGTTTATGTGGTTCATTAGTGTTTCTCGTTTCTCGTTTTTATATAGATTAGACCGTTGGTTTTCCCGTTTAAATGGTTTAACGCTAGTAATTTTTGGGGCTTTATAGCTTTCGGTTCAGTGTGAGCATAGGCTCCGTGTTAAAGACCATACCTTGACCTATAATGGTTTACTTTTGGCACTCATACCACATCTTCCTATATCTGTTAATATGTAACCAGTTAACTGAAATCAGGACGAAATTGACACGTCGGTCTTGCTGTATCTTTTGTCGCGAAAACACTTCGTATTGACATTCCGAATGCTCACGCTTAGTTATTTGTAAGCTTAACATACAATATTAGGTAAATATCATGTCAAAATAATATCAACCTTTTTTTGTATGAGACTTAGAAACTGAGGAAGAGCGAGATTTACAGAGTCATTTAACAGTTTCAATTCAAAAACAGAAAACAATGATATTCCTTCTGACATTGATCTAAAAAAAATATGTAATGCAACTATGACTGCTACAATTATGGTTGTATAAATGTTTACACAGAAAAAATGTAATCCTGAAAAAAAAGCCCAAGATTGTAAAAAAAAAAAGACACATGAAATTAACTTGCACAAGATATCACTTTGTAAGTATATTTGGTCAAGAATCAGGAAGTGATATGGAAGCAGTAAAAGACAAATAACACGAACTTATGGTTAATTAACTGTGTATGTCTTGCAATCCGTTATACCCAATAACATATACAAATATATCGACATGAATAACCGAGAACGGGTGTTATGACTGAAGCAGAAACTGCTAATTCACATATCATACGTATTCAGTCCGTAAAATGGTGGTATTCATGTTTTATCGACAGTTTGCAGGGGCGTAGCTAGGCCAAAATAATGTGTACGCAATGCCGGGGAAAGAAGTCATACGGCGAGGGGTCTGGGGGCCGCTCAAGGCCGACAGAAGCTCTAGAGTAAATGGTGCAAAATCCTGCATTTACGCGATTTCCTGGGACTGAAAATGACCTCATAGAAATCTTATTTTCACGAGTAACAAGACAACTTTTGAAAATAATTAAATTTGAAAAAAAAATAGAGAACAAAAAACTAATGAGTAGTGGGTAGAGCTTATTTATATATTACGTAACAATTAAAATATATATAGTGCCACCACCATATATTTTAATTGCTACCTATAATCAGTCTCAACCCACTATACATTCACTGAGAAAATCCAAATTTCTAAGCCTTAAAGGGTATTTTTTTTATTGAGAAAATACATAAATAAATCGAATCACATTTCTCTATGTTTTATTTTATAAGAGAACAAGCAGTCTTTCTTTTAGCTTTTAATTCTCAAAGTTAGTTCTGAAAGTCAATGACCATTTCCTTTCCAGTTATCCAAAACCGTGTCTGTTGAAATTTGTTTTTCGTGATTTCCCAGATAAACGGATGGATTTCATTGTATTTCTTTAGACGTCTCATGGTACTGAAAGATTGTTCTATCGTTGCCGTCCAGACCGACATACATGCATATATATTAAGTATTTTAAAGATTCCCGGGTATAAATTCTTGTTTATAACATCATAGTTTGGAATCTTTTAACTATACATTTGTATATAAATACTTTTGAAATCCCAAATTTCTACAAGGAAAAGCTTCAAATTAAATCTGAGTTCTTTTTATCAACCTCCAAAAACGAGTCTTTTATTTTTACAAAGCAAGGAAAACAAGCACTTTAAATTTTGCACATGGAGATTAAACACTTTTAATCTCGAGACACGTATACTAGTTTCCGGAACGGAATAATTAAATGAACGAGGCACCCATCTTGCACGACCGAAAGTAAAAAAAAAAACGGCGAATAGGTTTCAAAAATGTTACCCTTAATAGAACATCACGTTTTATTTCATCAGTCACTTTGAAATCTTCAGAAAAAATGTCAGGGTAAGGAGGCATAGTAAACGCACTTATTGTATTCTGAAACCCCGAGGACATAGCTATTTTAATTATTTGCATCAGCAGCACAATCACGATGCTGGTCCCGAAAATGTAAAGAGAAAACTAGGTACCGGAACGGAATATATTTACAAAGTGACTATTAACATATTTTATAACACATTATAATTAATTCTATTACTTAAGTTTTATTCTAACTAGATTTACCATATTTTTATTTTTGTCAAATTTTCGATGTGTACGCAACTGCGTTTTTGCGTACGGGTTGCTACGCGCCTGGTTTGTACATTTCCCGCTAGATTCGCATTTTTTTTTTATCAAGGACAGCAAATTTTTTTCCAAAATATTGGACAATGATGTCAGAAAAAATGTAGCAACGTTACATTTTCCCCGGTGCAGTACTTTGTGATAGTATTCAATACAATACCATACAGAAAAAAACAACATGCAACAAATTACCTCAGGGAAACCTTTTCTTTGGAAGGAAGAAAAATTCCCTTGAGGAAAAAACAACTTTTCCTCTGAGGAAATTTGTAAAAAAAGAGGCAAATTTTTTTCAACAGTGGTGCTAGAGCACAATTGTTTTAAGGACAAATATCAGGGAACCAATACCAACCAAGTAGTTAACTTCATTTTGATCTACTTTCAACAATTAAGATGACAACTTTTGCACTCAGTTGAATTGCAAACTTGTCCTGGAGACCGTTCTATCAACAATATACCATAAATTCGAATGTTCCTTTATAACACATCACGATATAAATAAAGCCAACCATCGAAAAGATCCATCACTAACGGTGGTCAAACGCGAATTGTATGGGGCGAAACTTATTGTTTGATATCTGAATTCTGCAATTTTGTTTTGTAGAACAGAACGGTACCAATCAGACCAAGACAATTACTATTTATTTATACCATAGTACACTTTAACCAATGATGAATCCAATATGATTTTCTAAACGACCATTCATGGCCTCGATTACATTCACCTTGTTCGTCAGCACATCGGACCGTCCCATTCGTTCGTCCAACAAGCATGTTATCACTGTTTTCGCAGATAGACGTACCATTGAACAGAATGGCGTCGTATTTAGCAACAACGTGACAGTGATGAGTTGAATCGTAAAAAAACAGTTCTAATTTTTCAACTCCTGATTCCTGATTGCAGATATTTTCATTTCTCAAATTATGAAATATTTCGTCACTCATTCTTCCAGTAACACCAAACAGAATGAATTCATGTTTGACCAGCAGCTAGACTGTGATGAGTTGTAACTTTTTTGCATTTCCGGATCTGTCTGACACTTTTTCCTGTTTTCATGATCTGTCATGCACTACTTCCTGTTTCCCATACTCAGACTTCCGATACAGAATAGGCTTAGCACGATAACTCGAAATTTGAAATTTAACACCGAGACGATGTATTTTTGTCACTCAAAATTGAACATTGAATAACTGTTAAAAACAATTTCACGTAAGCAACCTAGGGGATGGTTGTGCCTTCCAATACATGTTTTACCCCGCCAAATTCATTACGTGCCTTTGCCAATTCAGATGCTTGTACTAAGTGACTGCTTTTGGTTGCTGTTTGTTATATCTGATTTTTTTTGGGTTTTGTACCTCAATCAACATCAATGTCATTTGCAATCTGTTTGATAGTTGTCATATTGGAAATCCCAATTTTATATATTTACCATGAAAACCTTCACATTATGAATTTGATATCCGAGGTTTTACAAGTAAAGACGTTTTGCAAAACATCAGTGTTTTGAAACGGGTCGAGACTTGCGTTGTTTCGTGTCCACTAAGATTTCGATTGTGGTTTAACAAAAAAGACAAATACCATAATGAACTTGGTGCATGTATTATGGTAT
Source organism: Mytilus galloprovincialis (assembly GCF_965363235.1). Taxonomy (NCBI): domain Eukaryota; kingdom Metazoa; phylum Mollusca; class Bivalvia; order Mytilida; family Mytilidae; genus Mytilus; species Mytilus galloprovincialis. The sequence goes on from NC_134850.1 coordinate 22,984,202, forward strand.
ATTTATGTCTTTGTCTTATAGAATTAGATATGCTTGATTAGAAAATGCCTGTTCCTTTTATGTGTTTGAGCTTGTCAGAGTTCGTTTTTTTTGTAATATTACTTTTTTCATGGCATATCTTCGATGAGTTCGATTAAATTACTTAATTATTCGCACTTTTCTTAACTCGAGTAACACTTTGCGTAATGTTTTAGCTCATTAGATAGTGTTTTGCTTTTATTCTTTCTATTTGCCTTCTTGTTTTGTATATCATAATTGTTGTCGTGTTGGATTTCCGTTTTTCAATCCCTTGGCCTTCAGCTTACCAGTTGAAGATTAATCCAGAGAATATCTACTGCGAGGGAGTTTTAAATCTTGAAAACATAAGGAGGTATTGTGCGATACATGGGTTATATTTTTCACAGTTTCCGCGGTTGTAATGTGATTTATTTGTCAAAATCAATAACCTTTTGAAATTTTTTTATGGTGACATGAAGATGCTTACTGATAAGATTATTCAAATGTCAAAACTATGATTTAAAAACGGGAAAAAAGTGTGAAATGTCATTCACTAGATCACATACGAACAAACAATTATCTCTTTAATTCAAATTCACTGACATAGAAAATTATTTATACAAAAACAAAAATGTGTCTTAACATCGGTTGACAAAATCGTCTGCCTGCTTTTACATTTGTCCACCCGTAAGATTACAAAGGACCATAATGATGATGTATTAATCCGAACAAAATACATTTTTTGACGTTGATGAATAACACTGAAAAAACCTTTAACAATTGAGAACCCCGTACCAATACCTCGTGAATAAATCTTGGGGTGGTCTTCCATACACTTTTTCAATACATTAAGCATAGGGTATTGGGTACGATTAAGAGATAATTTGTTTATAAATGTAATGTACCCCCTATGACACTTTAAAGACTCATCCTTGATAAGCAAATGATAAATATATTAAATACATATTTGATTTGGGTACTCGATCGTGACGAGTCTTAGTCACTTCCGTAAATGGAATGTCAGCCATTGGTTTGATTGACAGCTTCGCGTTTTTACCGTACATGATACAAGAAGTATATACATATCTGATCATTTTTCCATTCATACCTTGTATGTTATCGATACATTCCCACGCTTGCACTGTGGTCCTAGTCTAATTATTTAACCTCATTAATTTTCTGATAAATGATAAGATTAATTAAGAAATTAAGAAAACTTTCTATTTTGAAATTTAATTATTTCAACACTTTTTTAACAGTAAAACGCACTACATAAATAAAAATCTGAAAATACAACTTAAGTAAATTTAAGATAAAGCGTTCAATTATTTTGATTGCATAGAAAAATAACACTGATGGCCTCAAATTCGATGACTATTGAAAATGGACACCTTTTGAGGAAAGTGACACGATGAGTTGTTACAAATTTACACAATTTATAAAACACTCATAAGTCGTTAAAATGAAAACAGAAAGAAGAAAATGTAAGCAACAACTGTATAACGCAATTACTTATACAGAAGATTATCTTTTATGTGGTACCAAAAACCTGGACTAAAATTAATTTGGCTCCTTTAATTTTCCTAACATTTTGACAAAAAAAATTACTTTGACTGTTCACAAAATTTTGAAATTTTTGAAATACTGAGGCTTTTCTACCTCAGGCATAGATAACCTTAGCTGTATTTGGCACAACTTTTAGGAATTTTGGTCCTCAATGCTCTTCAACTTCGTACTTTATTTGGCCTTTTTAACTTTTTTGGATTCGAGCGTCACTGATGAGTCTTTTGTAGACGAAACGCGCGTCAAGCGTATATACAAAATTTAGCCCTGGTATCCTGGTATCTATGATGAGTTTATTTGACCCTGTTACAAAAACATAAAAAAAAACAAAAAAAAATACTTAATGGTAAACATTTTATTGGATATATAGCAGTTTGATAAACACATCATTTAGATGCTTTCCTTAACAATATAACGTGATTAGAACGTTCAGGTGATTTCCAGATAGCTATCTCCCTGTAGTGTTGTGTACCAACTTAAACGCTAATTGCATTTATTGTTATCATGTATAAACATAATATAATTAATAAGTAAGAAGATAAGGTATGCTTTCCTATAAGACAGCTCCCCTTCAGAGTTTAAAACGTACCCGTAGAAGAATTTGTATAATTGTGTGCTGCATTTATCTATGTTCTGTTCATTTCAGTTTATTGCAAGTCGATTTTTTGTTTTGAGAAACAAATGATATTATTTCTGAATTTATTCTATAATTTCTTTACGCTTCAGACATTCCTTGAACCAACAATAGTTGATGAAATTGTACCGAATGTTCTGTTCACAGGATCATAATATTTTTCAAACACTAAAATCATATTTATTTAGACAATGCATACTCAATTTATTTCAAATCCGTAAAACTACAAACGCCGATCATCCATTAGTTCTATACAGCTGGTTTATGATTTAAAACAAAAGTCATTCAGCTAATTCATTTAGGGAATATCAGTAACACTGATTTCTGTCATGATTATAAAGGCTTTAATAACATAAACTTAGTACTCAAACCTTCATTATGTTTAGTTATTTACTATTAATATACTCTTCATGTTTTTAAAATGTCAAACTTCTGAATTTCACAGAAACCAATCTAGTGTGAAATTATTTTCCAACCTAGACGAGTCGTTTATAAAGATATACTACTTCATTTACTATTGTATTAAGAAGTGTTGTTAAGTGTATTCAATCTATTTTCTCAAAGACCACCAGGATCTTTAACAATCCTTTCTTTCCTTTTTTATTTAATCTTTTCATTTCGTCTGTATTGTCTTCGAGGAATTCTTCAGAAGACTTGATATTTTCTCATGATCTGGAAACATGGGAATCCATTACTTCTATTTTACATGGAAATGGTCTTTTAATCTAAGAGATTCCCAGGAAAAACTCATCGTTTTTTGAAGCTTTACGTGCAAAACAGGTAGTATGCACAAATGAATTTCTATTACTAAGAGATATAAATTCAATCTATAAAGATGCCATTAAAGGTACTTTCTTGTGTTAATTAGATGCAATTTTGTATTCGTTCATTGACTCGTGCTAGTGGTTGATATGTCTAACATCACCTTTCTGTATCCCTGCTGCGTTTGATAGAAGTGACATCCACTTTGCGAGGTTAGCTGTTTTTATCGTTCATTATCAGTCATTATCCGGGTCTTTGATTGTTGATAGCACTTGGCAAGGAACGTCTTGGTAATGTTTGTTAATTCTCAACTGATGGATTAGCGTTGTTTAGCACTACGAAATTAATTATTATTGACACAATATAAAATTAATTAAGTCTTCAAATATATCTTATTAATCCTTTCTCGTGAGAAAGATACTTAGCGAAATTTTATAATGCCAAAAAAATAAGACGAATAGATTTCTTCTGGAAATTGTCCATTATGCATAATAAAGGGATAAGATCAAATGCCAAAACTCGTTAAGAAGACGCAAATAAGATAGAGAAAAATGAAAAAGATTGGAGACAAAAGCTGTAATTGCTTCTGTAGACTTTATATTGACACCAACATAGAGAATGAAAAAGATAAATTTCTTTTCATGGAAAGATTGATCACCAAATAATCAGATTTCACTTCTTTCTCAAAAATAAGTTATTGATAATAATATTCTTCATCTTCGAAATGTCTCAAGATCATATAGAATGTCATCAGTTATTTTTGAAACAATAAATTTAGCAGTGACAACATGCTGAATTGCCAATCTTCAATATGGTTATAATCAAAGTTTTGAAGATGGAAAGTCATTCTGTCAAAGGTTCCATATTAGAGATATCACTATCGTTTTCTATTTTTTTTTAGAAATTTATGTAGATATTAAAAGACGTCTTTTATAAAATTGATGTATTCATATGTGAACATGACGGAATTCGTGCAATAGCTTATTTCAAGACGAATTAGGGAACTAACATTTTATTGTACACCTACTTCTTTTGCTTATATATTCTATAGATTTGTTAATGAACAATAATTTCCCAAAAAGTTCATGTTTTGCCTGACATGTATATCTAAAAATTGAATCCAGGTGCTAATGTATGATGCTGTTTTCCACAACTGAGGGAATACTTTTTATATCTTGCTATACTCGGTGACATGTTCTAGAGCAATACAAAGATTTCATTTCTGAATTAATCATATGTTTCTTACATCATGTACATATAAACAGATTTGTTTAAAGTCTAAAAGAAATACATGGAAGGTATATACAATTCTACTATCAGCGTCCTTTATAAAGATACAAATGATAAAGTCTTCCTCTTTCACTGCTCACAATGAAAAGACAAACTTCGAGAATTCGTACAAGGAAACGCATCACAATGTACAAATGTATATCAGAACTATCATTAACCCCAAGACTCCTACAAATCATCGATAGAAAGAAATTGCGCTTACAGATCCAGTTAACAATCTCTGGACCGACAAATTAAGTGTATCTTTAAGTAAAGGGCACTATTTCTGTTTCCGTTGAGTGTTAAAATGGCAATTAAAAGAGCATCACCCGACTTAAGGATCAATTATCCCCACTGTCATGTATAATCAGTGTTGTGAGTTGTCAATCCGGAGTGTCTTTTAGCGACAGACAGTTTCCCAAATGGGCAATATAGGATTCATATAATCACGCATTCTGCAAACAGGATGAAACCGAATTTGTCGATTTCGTATAAGGAAATTGAAATTCTTCTTGGATGATTGACAACTTAGAGAAGGAAGATGTCAATTTCGGTTAATTATCTTATCATTGTGGATCCCGAGACTGTATTGTTTTGTTAGTAGTTTGTTAGTAATGAGAAGTCGTCTTAGCTTGTTTTTGCTACGTTCTATACTAATTTGTTATCGGAAAGAGCGAGTATGTCGCGATTGACAGATAGAATGGACAACAATTTACATCACGCAAAAACTTGCTGTACTTTAGCTTACGTATACTTCTTTGACTTTACTTTACCTTGAGAAAAAGAACAGATCGAACTTTAAAAAATACGCATTAGAATGTTTTTTTTTAATATAGTTGAATCAGGAAATAGTATGCCAACTTCAATGAAACAACAAACCAAGAACACAGAGAATAACCGAAATAAAAAAGGCCATCATGTTATGGTACTTTTAGGTTTTCTTAAATTTTTTGAAAGCATAGAAAATAAAAATAAATCCTGAGAAGGAGAAACACTGCATAAAGTCGATAAAGTTTTCTCATTGATAGAGATAATGAAATGTATAATACGTCACCATTTGTTTACGTTCGTCAAGCTTCCAATGCAAAACAGATCATACCAAATGAAAGACGATTTGAATTTTGTTTCAAATTCTGAATGCAAAGTTTGTTTTAAAAAAGTCGTTTACTAATTTCGCAGTGATCTGCAGGATTCTTGCTAAGAATAATTTGAATTTTATCTTGAATGCTTGTCTAATAAAAATTGCATTAGTATGAAGAAAACATATATTCCCTATCTATATCTGCTAGCCTATTCACTAACATTTTGTACTTTTTGTTATTCAACGGAAAACGTGAATCTGACAAAACACGACAAGAAAGTTTCCAATAAAGATGTGAATATTTTCTATACATTATATTCTCATCAAATTGAGAAAAATGTTCCATTCATTTGAAAACATTATTGACAAATTAAATTAAAACACTAATGACAATTCATGATGTCAATTTCTACCATCGTTTCAAAGGGAGGTAATGAACCATGAAAAAGTTTCTCAGTTATCAACAGATACCATTGAGATTCACGCGTGTATCCATTTTCCCTCTTGTTAATTTATCTATATGCTTTCATTTTGTTAAAAAAAACTTTACACTTCGAGCTGTTAATATTACATTTCTACTCGACAACTTTTTATATATTTTTGTCGATGAAATCGCACATCTAATCAGCCATGTTTTTCATTTCCGGATATCGATATCATCCTCTCGTGGATGTTTTAACTTTTAAAGCGTTTGTGTAATTCATCGTGAATATGCAGAAGGAATTCCATCATGGAAACGCATCAAATAGAAATTCTGTATGAAAGTTACTTTCGCTAACAGAATGAATAGACATATTGCCTATTTGTTTTTAAGAATGACGAACCTTACACATGAAACAGAGGTGTGGTCGTCACCAAGAGGAATGTGTGCTTTTCATATAAACAACAGTAATTATACAAATCTATATTAAAAGTAAAATCACAAAAATACTGAACTCAGAGGAAAATCAAATCGGAAAGTCCATAATAACATGGCAAAATCAAATGACAAAACACATCAAAAACGAATGGACAAGAACTGTCATATTCCTGACTTGGTACAGACATTTTCAAATGTAAAAAAAAGGTGGATTAAACCTGGTTTTATAACGCTAAACCTCTCACTTTGTTGACAGCCTCATCAAATTCCGTTATATTTACAATGATGCGTGAACTAAATAGACATAATAAATAAAATATAATTGATCACAGTAGTAACTACTAGTTGTTAACGTCTACGTTATTTAGTTTCTGGTGAAGAGTTGCCCAAATCATACCACATCTTTTTCTTTTTATGATAGTCATACAATAAAAAGTTTAATTATTTCAATGAACGCAGTGTATCATAGCTAATTGCAATTAAAATCATTAATAGTGGAATTCCCAGTTAAAACGTACATGCTAAGCGATTCGGCTTGCATTACACTCGAATATTATCTGGGTTAATTGTATACACAAATCACGCGTGGGACAACTTTGAATACAACATGCAATGCATTGCAACAACTCTTCGGAGGAAGGCCTTACGATATGTTAGTAACCTTTTGTAAGTGTCTCTCTTTTCAGTCATACAATTGGACCATCCGCTGTTAAATTTATAAATACTTACCACAGACAGTTGATACCTTATAGGTGTCCTAAAAAAACATTAACTGTTTGCCACTGGACACTTAGCATAATGATTAAACAGACACATAATAGTTTGAAGCATATCAATCTGATAAATTTTTATGACACTGATATAGGTAAACTGAGATATCTCATTCCAATATAGTCCGCGGGATCGGTTTGTCGTCGGCAAAATTTCAAATTTAAAAAGAACAATTTTTTTTTTCTAAAACAACATTAATTTTCAATCTATCGAATTAACTGATACAATATATAAATCAAGTACTTAATACTGAACACATAAGTATATTTGTCTTTGTAGTTAGTTGGAAGTGTAATGTGCCAATACCAACTTTTTAATATCCGGATGTGATGCTGAAAGAAAAACGGTATGAATAGCGGTATCTTATTCGAATGAAGATCATGCCCCGTATCATGGTATCAACTAGTAATCAATTCCTATCAGACATATGCATTTAATTGATACAAAATTTAAAACCTCACACACGAAATTGCTGTAAAAGTCGCTGTACCATCAGACAATATGTCAAACATTATAAAATCAACAATTAACTTGTATTAGTTTGGAGTGAGGAGAACGAAACAATTTGAAATTATTATGAAGATCATAACTAGCTTCTTTTTTTATTCAAACGATCAATTGTAGTGAAATATTTAAAAAAATAATTGTGTGTCAAAAATGTTTTTTTTAATTGTAGTTGCTCCTTTCTATATAAATGTTTAAGTTATGTTTTCTTGAACTTTGATTTTTGTTTAATGCTGAACAAGACGCACACTAGAAGGATGTAAAAACATCATTCATAGTTCGTGTAATTGTTTTTTTTTATTTACACCAAAAAAAAATACAAATATATATATATATATATACATTCATTAAATAAAAAAGTAAAATAAGTTAAAAAGTTAACAGTTCCATTCTATCTATTTCATCCTTCCATTGGGACTCTTGTAGTGTCGCTATAAGCGACGTCGTTAAGGATGTTTGTGACGCTCCGGCATTGTTCGTTATTAAAAATTCTCTGGATTTAATTTCGATCGGAACGTTTTTATGAAATAACGTTCCACCTCTTTTCTATATACATAACTCGTCTAAACATCAACCCAACAATGTTAGATCTGTAAATTTTCTACTGAGATATCGTGACACCAAATCGCCTGAACTGTAACCGGCGCGCTAGACCACACGACCACTTGGGCTAATGAGGAAATTTATTTCTGCGTAACAGTTCATTTTGGAGTCCTCTTCTCGGTCCGGGTCTACACTATGTCGATTTCTTTGAAAAATAAGAGACAAGGATTTAGATTTTAATAACTACAGTTTCAAGTGGTGTTGTTAATTTCAGGATAAAAGCAGTACATGTACGTTATCGAAAAACATACAATTGCTACGCAACAGGAGAAAATCTCGGTGAGCCTTGTTTTTGATTCCGTTTCTAAAGCTCATAAAACTAAATTTCATATTTTCCGACAATGTGCATATATATCACATACATATTATATTCGTTTTGCCCGAATATCCCCGTTTGAAAAAGAAAGAAGCTCTAATAGATAAAGGGTATTGAATGTCCTTCTGGTATGTTTCGCCCCTCATTTATATTCGTATGTTATTGTTAATTACACAGCAGGAATTAGACCTTGAGGTATATGATGAATAAAAGTAAAAGAAGACTTATTTTAGTTTTCAAAGTAGGCGTTTTGAATGAGCAGGTCAATTGATCAGAGTATAGTATATGCATGTATCAGCTGCAATTGATTGATTCATATCCGGATTCTATTGCAAAAATAAAATCTTTGATTGAAAGCACTCTTACTATAATTCCTATAAAAGAATTAAAATACGTGTACTGGATAGCTGCTTTATAACTGCAGATAACAGTCTTAACAAATGATAAATCTGAATGACACAATTTTAAAAGTAATTTGTCAAATTCTCACCTTTGAAATTATCATCGGTGTTTATCAAGGATAACAACTGACGCCTCATTTGTTCGCATCCTTTCCTTATAATTATCATACTGGTAATCTATGTTGTCATTGTTAAATGGGTGACAGTGATATAATGGTTCAACTAAAATTGAAAGACAGGTTAAATAGATGAAATCGTAAGGTGATTGTGTATATTTCTTAGGCTTTAAAACGGTTGTACGGTGAGGAAACGGAGTTTGGCAAGGACATAGTTGAAGGTTTTTGTTTAGAAACAATAAGATAACTATCATCATGGCTTAACAATTTGTTTACAAATACAATTTATATAGCTCATTTTGACATGATGATATCGTCCTATGTGATTTATTATATAAAAATTCAAGACATATAAGACAAATTAATAAAAATAATTTTTGAATTACGACATTTAGAAGTAAGATAAAAAAATTATATATTTTTGTTTCGCTGGTTTTGTTTTTAAAGTCAATGATAATTCAAAATTTGACTGTTCAGATATATTTTCACGTTGTTTGAATGTGTTAAATACTAATTATAGTGTAATTTTTCTTTCTAAGCTTGATTGTAAAGTTGAATTCTAGTATATAATAGAAATTTAGTTTTAACACTATTTGTTTTTATTTTGAATATGTATAATTTGAGTCAAAAGATATTTCCTTCCTGATTTTGTTTTTTTCTTTTTATAATGTGGTGGTTAAATAAAAATAGAACAGTTACATGTACCCAGTTCAGATTTGTATCAGATACCCATCCGCCAATAATCCATAATCGTTTTCCATTATCAGTGTTAAATGATAGATTCTCGGAATCTTACAATATGATACCATTGTGAACCTCAAATGTTTTATTTCAGACGGGTTTACCCACTTGTATCCCTGACTCCTCAGAATCACCAACAACAATAATGCCGTTGGGACAACCTAGTACAACTATTTATACTTCAAGTTGTTTAAAGGGTTTTAATCATGAACTTCAAGGGGATATAATGTTGTATCCAAATATTTCTTCTTTTCCCTTATTACAATTATTTTCAGGCGTTTATAAGTAATCAACGGTTTAGAAATATGCTATATACAATGTCAGAAAGGCAAAATATACATGTCTCCATGGTACCGTCAATTTGAATAAAACTACAAAACTCTTTGAAAATGCTGTAAAGAGTAAACCAAATTACAATTGTTTATTTATTATTTTCCCTATTAGACTAAATTCTAGGAACAACATTTCTTTGAGTGTTACATTTTCTTAACATCATATAGTGTATTTGGAATTAAGAGCTATCATATATTTTATTAGTCCTCCAAATACTTATCAGAAATGTGCATAGATCAGTTAAACACTCTACTCTAGTAACAAAATTTCTTGTTTGGGTGTTACATTTTCTTCAAAATATAGTGAATTTGGAATTAAGAGCTATAATTAATCCTCCAAATATCTAATCACAAATATTCATTAGATTAGTTAAACACTCTAAATCCAGGAACACAATTTCTTTTTTTTGTAAATATAGTGAATTTGGAATTTAGAGCTATATTGAATCCTTTAAATACCTAATCTGAAATATGCATTAAATCAGTTAAACAACATAACCTATAGTGGGTTTTCAATGTTTATAGTCATCAACTTTAGAGATACAGCAACCTTGTTGTCCTTTAATCTTTACAATTTATCACGGAAAAGTGGATCTTGTTGCATACCTTAATGAATTTTCTGGCTTTTCCAAATGGTTTGGTACTAAGAGAACTTGTCTGACATAATCAATTTACAGATAAAGAGATCATTTGACATCAATTAAGTAACAAAGCAGAGTTTGACTTTACGAAGATCATTTAATTTTAATATAAACCTAACATGCAATGTTATGATCTTTATATATCCGTTTGTGATTCACGGGATGTTTATAACAATAGATTAAAAGTTGAAGATTTTAAGTTAGTTAAAGTATGCATGATTTTTTCAGATGAAAATGTTTAAATTCATTTTAAAATCTATATATTAGTGTTATGGTTCTATGTTTTCATACATCCCTTGTTTTCAAATGATTGAAAATATCGCTCTTTGTGAAAGAGAGGGGCGAAAGATACCAGAGGGCAGTCAAACTCATATTTGAACTTTATGTTACATTGTAATATTTTATCTTGTAATTGTCCATTAATAAATACTATCTATACTAAACTCATAGATAGAAAATAAACTGACAACGCCATGGCTAAAATACAAAAAGATAAACGGACAATTAATAGTACAAAAGACACAACATAGAAAATTAAAGACTAAGCCACATGAAAAGTAGTTCGAAAAAAAAAACCCCGATTAGGCAGTACAATATATTTATGTATTTCATTATTTTCGTTTTGAAAAGAGCAACGAAGATTTGGAAAAAACTAAACATTTTAGCTTCTTTCCTTCAATTAATTGCGTTTAACACATAGACACATGTCTATACAAAATGTGCCCTGCTAGTTAACCTATCATTTTGTAACTCGATAGACAATAAACATGTATATCTAAATATATTTACTATAAACCGAAGACAAGATGTAAAACAAATGTTGATGATGGCTTATTAACATAAACTATAAAATACATGTACATTTTGTAATGAAGCTTCCTATTGATTTTAGATAAATTGTGTGTATATGTTAGCTATTGTCATTTTATTCAAATACAAATTTATAAACATGATATATTGACCATATGAACATTTATGAGTACACTATGCACTCGTTCTGTTTTCTATTAATATAGATTCTTTTAAAATCTGTCTTCAAAAAACAATACACAACACAAACAAGTATCTGATCAACTTAAAACGATGATTAACTAAGAAGAAAAACAAATACAATCGGGTACTGTTTTATATAATAGAGATGTATGCGGCAGTCATACAAGAGGGGCGACAGATACCAGAGGAACAGTCAAAGCCATGGATTGAAAATAAACTGACAACGCCATGGCAAAAAAAAAAAAAAAAAACCAAACAAACAACAAACAGACAAATAAAAGTACAGAATACACAACATAGAAAACTAAAGACTAAGCAACACGAACCCCACCAAAAACTGAGGTGATCTCAAGTGCTCCGAAAGGATAAGCAGATCCTGCTCCATATTTGGCACCCGTCGTGTTGCTTATGTTATTACAAATCCGGTAGGTCGCATTCGTGAAAAGGAAAGGGGTATCATACCAGTGACAGGTTTAGCTAGTTATAAACCAAAGTTTAATCCAACATCTTCTACATAAGAAAAGCCTGTACAAAGTGTGCAATATATGACAGTTGTTGTCCATTCGTTTGATGTGTTTGAGATTTTGATTTTGCCATTTGCTTACGGACTTCCATTTTTCGATACTTTTTGCTATTAAACTTAATGTCTTTATACGTGTACAGGGAACTACATGTACAAAGTATTTTTTATAATGTGTTATTTTATTTTGAAAAAAAGAACAACACTGTAAGTCGTTATTATGCAGGAATATTTGTTTTTCTATACCATATAATTTCATCATTTTTATTTTATCGGTATACATATATTGGGTACATTAAGGCGGTTTGTAAGTTCAAACATTTAACCTCTTGCATGTTAAGAACTATTTATTGGTAAACCTAAATCGTATCTGCACGACAAATGTGCATCTTCTTATATATATACAATAGATGAAAAGGTTACGATAGTTAAGGTTTTATCATAAGACAAATGGGATATAGATGACTTGTAATACTATATTGGGGTAAACTAGTGCAGTTAAATACATAAGGTGCAAACTGTACTGTGTGATGCAATCTTTCTCTACTTTGATCACAAAGGAGCAAAAAAACACTTGAAAGACACCGACCCATCTTTGTCAAAGGGATATCAATATACAAAAATTTCTGTGCTATAATTGCACAATAATTATACCCCACCAAATGTGTCAAACATTTTTTAGTTGTGTATGGCATTTTAAATATATACAAAATACGTTCGCAATTTAATGGGATTTGATTGTCATACAAGTGAGAAGTTTAGCTAGCTATAACAGCAGGTTCAATCCACCATTTTCTACATAAGAAAATGTCTGTACCAAATCAGGAGTATGAAAGTTTGTATCCATTCGTTTGATGTGTTTGAGCCTTTTATATTACCATTTGATTAAGGACTTTCCTTAATGAATTTTCCACGGAGTTCAGTATTTTTATGATTTTACTTTTTACATGAACAATTCATTTATATTAAGTACTTTGAGAAATAAAAACGTTAGCTTATTCATACGTTATATTGTGTTGAATTCCACTGGAATTTTAGCATAAAGCCGGAATGTTTCGACAATATTTGATATTCGCATATCTATCACGTCTTCACAAAAAATGTGTTCGTATATCTACATAGTTTAGTTCTTATCTGTTTATGCATGGATTTTTTGACTTGGAGGCTGTAATGTGCACGAAAGAAGTGAACAAATATCTATCTTGCGGATTTGATGATGTTTATTTTTGATTTTTTATATATATTACACAAAAGTACTAGTATCGGTTCTTTTATTCTATATTTCATTGTGATAAGGTCATTTATAACAAATTGCGTTGGTTTATTTGTAACAAGATTGTTTGTAATGATCTGCTCAGAATGAATAATACTGGCGAAAGGGCAATAACTCGACATGTTTTTAATATCAGTTTCTTGGAAGTTTTGATATAATTAATAATTCATATTCAAATTGCAATTAAACAAATAATTAATCCCTGCTGTCTCATGATCAGCTATTCCCGCCAAAAAATAGATAACCAGGTTAGACTTTTGTGGATAGTTGTCTCATTGGCAATCATACCACATCTTCTTTTTTTATAGAGTAGTCGATCGTATCAAAAATATTATCATACAAATTCTAAAAGAATGTCACAAAAATTGAAAATATGCATGACTGTGGATAATTATTATTATAGCTAGAGCAACGAATTGTAATAAAATAAATGCTTTATCATTGCTATATCATATTTAAAATCAATGGTATCGTATCAAAAAAGATTATCATACAAATTCTAAAAGAATGTCACAAAAATTGAAAATATGCATGACTGTGGATAATTATTATTATAGCTAGAGCAATGAATTGTAATAAAATAAATAGAGATTAATACATGGCCTTTTCCATATCAGCCTGGGTATCATCCCGAGACGAAGTCGAGGTGCTGATATGGGTCGAGGGATGATACCCAGGCTGATATGGAAAAGACCATGTATTAATCGCTTTATCATATACTTCCGACAATAGTTTCATGTAAGGCAAATAAACAAATGCAATAACTAAAACAGTCAAAAACTTTATAAAGAAGTTAAATTATGAATCAAATATACTATAAATGTCCAACAACAGCATCACTACCTCCATATATATGTATGGTAACATTTCCTATAGAGGCATTTTGAAACATAGGAAATTTGGAAGAGTTTTATGATCATTATTACTCCATGTTGGTTGTACTATAAAATGATTCTTAATTGTCAATGGCATTTGTTAGCAAGTACTAAGCTATCCCCACAAAAGTTCCCGTAAAATATATCTGACGTCACAATGGAAAAGAAAACAATCGATACCGGAAACACCGGAAGTAACTTGCACGAGTAGCACTGTTATGGGTTTTTGCACGAGACGCCCCTGATATGGGTTATCAGCCCGGGTGGGAAATTATGGCTTGTGTACTTCCGCTCATTACACATATGCAAAAGCTATCATATCAATGCTAAGTATATGATAAATGCTTTTATTATCACTATATCATATTTAAAATCAATGGTATCGTATTTTATAAAACAGTAACATGTAGAATTGATTGATTGATTGAATCAATTATTTTATTCTAAAGAGCGTATATCTACTTAAGTTACGTTAATATTTCAGATAGATAATGGAAATTGATTTGCTTGACGTGCAGTGGCAAGCATTTCAAGCATGTATCATTCAATCTATTGGTTCTACTAGGAAGAAGTTCATCGGGATAAAGGGCCGAATATTTGAATGATCACTAAAATGAGGTTATGATTGACAGCGACAGAAAATTAGCCCTACAGCAAGCCACCTATAACAGATCCCTTAGAGAATTGTTACACAGGTTCTCTATCGTGCAGCATTGCACTCTAACCACGGCTTAGGATTTAATGCCCAAGATTCATGTAGTCAAACGAACAACGCACTTTAACAAGGGTTTTACTACAGAACGGAAAAAAAAACCAACAAGGGTTAACCATATTTCTATACTCAGTCAACTCCTAGTAATGAGACTAGTAAAATAGTATCGGATATGGAAAAAAATTACAAAATTTCGACTGAATATTCGCATACAGAAAAAAATGTTTCTAACCATTTTGCGCAGTAAAAGATATTTTTTTCTGACATTATCCCTGCATGCATTTGTACTCCCCTCCCCCTGTCGAATTCGACACTGGTTGGATTTTTGTTTTATTTCAATAAATTGTTAAATTCGGAGACCTTCGGGATTATCTGTTGCGAACACATGCAATTGTACAATTGTTCATTTTTGTTTGTGTGTTTGTTTAAATGATGTTGATCAACTGAGACTAAATGCAAGCTACGACACTGTATATGACGTGATTCGAAATTCATACTAGAGTAAGTATTTGATTAAATTTGAGATACAAACTTGTAAATATAAAAAAGAAGATGTGGTATGATTGCCAATGAGACAACTATCCACAAAACACAAAAATGACACAGACATTAACAACTATAGGTCACCGTACGACCTTCAACAATGAGCACAGCCCATATCGCATAGTGAGCTATAAAAGGCCCCGATAAAATAATGTAAAACAATTCAAACGAGAAAACTAACGGCCTTATTTATGTAAAAAAAAATGCTATTTATGTTGAAGTTAGTAACAAAAGAAGACCAAATAATTAGTCAACGTTAAAAAAATATTTGTTAACTTTGTAGCTTAATGTTATTTATCCATGATACACTGTACGTGGGCATGTTTGGTTTTATTTCAAAATCTTAAATATATATCTTGTCTATTATAAACACAGCTTACTGTAATGAAAATATAGATATAGAAATATAAATAAAAATAAAAATATCCAACATGCACAAAAAAATTAAGTATGGTTTTAATGCGCAATCATTCAACTATTTGATAAATTCTACTACGATAGTACATATAATTTGACTAGTTAAAGAGCAACAACTCTAGCATTTTTAAAAGGCAATTTCTTGATATAATATGGTATTTTTAATTTAATAAATGAAACTTAAAATGATGAAAAAATATATACGGACTATTTACTGATGCCCTAATCTCATATTTCTTTTCATTATTATTTGTGATACTCGTTCATCAACAAAACAATTTACTGTTGTGCTAAAAAAAACTAAACAAGCTCCCTGTTTTTTCTTATAAAAACTATTTTGATAATTTTTTTTCTGAGGGTCAAGCCATTATCTGATTATATATCAAAAAGGTTCAATTGAAATGGCATTACATGAATTTGCCGTTTTTACAATTTAGAAACGTATAATAATATACCCATGCACGCTGACTGGGATTTGCTTATGCATTTACAATTTACACCCACAAAAATAATTATATCGATTTAACAGACTTATTTCGTATAAATGTAAGTACTTGGAGGACCCATATGATCAAGATATTTCACTGTGATATCACAAACAATCGACGAATTGAAGGCTTAAAATATGTGTCATATGCCATGTGAAATAATATATATATATATATACCAGAACTTCAACCTTTTTCATGATAAGAAGTTTTGATATATTGTTATAAATATGACAGCGTACCTGGCTAGCATGTATCCCCTAAAATTATATCTGCAAAAGAATTTCTAACAAATAACATGATCAACAATATAAAGAAAGTAATCATCCCAATGTTTATCTATCTATAATTTCTGAAATGTGCATCACCCTTTCAAAATTTGCTGTTTTTATAAACGCACTATAAACTGTTAAACATGTGTCACAATTATTGCATAACCACAACATAAAAAAGTTGTCAAATGTTTTATCTTTTGTTTGCACAAAAATAAAATAAGAAGATAAGTTAACATATGGATCGTTCATGATAGAAATAAAAAGTAAAGGGATACAATTGTAGGTTCACTATTCTCTTTGTTTTCAATTGCAAGTTAAAATTATTGATGTAATTATTTCTCATATCAGTATAATGTATCTTTAAAGGGCTTCATCAGAGATACGACAACCTGACAAAGGAGCAGGAAATAGCCCAGGTCAACATGGGTCTACAAAACCATAATAGCAAGGTTGCAATTTACCTGCGGGTCCATCATATGACCGCGAACACATTGTCTATATTAGTACCAAATAAACTCATCATAGATACCACCATTGCAATTTTATATATGCGCCAGACTCATAAGCTTATAATATTTTCTAAAATAATAGAATTGTTTATATGACAACATTCCACCAATGCCCAATATGAAAGCCACATGGGTCTTGGATTATTAATGGAAGATGACACATTTGTAACTGATTAGAACGACTTATCGACCAATATGTCTGACTATAGCTGACATAAGTTAGTAGAAGATGAATTTAGTAACACAATAGAGTTATATGTAATGATAGTGACTCTCGAAATTAATTTGAACATTGTGTTTGCCAGGATACATGTTGCATGCACATGAGGGTACACAATTTTCAAGGGATTTGAAAATCACTTATTGTTTAGGTTCTCTGTAATATTCCTACATGTATAACGAAGTCTTCTCAAGATTACAACTGGTTAATTTATTAATCTAATTTGTACAAAATACGAAATGAATAGTAATTTACAAACACATTTGAATTGTAAAATGTTCTGGATTTAAAGATAGTAGATGTTATTTTTTTACAGAAAACATAAGAATGTCGACCACAAACCGTAGTTACATTAATATTATGTTGATCAACAGCTTACGAATTCAATAGATTTTGCATTAAAAAGATAACAAATAGCAGCACGTACACCTATATTAACATGTAGTGTTAGGTATACAATTGATGTGATATATAATATGCTAAAACAAATTATTTGTTTAAATTACTAAAAGTTCCTTCATTGTTATCATTTATTCAAATTAATATAGACATATGTATCTAAAAGATATTGCAAAAACTGATTTTTTCAGCAAAAAGATATTAAGAAAGAGACATGTCCAATTCATTTTAGAATGTGATAAACGCATTTCTGTATTTATTCCTACCTCGCTTTTATTAGTTTAATCGGGGTCATCTATGTGCCTAGCTAAACGATATATATAAATTGTTTTGTATACAATTATCGAAGACCATTAAACGTACGTAAGGGAAAGACATAGTCGCAATGACCTTTTCTTTGGCTATTTGCCTTTGTATTTATTACGCTGGGTCTTGTGCTAGTTCAATTGGATCCACTTTGGATTCCTCACTACAATGTTCCAAAATATCATTTTGAAGAAAAAGTATTGGAAAAACTTATTCGTCTAGAACTTAAAATGGAAATGTATGAAGCAAAAATAAAATCTTGGGAGGATTCGATTCCAACAAACCTTGATAAAATTGATGATGCAAAGAAGCAGACTGAAACATTTTTAGAATCCATGTGGGATATACTACATCACGAGCAAACACATTTAAATGGTTCATTCCACGAAACTGTCGAACAAGTATATCTTTTATCGGGAAAGTAAAGTCAAAAGTGCTTTAGATTTATTATCATATAAAATTGAAGAATACAGCGAGTCACAGAATAGAAGAGAAAATGCCCTTGAACTACTACGGTCTTCTTTCCGTCAAGAGCAAAAACAGTTTAAACAGGAACAGATACGACTAAATGATTCCGTCCAGAAAACTGTTCAGAATATATACCTTCAGTCGGAGATTAAAGTCAAAAGTGTTACAGATTCCTTATCAATTCAAAAAGAAGAATTTGGGAATAAAAGTGAAAATGCCCTTGACCTGCGACAGTCTCTTTTCCTGAAAGAGCAGGACCGGTTAAAACAGATGAACAGACTAAATGATTCATTCAAGGAAATTGTTGATAATATATATCGTCAGTCGGAGGTAAAAGTCAAAAGTGTTTTAGATTCATTATCAACTAAAATTGGGAAATACGAGAAAAGAAGTGAAAATGCCTTGGATGTATCACATTCAACTCTGCTCCAAGAGCAGCAACGATTGAACGATACCTTACAGGCAACTGTTGAAAATATTCAAACTGAGACTGAAAGTAAAGTCAAAAGTATCTTAGAATCAATATCATTTAAAATGAACGAATTCAGCGAATCCCACAGCAAAAGAGAAGACGCCCTGGAACTGTTACAATCTAATTTCCGTCAACAGCAAGAACGATCCAACCATTCGTTTCATCTCATGACAAATGATATAAAAGAGGAGTTAAATAAGACGATTAAAAGCTTTATTTCGGAACTATCTATGTCTTTTTATGCGTTTTAATGCATGCGCACTTGACTTTTTTGTATTTACTTAAAGACATTTTGTGAATACCTGTCGATTTCACGAACGGAGAACAATTACTTCCCAAGGGTATAATCAACTCAGTGGTCAGTTCGTCGTTGACACATTCCCCATTTCCTTTCTCAATTTTATTATAAATTTTATTTTTCAATTTATGTTTATATATTCAAAAAACAATAAAGAAATTAAGGTTTCATCTTTCTGAGGCAAAATTGATCTTAGATAGCGTTGGCCAGTTGTTTTATATTCTTTTTTGTCATAAGGCTCTTCAACTGTTATGGCTTCGAACGTTTCTGAAGATAACCACTCCAGAAAAAAATGCTCCGGACGCATTAAAATTAAAATGTTTTGTGTTCACATACATGTAAGTTGTGTTGATTCTTTCTAAATAGATTTAGGTATAAAAAAATACGCTACGTTGTTTTCGCCAATAAACAATATTTAAACGTTGAAGGTATTTTTTTTTCTCATATTTACGTCACATAATTAATTTGATTGGATAAGCAATTCAACAACACACAACGACATCAAAATGTGTCAGAGTTTCGTGCACTTGAATTGAAAATGAATTACGTTTTATAAATAAAGGCAACAGTAGTATACCTCTGTTCAAAATTCATAAATCCATGGACAAAACCAAAATCGAGGTAACAAACTAAAACTGAGGGAAACGCATCAAATATAAGAGGAGAACAACGACACAACATTAAAATGTAACACACAACAGAAACAGACTAAGCATTAGACAAAATCCTATGAGAATAACAAATATAATATCAAAACCAAATACATGGATTTTGGATAGATAAGTACCGTGACACGTCTTATAGTAACGTGAATTCACATTCAAAAATAAGTGAAAACAAACGACACAACGGAAACACAACGTTAAAATGTAACACACACAGAAACGAACTATAATATAACAATGGCCATATTCCTGACTTGATACAGGACATTTTTAAAGGATAAAATGGTGGGTTGAACCTGGTTTTGTGGCATGTCAAACTTCCCTCTTTTATGGCCATGTGAAATATAACATTAAAATGACAACACAACATTACAGGACTACAATCTAAATAAATAGGAGAACATAATTGACAAAAAAACAAACGAATAATAGCTAACAAAAGGCAACAAGTTAAAAATTTTAATACGCCAGAAGTGCATTTTGTCCACACACGACTTACTAGTGACGCCAAGATACAAAAGTTTGAAAGCCGAAACAAGTACAAAGTTGAACAGTATTGAGGACCAACAGTTGTGCCAAAAACGGCCAGGGTTTTCTGTTAGGTACCAGAACATCCCTATTATTTAGAATAATTTATACTTTTGCAAACAGTAAATTTTATAAAATGACTATACAAAAGATATATGATATATGATAAAACTGAAGTATTAACTAATTACAGGAAACAACCGAAATACACTACATAACCCGACGGAAGCAGCACATCCGAATAAGTTTAAACCTCAACGCCAAGTGACGTCATATTTGAAATTGTAAAAAAGTCATACACTATGACAATTATTGACCTTCAGCCTTAGGCATTGCGATTAGGGAGTACAAGTAAAATAAATAAAACACATCTTTCGAAGAATTACATGGGAGAAATAATGAATATAATTCACGTAGATATGGCCTCACGGTCATAAAACTTTCGAGCATGATTTTTGTACTCAGACTCGAAAATCAACCAATCAAATTGCTGGATTTCGTGTTTCGAGCAAGATTTTTGTGCTCCGAGCACTGAGCAAAGTGTTATGCCTTCAAGGCATGGTCTCTATGTACGTTCGGAAAATGAAAATATTTCCTATTAATCTGTTAATGTCCACATTTGTTGTGTGTATTTTTCATGTTTAAGGATGTACTAATGTGAGGTTAAAGAATATTTGTCAAATGTTCGGACTCCTTTGTTTTTCCTGGTAAACAGGGTCAAATAGTTTGCCCCATAACCCCCATTTTTGTTTCTTTCGTATATAAGATTTTTATAGCTTGTAACAGTCAATTATTGCCAAAATTTAAGCAGATTCTAGATGTCTTTTCTTTCGATTTGAAAACCAAATAATACCAAGGTAAATATAAGATAACAGTCCGAGTCAACCTTTTCCCGCAATCTAAAAATAATATTAAATATCTGGAAAATGAGCTTCAAAGCCTATCAATATGTTTTGCTTATTTTGTTCCTTAACTAATAATCTTCTGACTGATGGGAACGATTTTCAATAATTGTTATAATGTCACCTTAGTACATCCCTGAAATGTAAATTGAATCAAGTAGAGTATCCCTCCGTTGTATTCAATATATAATTTGAGCGAATGATACATAACCAGTGAATAGATTATTAGTTACATAGTGTGCTAGTGACCTAATACGGATATATGGGGTCTGTAAATTCCATATGGGGTGAGAGCGACGCTCGAATCCCCATTAGGAACTTACTGACCCCATATATACCGTATTACGTCACTGTCACACTATGTAACGAATGTATCTTACCGACTATCTTAACGTGTAAAATTTAGAATAGTGACCTATCAAAATGAGCAAGTCTTCAATACAGTTAGCATTAACATGATTAAGAAACTATTTCCTTTGATCCTACAAAAAACAGATGCCAACAATGACAACTTGTTAGATTTAAATATGTGTTTTACGAATTTATTTCACTTTAACATCACTTTCTTCGTCCGTTGAAACTTTTAAGATTTTTTTCTCAGTACTGTTTTGTTTTTCTAACATCACTACTAACCGTGTATGAAATAAGCCCCGTCTCCTTATTACCTTATATGTAATACAAAGGGACGTAACTCCACTACTAACCGTGTATGGAATAAGCCCCGCCTCCCAACTAACCTAATATTAAATATACATGGTTTCCACGAGGACGCTTTTAACCAATCATATGCTAGAAATGTATAGGAGGTAAGATAATAATGAAGATCGTCGAAAAGTGATAAGTTTAATAAATAAGAGGAGCTGGTTTATAATTGTATGTAATAACTAGAGTTCTTCGTCAATTGCTGATATGTAGTTTTAGATATCTCTTAGCTGCACATTAGCAACCTTGAATAAAAATATATGATAAACTATACAGTATCATATGAATGGGAATCTGACTGCATATACAATATAACACGACTTTTTTTATATTTTCCAACAGTCAAAGAGGGCCAAAATATTACGGATGCAAAATCTGGTATATATACAATTTCACCGCTAAATCTAATCCCATTTAAGCTGCGATGTGAAGATTGGAATTGGACGGTAAGAATAATTTTATTTTTTGGAAAAAATGTTGCTTATATTTTTTACATTTTTAATAACAATAATTATATATATGTTCTGTGCAACAAGAAGTAAACACTGGCTTGGCGACAACGATATACAATATAACGTTCGGAAAAGTACTTATACATTTTTTATTTGAATTCCCTCGAAAGTTAAAAAAAAAACCAGTGCAATACCATAATCTCATTTTACCATTTTCCATAATATTGCCTACGTTGCACTTTTGTAAATATAGACAATGATAGACAATGATATTTCCCATATGTACACATTTTACGACTAAAACTATGTCACTATTACAGAAAAGATTCGTAACAATAATATCCAGGAAAAGAAAAGTTCATGTGCACCTTTTCTATTGCACAAGTAATTTAGGATAGGGTTTTACGACATACTTTCAACACTTATATTTCTCCAAATTATAGGAGTTTCAACTCGTACTAACATTCTGCGTTACCCCTCTCTTTACTCTGGGTCTTCCCGTCCCTATGAGCTTTAACATGGAGATCATATCTTGAAACCAGTAGGTAAACTAAACAAAATATCAAAATATCATCTATCTACACAAAAAAGACGTGGTTTGTGAATCATTTGTATTTACAAAGTGCAACGTATATGCTATAGTTGAGAACAACTAAATGTACTGATTATCCATTTTTATACCAATTATATACGGTATTTACTTTTAATTTTGTCTTTTCAAAAAGACATACTACAAACGTAATAATCTATATACAATACGTACTTTTAGGTTATACAAAAACGCTTTAACGGCACAACAGAATTCTACAGAAATTGGGAAGATTACGAAAACGGATTTGGTGATTTAAACGGAGAGTTTTGGTTAGGTAATCTTATTTTTATTTCTTTTTTATTAGAATTGTGTGATTAAAAAAAAACCAATACAGTGATGTATTTCTGACAGATTGGTGCGTCTGTAACTAGTAGAAAATATTACATTCCAGAAAGACAAAACATTACATTACAAATATGAAATATAAAATTTGTTCGATGGGAAGAAATTGTTGTTTTGATTTATTTATGCCAATACGTTCAACGTGTCCATAGTGAGCCACTCTTGTAAAATAATTCATTTGATTAAACCAACTCTTTTCAAGAACCGCAATACATGTAATTCCGATAGAACGTATTACTTTTCGGAATATGCAACACTAGACAAGATATTTGCTTAAATGACGTCAAAATGCGGACACGTATTCATTAGGTGTATGGTAAACAAAATGTAGCTTTAATCTGCATAATGATTGTTTTACTAAACAGGTAACAAGATCATTGCATTACTGACCTCAATTGGAACACACGAGTTAAGAATAAATCTAGAAGACTGGGACGAAAATAAAAGATATGCTAATTTCAAGAATTTCAAAATTGACGGTGCATCGGACAAGTACAGACTTCACATAAGTGGCTATTCAGGCGATGCAGGTTAATCATTTATGTATATATATTTTTCTTTAATTCTTACTCGATTTATCTATTACATAACCTTTTTATTTTTTTTTTATTTAATAAACGTGTGGTCCGATTGTTCTCAGTTTACTATTGGTAAAAATTTTCTACTTTTCTTGCTTTCCTCTGAAATTCCCTTTGTGACTTCATGAAAAAAGGCGACCATTCCTGTGACGTCACATAAAAAGAAAACATGTTTTGCAGATCATTACAAAAGAAGGAAAATGTATGTCGCCCATCACCAAATGTCGCGCAATACGATATTTATTCACGGTACTGATACAAAATGAATATAGATACGATGAATTAATTTTGTATTTCGACAAATTAAAAAAGCTACCTTTTGATTTTGACTTTGTGAAACTTATATACATAGTTTTCCTTATTGTATATTATCGCAATTTCGAGACGATAATTTATTTATTAAGTTCCTCCATAGCTGTTTTCATTATGATACATTACAAGTATCTACATAATTAGAATAACATCGTCCAATTTGTTAGCCGACATGACGCAAAATAGACAAACCAATGAATTCAAATATATATATATAACAAAAAGGGACGAAAGATACCAAACATCATCAAACTTATAGATCGAAAACAAACTGACAACGCCACGGCTAGAAATAATATCTCTGAAAGTAAATCAAAACATTAATGGTTGCATAATATCATGCATCAATGGTAAATATAAATATATGGTGAGCAACAGAGGCTCCTTGGAGTCTCTAGTTTATATAGATAAGACCGTTGGTTTTCCCGCTTGAATGGTTTTAACACTTAGTCTAGTTATGTTGGGGCCCTTTAAAGATGGCTGTCCGTGTTGAAGACCGTAATTTGACCTATAATGGTTTACTTTTATACATTGTAACTTGGATGGATAATTGTCTCATTGGCACTCATTTAACAATTTGAAAACTACGTTCAAACCTATGATTGTGTTGGATAAAAACCGCAATTTTTATACGTGTGCATGTAAAACAAATTTCGTCGTAGAAGGGTCTAAATACAGCACAAACAACATTTTCTAAAAGACCAAAAAAGTGAAAAAGTATATTTAAACAAAACGCATTTGACTAACAGGTCGAACAACTGATGTTCTTTAACCCTGCTGACTGCCATTGGCGATTGCCAAATAAAATTGATCACGAGATGTAACAAAATGGATCTTAATATACATTTAAAACTAAACTGAAAACAATAAACGTGTGGCCAAAATGTTATGCCACAAACACAAGGTGTCAATATTTTTTTTTGTACACCAAATCTAGATTTCGACAATATGTGTCTTCAGTGATGTTAGACATAATTTTTAACCGGATTTTTGTGACAAAAATGTCGGTTATTGATTTGGGGATGTACGGCGGGCGGCCGGGCGGTCGGGCGGGCGGCAACCAAATGTTGTCCGTGCATTAACTCATGAACCTTTCAACCAAAGCTTTCCAAATTTTATTATGTTGTTACTGATGACAAAATGGAGGTCAAGTTCAATAATGACGATTTTGACTTTTACCGTTCAGGAGTATGTTTCTTGAAAGAGTGAAAAATGGCTTTTCCAGTCGTGTCCGTGCATTTACGCATGAACTGTTCAACCAAAGCTTCCCAAATTTTAATATGTTGTTACTGATGACAAAATGGAGGTCAAGTTCAATAATGACGATTTTGACTTTTACCGTTCAGGAGTTATGTTTCTTGAAAGAGTGAAAAATGGCTTTTCCAGTCGTGTCCGTGCATTTACTCATGAACTGTTCAACCAAAGCTTTTCAAATTTTAATATGTTGTTACCGATGACAAAATTGAGGTCAAGTTCAATAATGTCGATTTTGACTTTTACCGTTCAGGAGTTATGGTTCTTGAAAGATCGAAAAATGGCGTTTCCATTCATGTTGTTGCATTTACTCATGAACCATTCAACCTAAGCTTTTCAAATTTTAATATGTTGATACTGATGACAAAATGGAGGTCAAATTTGATATTGACGATTTTCACTTTCACCGTTCATCAGTTATGGTTCTTGTGATATTGGCAGGACACAAATAAATGTTAATAAATCCGGTTTGCTTTCGTTGTGACAGCCTCTTGTTAATATATGTATTAAAAAGAATGCACCATTTACTTAAAACCACATTTCGAACAAACAGCATGATTATAGTTTATCCGAAATTGTAAAAAGAAAGTAATTGGTTAATTGTATTTACAGGTGATGATATGACAGAATACAACGGTTATTTCTTTTCAACATATCATAGAACATTTTCCACCTGTAAAAAAATTTCAGTCTGCGCAGTGCTCAGTAAAACTGAAAGGCGTCGCGCGAGTATGTAGTTTTTATGCTCCTACGCATAGCAATGTTGTTAATAAAAGGCGAAACAAACAATTTTAGATATCCTTTAAAGGACACAAAATAGAACTTTGGTTCTAAAAACAAATAATTGGCATTAGTAAATATTTCATAATTGTAAAATAACATGAATAATAGCACGTTTTAGGGGAAAATGTGAGAATAAAGTCTGTTAATGGGTTGGACAATTAAAATTGTGTCGGTTAAGAGTTATTTAGCCACGACAATAGTTTTGCTACCTTTATATTTTCCCATTGAAAAAGTTAAGAATGAGATGTTCTTGAGTAAAAACAAATGACAATACGGTGCAACAGTATCCTTCTAGTAAGAACATTTTTATTTTGATTTTCTTTGCGTTTATTGAAGGGTGTGTAACTTCAATATAGCGTGAATATGACCACTGGAATATGCATGAATTTATGTGTCTGTTCAAAGTAGCACGTTCTAAAATCCGACTGAAAGTGTCTATGTACATGCTATTTGTCACTGGACGTTAAACCCTAATTCTTCAGCATCATCCAATTGATTCTTTTCTTCTATTATCTCATCATAAGTTTTTTTTTACAAATCATTCTAAAGAAGTAAATGGAAAGGAGCGAATACAGCTATATTTGGTTATCTTAAATTTTAATTCATTTTATTCCGTATAGTTCCTTTCTACATAAGTACAGAGGAACTGCAGTTGTCCCCATGTAAACATCTAGCATTTATCACCAATTTGAGAACATCGCAATCCGTTACTGTTTCAACACCCAGGGATGTTTCATGTCTGTATTCTTAAACAATAATATTTTTTTCTCTCTTTTTTTTAGCAACGCATCACTCTCTGCTGTCCATATATATTATTCTATATTATGCGTCTCCATCCAGATTCTAGTGTATACCATGAGTGTCTAGATTGGGGGTGTTGTTTATTTCTGTATTCTTTAAATTTGTATGTCACTTTTCCCTAGATTTTATTTATTTTACTCATTATTCTTTCTCTTTTCTTTATATTTTAGCATCTCAATATATTTTACTAACTGTTGTTTTGTTACATTACGATGTTTATCTCTGATTTATATACTGGTTACCAATGGCGATGACAAATTGGTGTCATTCATGACAATTAAACAGAATCCACATGATAAATGCGACTATTCTTGGATGAAATTTATATTACTTTAATATTACACTTTTTGAAACCATTTTTATCAATTTTCTATTTCATTGTCTAAATTGTTCATTGTTCATGTGTCGTTTCCGTTTATTTATGTTTCATTGTTCATGTGTTGTTTCCGTATATTTTAGCCACTCGTCTTTAGCCTACCTATTTGATCCGATAACACCCCATATAGCATTAAATTATACTTGTATTGTCATTCATAACTCTTAACAGACCAATTAACAGACCGGGTTTTATACACCCGACCCATTAACAGACCAGGTTCGATTCGAATTTAATTCGAAATAAATAGGCGTGTGAACGAGAAATTAAGTTATTTTTCATTTTCCTTGTATTGGAATATCACAGAGACAATCATATTTTACCCGGAACTAGATGTCTTGCCATGCTTACAAACAACATGAATTTGGTTTCTTCGAAATTATAAGACAAGAGTATAATATTTGTTTAAATTTTCAGGTGATGGTATGACAGAATACAACGGTTATTACTTTTCAACATATGATAGAGATCATGACACATACTCCAGTGTAAATTGCGCTGCTGACGGAAGTATAAAGGGTGCTTGGTGGTTATATAATTGCTGGAGTGGACAGGGAGCTAGTTTGAATGGAAAATACACTTCTGGACCAAGTTACAATGCAGGAATAATATACAAAGCATGGAAATATCAATCGTTGAAG
The DNA here is from genome assembly GCF_965363235.1 of Mytilus galloprovincialis. Taxonomy (NCBI): domain Eukaryota; kingdom Metazoa; phylum Mollusca; class Bivalvia; order Mytilida; family Mytilidae; genus Mytilus; species Mytilus galloprovincialis. The sequence goes on from NC_134850.1 coordinate 23,012,488, forward strand.
AAATCTACAATGATGATTCGGAGAGTATAAAAGATGGCGATAAACCAAATATGTCTTGCTTACATCATATGCAATTGATTCGCTGAAGAATTATTTTCTCCTTACAAGATCACCTTCCAAACTTTCACAGTGCAAATATGACTTGATTTTCGTGTTGCGTTGCATTAAAGACTCCTTGGCCTAGGTCTGGTTCCCCTTCTTTGTCGGGTTGTTGTTTCTTTGAGAAATTCTCCGCTTCCCTTTACTTTTCAGTGGATATCTGATGAGCAGTATAACAACAGATCTATTACAGGACTAACCAACTGACGTGATATAGTCCAGAGCCCATGTCTTACTACAAAAAAGATGTAACATTAGATAAAAGCATAACATGAAACGTTATTTTAGAAACTAAAAATCTAAGACTGCAATAAACACCACTTTACCTAAAATATTTCTAATGAATAGATAACTCATAAGATATTTATAAAAAAGAACCGATATTTTTTAAATAAGTATTTTTCACATTTTAGGTCATGATCACCTTGTCTTATGGGTCAAGTGAGCTTTTCTAATCACTTGATGTCAGTCGTCCGTCGTCGTCCGTTAACGTTTACAAAAACAACAGAGACAAAGTTAACGAAACTTGGTCACACTCATCATTATGGTTCCCATTTTGAAAAGTCTGATGACTTTGGCTGCCAACCATCATGACCAACATGGTTAGACATATTCAAAAGACGGACAAAATAACCAAAGGGACAGTCAAAATCGAAAATAAACTGACAAGGCTAAAAAAGAAAAAAAGACAAACAGACAAACAATAGTACACACAACATAGAAAACTAAAGAATAAGGAACACGTACCCCATTAAAAAACTAGGGGTGATCTCAGATAGGTCACATTCATGAAAGGGAAGGGGATTGTAGTTGCGACGCAAGGAACATGTCCGATATCATTTGCTAAACGGTAATTCCATAACGGTCAACCAACTCGTGATGGCGTCCGAAAAATTTAAAAAGGGATGATTTCAGCTACAACATATATAGGGGTTTTTGGATAATATCTCAGAAAAAAAGCATTCAGAGCAAATATGAAATAGGTAAAATTTCATAAGGTTAAAATCTATCTACTTTATAATTTTCAGACAAATTAGATAATCCGTTGTTAGGTTGCTTCTCCTGAATAGCTAATATTAAGGCAATTTTGCATTTTTTGGATATTATCTTAAATATAAAAATAGATATAGATAAACTGTAAACAGCAATTATAAAACGGAGTATTCAAATTAATTATATATAGAATAATAACAAGGATTGTGTCAAAGAGACTGCCATCTGAATTAAGAGCAGAAAATTCCAAGTTAACCAATGGGTCTTCAACACAGCAAACAACCACACACCCCGCGAACACCTTCAGCTGGCTATTTTAACATAATGTTTACAAGTCCAGCAAAATGGACGTCACACTAAAAACATGAATAAACCAAGACTGACAAAGGCCTTCGATTCGGGACTTATGACAGGCAGTAGAAATGCGGCCGGAAAGGGGGAAAGGGAGGGGATGAACATATTTTGTTTAGATCTCATCCCTCCACTTTCAGCTCTAGTCAATGTGGATTAAACACAAATACATTAATACGCGTAGTGAAACTCAGTTTAAATGAAGATCGAGTCCATCATTTCAAGATAGTTTTGGTGTCTTAAATATTGAAAAATGATAGAATTTTCTTAAAATTTGTACAATATATACTTACCAGGTCCTTCAACAGCTTGTCGACTGGGATGATAGACGGACAATTTTAAAAATAGAAAATAAAGACGGCCTGATCAATTTTTTTTTCATTCTAGTGTCACTAGAAAATACGCGCATCTTGCATAAATATTTGAGTTCTGGTACTATGATGAATTTTTTTTAATATAACGTGTAACCATGCAACAGGCGTGCGGATCACGCACTGCCTTACTCGACACTCCTTCTTTGGTATGGTTTCATAATTCTGATCCAAAGACGAAACAGTTCTGACCATATGTCATATCCCCAATCATCCCTTGTATTGGGTTTTCTGTTTAAAAGACAAACTTACTGGTGCCTTATGTCCTCTTGAATGGTAAAACAGCAACATACATAAGCTAAATATATAAAAGAAGATGTGGTATGATTGTCAATGCGATAACTCTCTACAAGAAACCAAATGACTCAGATATTCTAAAATAACTGTGTCACCGTACGGCCTTTAACAATGAGTAAAGCCCATACCGCATTGTCCCCTATAAAAGGCGTCATGTAAAACAACTTAAACGAGAAAAACTAAATGCTTAATTTATGTAATATTGACTATATATCTATTCTTTAACAAGTTATTGGCATAATACGGGCTATGTTATGTTGCATCGTTGTAAATATAACGGAATGTGATGACACTGTTGTACAAGTGAGAGGTTAAGCGCTAACAAACCAGGTTCAATCCAACATTTTCTACACTTGAAAAAGCCTGTACCAAATATGACAGTTGTTGTCCATTCATTATTGATGTGCTTTATCATTTGATTTTGCCACGTGATTAGGGACTTTCCGATTGAATTTTCCTCGGAGTTCAGTATTTTTGTGATTTTACTCCTTCTTCTCTAATATTGTATGATGGTATGATACTGAACCACTTACTGGAGGGATTGGATTTGATTTTCATATGATTCAGACATACTCAATCTGTTGAATTGAGGTATAGAGGTGCTATGTAAGTAGCTACTAGTAGTTCGATGCTAATTTAGATTCATCTTCATCGTTTTCATGGAGGGTAAAAATTGTATCTATGTTCGGAAATTTTGGAACAGGAATGGAATTCATTTTTTACACTTTTCATTTAAATGAATAAAGTTATGAGTTTTATTTTATTATTACATCTTGTTATAAAAACACAGAATATGCCTTGTTTGATTCAATTGTTTGATATACGGGGGGAGGAGGGGGAGGGAGATAGCTCAGATTAACCTTTTGTACAAAGAAGTATGACTTGTAGAATTAATTCTTACTACGTGGCCCAATACTTTCTAAAAGATGATTATGTGATAAGAGAGAGGAAAAAGATACCAGAGGGACAGAAAAACTCTTAGATTAAAAATTAACTGTCAACGCTATGGCAAAACATAAAAAGACAAAGAGACAAATAATAGTACACAAGTCACAACATAGAAACCTATAGACTAAGCAATACGAACCCAACCAAAAACTGGGGGTGATCTCAGTTGCTCCAGAAGCATAAGCAGATCCTGTTCCACATGTGGCACCCGTCGTGTTGCCTATGTTATCGAAAATCCGGTAAATAGTCTAATGCGGTAGGTTACATTCGAGAAAAAAACGGAATTGGAGATAAGACATAAGGAAAAACTATATCATCTATGGAACGGATATTTCATAACGGTACACCCAATTGTGATGGCGTCTGTAAAAGTAATGAAGAGGTGATTTCAACTTCACCTTTTGGAGCTATCTTATTATATTTTTTGCAGAAATTCTGACTTCAATTTTTCACAACCAGTGGCTGGAAAAGAAGCCATTGTAACCAATATTCGTGTATTATATATAAATAAATGATAAAGCTTTATTTTGGCAAGTATTAAACATTATCTAACAGTACATCTTTAATCTAACTAGACTAACGGTGATCTTTTTGTCAGTTCAGAAGTATCACCAACTACTAAATAAAATACAATATTTTCTGACATGTATGAAGAATTCGGAATATATTAGCTCAGCAATGTAAATTCGAGAGTTTTTGTCAATTTTTATTTCATGACATGTTCTTCACGTCGTATAAAAATGCTTTACTATTAAACTGATTGCATACTAACAAGCGATCATTTGTCTTGTGATAAAATATACCAGTCGGCCATTCCAGGCCGTATATGTCTGAAAGAAATTCTCCTTTAGAAGACACTTCAATGACGTTCCCAGACTGATAACTTGTCACGTATATTTTACCATTTTCGTCTGTTGTAATTCCCCGGGGAAGTTTCATTTTATCATTTTTGAAAGTCCATTTGATGTTGCCAAATAAATCACAGCAATAAAATGTTTCATCATCGGTGCAGAATATGCGTTCATTTTGAATTGTAATGTAACGTACAAAAGAAGTAGGCAATGGAAATGCTCGTATCTTATTGCCATCTATATCCAAGACATGCAAACTTTTTACTCCACTGCTTACATAAATAAGTCCATCATAATATGAAATACCCCATGGTCCTTTCCCAAAATCAATCATTTTTAGCACTAAACCAGATGAAACTTGAATGAATTGTATTAAATGTCCGAAAGGATATGTAACAGCTACAATGTCATTCTCAATTTCTGTAAGACACCATGGTTTTTCCTTTAATATGAATTCACGATTGAAGGTGCCATTTATATTATAGATGATTATTTTCCTACTTATAGAATCTGTAAATAACAGTTGATTACCAAGAATAAGACAATCAGTTAGATCAGCCGAATCCTTGACATTTATGAGTTGTCTCATTGTTATAACAGATGATTGGTGAGGTTTACAGCTTACACGTGACGATGCTACGTCATCTGCAAAATAAAGGGCATCAGTTATGAATGAAACGAAAAAAAAAATCTCTTTTGCACAATTAATTCTTGTATTTTTCCATCTCATTCATGATGTGTATGCATAATGTTTCAGAATAAGAAAAATTATGTCTCTGATTGATTTTTACCAAGATAAATTTTTTAAAGACGGGAGAAAGATACTCGAGGGGCATTCAAATCCATAAATCGAAAATAAGCTAACGACGTAATTACAACGTAATGGGAAAAGACAAGCAGACAACAAGAAGAACACAAAAAGCAATAAGAAAAATGATAACAAACCCCTAAAAAAAGCATAAGAAGATCTCAAGTGCTCAGGAAGGGTAATTAAATCCTACACATGTGGCACCCGTCGTGTAGATCATTTTATCACAATGCTGGTATAAAGTCTTATCGGTAGTCCACGTTCGGCAATAGGATGGGATTGTTGTTACGACAATCGGAAATACCCATTGTCATCTGTGAAACAGATATTTGATGACGTCTGTAAAATTTACAAATGTATGATTTAAATTTCGCCACTTAGACATCTTGCCTAAACAGCTTCCATGTGAGCAGCAACACCTTCTAAAGGAAATCATGATAGGAAATACAAGTACTGCATTATTGTATCAACTGGAAGATATATACTTCTTATGCAGGCAATGCTGGGATGTTGCTATAAAGAAATATAAAGTTCACATGATTTGGGAAGCTTAAATCATCTCTTTCATAGTAAAGTTTTCAACTGACCTTTATTGTCAATTACTAGTTGGATGTCAGGATAAGGGATAGATATGGGTCCGATGGGATAGATATGTTCAACAAATTCATCAAATTTGGAATACTTTTAACGTGAGAAAACATTATTCATATAGCAGGAAGTGAAGTTGAAAAATACTGCTTCTTTTTTTTCTTTCTCCCAAAGAATTTCCTGTATTAAGTCAGCTGCATATGGATTGAAACAAGTTAAGAAGAAGATGTTCACAACGAAATGCCGATTGTTTTTGAAAAACAAATTCTCCAAACGCTACAAACATGTTGTCAATCTAGAACTCATGCATCTTGATAACATCAGACATGTTCGGGTCAGAGTGATATTTTTCAAAGTACGATTTAACCTCCCCTTAAACATAAAACTTGTATCTACGTTGGCCAATTGTTTTATGAATTAAAGCTGGGCCAACTGTTTGAATTGATTTTTAGTTTTGAAATGGGAAAAAATCAAATGTTTTATACTATTTCAAGATGAAAGAGTCTTTTGATTTTATAAGTATCTGATTCACACCACCTCTTAAAAAGGTAGTTTCAAACTTACCATAAGGTTTGGCATTACTTGCTGATGTTTTAATGTAAACTTCGTGGAGCATTTGGAAGCCCAAACAATATAACTTTGTTTGCAAGGACACTTATATAATAATATAGGTATCCAACACAGTGAAGGAAAGTCCAGGTTTGCATCTTTTGTTTGAAATTCTAGCAGAAAATAACGCAGATCTATGACACCCAATTTTTCCTTCTTGGTAAGTGTCTCAGGGATATATGTTCAGTTTTCAAGTGAATTTTATGTTATGCATTCTTCACACGAAAACGATATGATTTGGGATTTTATCTGTGATGACAAAAACGTATTTGTAATAAAGGTAGGACAAGTGTTTTACAATATTTGGATCTAAGTGAGTAACTTAACACGGGTATTTTTTAATTAGGTCTTTCCACCTTTCCGTGGAAAGACCTATTGGATTTCTTCTGATTATTATTAGGTCTTTCCACCTTTCCGTGGAAAGACCTATAGGTTTTGTTCTGATTATTAGGTCTTTCCACCTTTCCGTGGAATTTTCCGAAAGACCTATAGGTTTTGTTCTGATTATTATTATTTTTTTTTTCTTCCGCCTAATTTTTTTCTTGCGTAGTATTGTTTTTTAATAAGTTGTCGCTTAGATATTTGGAATATGATATCTTATAGTTTATACGCTTTAAAAATTTACAACCGCGTAACAAAATACTTTACGTTGTATGAGTTATCTCCCCGAACACTGTTTTTCTTGTGGCCACTACTCCTTCGTAACCGTAAAAGATTACGACAAATTTATTTTACCAAATTGCTCGTTACTTCTTCAGGATTAGGGTATTCATTTGGACCGAAGCTATCCGGAGACTCCATATGAGAGTTATTTCCCCTTATGCATTTGATATAAGTGATATGCGTTTCTAACTGGTAAACCATCAGTGATATAGGCCTAGGGTCTTTGGATTTAAGTTCCTTAGTCCAAAAAAATGAAAATAAGGTCAAGGTCAAAGGTCAAGGTCATATTCTAAATTTTGATTTTGACTTATTTTCTCTTATTTTCAACAACCGTGAAAGATATTGACATTATTTTTACTAAATTGTGAGTTGCGACATGTTGTAACTTATAAATTTTGGTTGGAAGGATGCTTTAACAATAAATGAGAGTTTTCGCCCATCTTATATTTAAAATCATGCCTAAAGTGATATAACTCATTAACCATACATATTACAGACCCAGGGTCTTTTTATTTGAGGTCCTTGGTTGGTGACCTTGAAATTGAGGTCAAGGTCAAAGGTTAATAGGACGTTCTAGATTTTGACTTTTGCTTTAAATTCATATTTATACATTATAAAGTCATAGGAACTAACATTTAAGATTGATTTTTGATATTTTGATAATAAAATAGATCTTTACTTGTGGAAAGACCTTCAATTGTTCTTTGAACAATTGGTTTTTAATTATTATCATTATTTTTTTTTCTTCCGCCTAATTTTTTTTCTTGCGTAGTATTGTTGTTTAATAACTTGTCGCCTAGATGTTTGGAATATGATATCGTATAGTTTATACGCTTAAAAAATTTACAACCGCGTAACAAAATACTTTACGTTGTATGAGTTATCTCCCCGAACACTGTTTTTCTTGTGGCCACTACTCCTTCGCAACCGTAAAAGATTACGACAAATTTATTTTACCGAATTGCTCGTTACATCTTTAGGATAAGAATATTCATGTGGACCGAAGCTATACGGAGACCCCATATGAGAGTTATTCCCCTTTTTTTATTTGATTCAATTGATATGCATTTTCAACTGGTAAACCATAAGTGATAGAGACCTAGGGTCTTCAGATTTGAGGTCCTTGGTCCCAAAAAAATGAAAAGAGGTCAAGGTCAAAGGTCAAGGTCATATTCTAAATTTTATTTTGGCTTATTTTCACTTCTTTTCAAATACCGTATGACATATTGACAAATAATTTTTCATAAATTGTTAGTTGCGACATGTCCTTACTTGTATATTTTGGTTGGAAGGGTGCGCATACAATAAATGGGAGTTTTTGACCATCTTACATTTAGAATTACGCGTAAAGTGGTATTGCTCATTAACCAAACATATTAAAGATCTAGGGTCTTGTGATTTAAGGTCCTTGGTTTGTGACCTTGAAATTGAGGTCAAGGTCATAGGTTAATAGGACGTTCTAGATTTTGACCTTTGCTTCAAATTCATATTGATACATCATAAAGCCATAGGAACTAACATTTTAAACTGATTTTTCATATTTTAATATCAAAATAGATCTTTACTAATGGAAAGACCTTCAATTGTTCTCTGAACAATTGGTTTGTAATTCTTATTTGAATTGTTTTGATTTGAGGCCACTGGTGAGTTTGGTAAAATCGAAACATGCAACAGGTGAACCAAATGGAATGTTGTTGACATATTATAATAATTGCTCTTTACTGGGTGGATATTACTGATACTTTCGTCACTCAAGCTGACACAACCCTTGATGTAAGCTAACCTATGTTGATAAAATATACTTTAACAGTGTAATGTTCCATGGAGAATGTTCCTTATATTAACTGTTTATCAACAGTTTAATTATTCGACGTGGGTATCGATGGTCTAAACCGTTTCAGACATATTTTTAAATGCTTCTCAGCTTTAATTATGATTTGACCTTCAAACTTGTTGATTCGAGTACAACTGACGAGTCTTAATATGCCAAATTATAAGCCTAACATCTTTGATTAAATTTAGTTCTTTTCAGCTAGTTTTACAAATTACTGCAAAATGAATTGTAAATACCTCATCGTATAGTATTGCAAATGTAGCATTTTACGTTAAATTGTATGTTACGACTCTGCATTTATTGAATAAACAAACCTTGTTCCACCGGGGAAAGAATAACTTCTATCTCTTTGCAGTGTCTTCTTTTAACACGACTCCTGTTCGAATCAGATAAAATATTCTCAATAAAGTTTCCTGTGTGTCTTGTTAGATCATTTTCGTTTCTTATTGATTTCATTTTTACACCGAGACGTATTAATAAACTACCCTCTGTGTGACTTTCATCCCGCCAGACCCTTTTACATGTATCACCATGTCCATGTCCCTGCAAATCTAAAAAAATAATTAAATCCATATACATTTTGAATTTTTTTAGAAAGAAACTTATTTCATGTTATCGTAATCGCGCATTTAGATTGTATTTTCGTTTTACTGTTCCAAGAGAAAAGGTTAACATTTTAATTGAACACATAAAAGTATTTGCTTGTACTATGAAGATAACAATATGTTCAGATCACTCGAATCTATAAAAATGATATTTAAATCAAGGTAACAAACAAACTTTCCCGTATTACTAAAGGACCGAGACCGAATGCGTCCTCACAGTAAATGTCTGTGTCTCTGGCTTTGGATGCATTACCAACCATGCAAAAGCACAGTAATTCAAAATGTCACCATCGGGAATAGGACAGACGAATACGCTGGTATTCAAAGTTCTAAGATCAGAAAAACATGTAGCAAGATAACTGAGACATTGACACATACTTTTCAAATAATTCTTGATTGACAACGTCAAATGCATGCAGTGTTTGTTTGAGTTTTCCACGGAACTCTTTCGGAGATAGTTTTGAGCACTGCTATCAACAACTAAGGATATGTGATATGATTACCAATGAAACATCAAAGTTCAAAATGGATGGAAGCAATTAAAGGCAACCTCACGGCCTTTAATATTAAGAAAACCCATACCATAAAGTCGGTAATAAAACGTTCTTTCAGTGTAAACATGAAAAGGTGTATCATCTCATGTAATTATGAGTTGTTTGTGTTATTAAAATTTGCTTTTACAAATTGTTAGAAATTATTATAAATTAAGGAATGTATTTATTATGTTATTATGCAAACTCCGCACGATGGCAGAGAGAATATGAATGACAGAGTATGATCAAATATCTATTTGAAAATGAGATTAAAGATTTTTATAAGATGATTTTTCCTTGTATGTCTGAGAAAGTTCTGTATAAATACTGCTTCATATTAGTACAAACACTAGTCAACCAGAAGTGGTTCACAATTAATATCAATTTTAAAACCCAAGTGCACTGTCTACTCAAATATTTATCCACCAAACTCAGTAAATGTATGTGTTATCTATAAAACCAGAACTATGACAACATCTTCGGTGTATTTAGAATGGGAATCAAGTACTTCACAAAGTAAAACAAAACAAAGGCATTCGTATTTACGTTTCCTTTTTCTCCCATGGTTAATGACACGATGTAGTCAATCTTTGAATTTAGCATGGAGAATATAAGTCTAATGAGGAGACATTTTGATATCACGTAGTAATTACACAAAATTGTGAATGTAATTTTGGAATTGATCTTCTGAGTCTATGCAATATCTTACTTAAAACAGTGATGAAAACATAAGAAAGATATTTGGTCCAAAACATATTGATCCCCCGACTATATATATTGTGTTCTATACGCTTTAGTGAAGTTTTTGTATACAGTCTAAAGATGGATCATTTTTATCGGCTTTTCTATGTTGATACGAAAGAAGAAAAGGATAAATTAAAATTTTTGTAAATCTTCCCTTTCGTGAATAATGTAGAAGTATATGATGGATTTATCGCTTTGCTTTGAATTCAATTTCTTTTATGGAAACAATCCAAATAATCAAATTGGATATAATACCAATATTGTTGATGATATGTCTACTGGACTAACATCCCATTTGTCATAACATTCATCATCTCGGATTTCTCACAAGGAACAGACAGCCGACTGCGTAATGCATATAGTAAATTTTATATGTGCTTCCGAATGCATTGCTGAAAAGCTTTAATCTATTCGGATAAAGTGTTTGCTTAAAGTTCATCTAGCTCACTCTTCATCTTATGTTCTGGCAAAGACATTCACTGAAGCTAGAACTTGTACAAACGAGTCGTCACATGTTGTACTTTGCATTTACAGAGATTTCATGTCAGAGTCATATACTTCTTTAAAACAAATCACTCCATTAATTTTTAAGAGGTATATGACTCTGACATGAAATCTCTGTAAATGCAAAGTACAACATTTGACGACTCGCTTGTACAAATTCTAGCTTCAGTGAATGTCTTTGCCAGATCTAAATTGATGTGGAAAAGTTTTTGTAAACAATATGTTCCAATATTGCTGTCATTTGAATTATACGATCCATCTTGATACGTGACTATAAGTGATTTACGATGCGGCTACTTATATATATTAAGATTTACATAATAAAGTGTAAATATGGTCAGTTTTGGTTGATACTGTCAAATATGGTCAGTTTTGGTTGATGCAGACAAATAATTTTGTTATATGAGTCAGTCTGAGATATCAAAACTACTTAAATTAGTTAACAATTCAAAATTTTGAACAAAAAGAGGACATGCTGGCACTATAAACTGATGCGAGCATAATTTTGTAGTCATTGTTTTCCAATATTGCTTTCCTGGTCCATCCTGATATAAAAATATAAGTGATTTACTTTCATGACATTTCGGCTATTAGGATTTACATCATGTACATAATAAAAAGCAAATATGGTCAGTTTTGGTTGATGCAGACAAATAATTTTGTTATACCAGTCAGTCAGTCAGTATGAAAACTACTGATATTTGTTTATGATACAATATTTTGAATAAAAAGAGGACAAGATGGCACTCTAAATTGATGCAAACGAAATTAGGTAGCATTGTGTTCCAAAATTTCTATCATTTGTATTATACAATCCATCCTTACATAAAAATATTACAGATTTACTATGCGACTATAATGGTAACATGCTGTCAAATATGGTTAGTTTTGATTGATGCAGACAAATAATGTGTTTCGCGAGTCAGTCTGAGGTATGAAAACTACTGATATTTGTTTTTGATGCGATATTTTGAATAAAAATAGGAAATGCTGGCACTCTCAATTGATGGGGAAAAAAAATTTGTCAATAATTTCCAATATTGCAGTTATTTATATACTACAGTCCCTTTTGACCTAAAATTATAACTGAATTACTGTGCAGCTATATAGATTTACATAAAAAAAGCAAATTTGGTCAGTTTTGGTTGATGCGGTCAAAAGATTTTATTACACGACTCAGTCTGAAGTATGAAAACTACTGATATTTGTTTACGATGAAATATTTTGAATAAAAAGAGGACATGCTGGCACTAAAAATTGATGCGAACAAAATTTTTTGGTCATTGTTTTCAAATATTGCTGTAACTTGTATATTACAGTCCCTCTTGACCTAATTTTATAACTGAATTACTGTGCAGCTATATAGATTTGCAGAAAGAAAGGGCAAATAATGTCAGTTTAGATTGATGCGGTCAAAAGAGGTCAAAAATGTTTTGTTAAACAGGTCCGTCCGAGGTATAAAAACTACTCGTAAACAGATATCACATTTGTTTATGAGTCAATATTTTGAGTAAAAAGAGGACATGCTAGTACTATAAATTGAGTGCAAACAAAATTTTGAATTCATTGTTTTCCAATATAATTGCTGTCATTTGTACAATACATCCCTGCCTAAAAATATAACTGGATTACTGCAGCGTGCAGCTAAATGTATAAAGATTTACATGATGAAGAGCAAGTATGGTCAGTTTAAGTTTTTAAAAACATATTTATTTATTATAGTGGATTGGGAAACAAGTTATTACATTTGGTTAATGAGGTCAACTAATTTTTTTATTTGAAACGAGCCATCCTGACTCCCGGAATGACAAATGTAAAACAATTCAAATAATAATGCCCCCCTTCCCCTAATACTAACGGCCTAATTTATGTGCAAAAATAGTATTGGAATAATAATAATATGAACTTTAAAAAAAAGTATGAATTTCAAAATTATTTCTTATATTTATATTATAATTATAATGTTGTAAAACAAAATAATGAATCAAAATAACCACATGTGCATTTATGGTTGAATGTAGCTACCAATGTAAATGAGAACATAATTTCGAAATAAAAATATGATAAAACTTTTCCTTTGTTTGAAAAGAACCTGCATTGTAAAAAAAGAACTGTCTACTATGATATAAAAAAGAGATGATATATGATTGTCAATGACACAACCCTTCACAAGAGATTAAATAATACAGACATTCATAATTATAGGTAATTTGTTGAAGTGAAATTAAACTATCTTTAAGATAATGATTGTGCCGTCATGCTCTGTTGTAATACTATACTAAGAATGCGTTAAAATGTTTTAAGGAAATGTTTACAATAAGAGTTTCATACCTGATTGTATATGCTCATTTGGAAAGATCATGATGTCAGTGGCAGCTCGATTGTCAGTGGTTAATTTTATTTGCGAATAAATGCCAGCAAATAAACGTTGTACAAAGGTATATAAATCCAAATATATTTGTTGTTCAGTCTGTATTGCAGCAAGTGTTAGGTAAATAATCACACTCCCTATTTCGGCGTTCTTGATGATGATGATTTTGCTCTGGTCATTAAATATTTTGTCATTATTATTCAAGTACTCAACCATGCATTTATTGTCGTCATCGGTAAATCCCTTAATTTCTGCCACTAAGTCAATTTCAGTTGGTTTTGGAACTAAATACAAAACAATACTCGTGAATGCAACAGTATACAAAATGTAAATGATCAAATATTTGTGCTCTATTTGTGGTTTACTTGAGATGTAACTTGTTATTCAAAACAGCATTAAAAAATGTATGTATAAGGCCGATGTGAATAGTTATCAAAAGTACCAGGATTATAATTTCAATACGCCAGACGCGCGTTTCGTCTACATAAGACTCATCAGTGACGCTCAGATCAAAATAGTTATGAAGCCAAAAAAGTACAATAAATTATAATCCTTGTACCTTTGACAACTATTGAAGAGCATTGAGAACCCAACATTCCAAAAAAATGTGCCAAATACGGCTAAGGTAATCTATGCCTGGGATAAGAAAATCTTTAGTTTCACAAAATAAATCAGAGTCTTGTTACAGAAATTTTATGAAAATGATTGGGGACGAAACGTCCACCAGCAGTGGCATAACACTAATATATTTCATTATTGTCGATTTAAAAGATAAATAGATAAAAAAACTGACAATTAATGTATGCTAGTTAGTTCCATATACTTTTTTTTATGTCACAACTCTCGTCGAAATAGTTGACCATTGTAATTGTTGATGAACACATCATAAACACCTATTCGAGACATGGCATATTCTAATATACACAAATGATGCATGTTTCATAAATGTCCGAAGAATGAAGAAGTTAAAGCGCTAAAACAAAATTTGGCCGCACAATGGACGGATTATTGACAATTACTGTCATCTATTCGGGGTATAAATCTGATCTAAATAGTTATTAATAAAACATTTATTTTATTTTACATAATTTGGCTTTATGTAAAACACATCAAACTGTATCAGAATATTAAAGCATTAATAAATTTGGCCTGAATATACCACGAAATAAAATCACTTAAAAACGTGTCAAACAGATTATATGAATGTCAAGAATAGACGGAAAACCTGCAATAAAATACGTCTCCCCTTTAATTAGTATTTGTTTGAAAATTCTGTACACATAATAGTGATTTTAATTGTAAAATTGCTATTAAATTTTCTAATCTAATATAACGAAATACAAATATGGGATCGTAGGTGGTTTCGCATTATCAGTTGCATTTTAAATAAATATGTCAATGTACAATGTGTGTATTAGAATCATTGCAGGTATTGGCTTATCAAATAGTGTTATTGATACTAAATCACAAACGTTCATCCTGAAATATTAAAAAAAACTGGAACTTACTGTCTCCTTTATAAATATCGTGGTAGTAAAATAAAATACGTTCGTTTGGAATTTAATGAACACTGTCAAATGCATCATATACTAAACGGATCCAAAGCAATAAACATTTATTACATACACAAACATATTTCTAAAGTTAACCACACATAGTAGCCTTATTAAATCCATAGTTCATTAAAAGAGTTTCATAAGAAAAAGTGTAATAAATTATTCCTCGAAACGTATTTTATTTCTTTGATCAAAAATAATACCTCGCAGCAAGACATCAGCTATGAACACTTCTAGCTTCTTTCCAGTAGTCAGATGCAAAGTCATGCCACCTTCCCTAATCGTTTCTTTGCCTTTAATATGAAAGTTAAAACTATGTTTACAATTACTGTATGCTATTTTACAATACAGCTTCAAAATAGAGGAAACCTTTAAACACATCGACAATTTGTTTATACCTTTGTTTTTAATATTTACATTCAATGTGAGATTTTATTAATGAATCAATGAATGCAATATTCCTGTCTATAAAGAGTAGAAATATTTTTGTTGGTCAAATGCTTTTCGTAAAATTGGCGTTTGTGTAAAAATGAGAATGGGAATTGGTAATGTGTCAAAGAGACAAATACCATACCAAAGACGGACACAAGTGGTGTGTTTAGGCAACTATTCTTGCAATACAGTATTTCATTTATAATGTTGGTTCAGTTGATATCAGCTTAACCAACATTAAATACACATTTCTTGCAATTATGATTGGAATATAAATGACGATGTGTGTATCATTACAGGTTGCATTTGGTGTGAATGGCTCATATAACAAGTTTATAATGTCGGGATCTATGCTGACTATACCCTATTGGTTATGCGTATTGTTGAAGTTCGAAAGGTTACCTGTAATTGCTTAAAATAAATTCCCCAAAATATTGCAGTCTGAATTAAATTTCATCTTAATGCCAATATAACTTTATCTCCTGAAGGATATTTTAGCCAAATTGATGTTTTTACATTATAATTCGAACTCAAATCTAAAAGTCACTGACTAATCTGTGATTAGTTTGTTATGCTTTCTAGGTTTAACATAAGGATTTTTCAGACATAGCCTCTTTTCACAAATTGTGTAATCTAACACACAAGCCTGTCGGTAAAATGTGTTAAAGCATGGCTTGACCTAGAAAAAACATATGTAAATGCCTTTCTTGCTTTAAAAAATTGAAAATCATAAATACACACAGGTATGCTTAAAGCCGAATATTTGAAAGCCTAGGAAGTAAAACAATATAACCATCGAATCAGTCGAAGCGCTATATGACAAAACAAGTCATACAAACAATAGTCAAATTCATCCTTGTTCAACTTTGCCTGAGTTATAATAATTTCTGTATTTATAAACGGATAATTTTGAATTGATTTGTTAATAATAACGTCAGTACTGAAATAAAGACTATTGGTTTCTTTGCTGATAATGCATTTGTGAACTGGAAGTCCACCAGCAGATAGTCGATTCAGCGCTATATACACATGAAAACAAATTTTACAGCGGATTCCATTGAGTGTGTAGCGAAAGGTAATATCTTTGGTTAGCTTGCTTGTTAGCTGAACCGTGAAGTCATTATTAGGTCAGGTATACTACCCGCCATTCGAAGTAGCATAGTCCAACATACAGATTTATAGGTTTTCTGTCGGACTAGTCTATTCTTAAAGTAGGGTAGTTTACCTAACTTAACAATGACTTCACGGTTCAGCTAACAAGCAAGCTAACCAAAGATATTACCTTTTGCTACACACTCCATGGAATCTGCTGTAATACTGCTTTGAGTTTGATCCAATATTTACCACTCAAGACTGTTAAATTTTCAAAAATAAAACAAGAGGCATTTAAAATGCTAGAATATAACTGTCGAGAGTGGTTAAATATTGCATTGCACAAGATTTAGTGGTGGAATCTATTCCTCTATTGACTGTAAAACGATATATCCCAGGCATAGATTACCTTGGCCGTATTTGGCACAACTTTTTGAAATTTTGGATCCTCAATGCCCTTCAACTTTGTACTTGTTTGACTTAATAAATATTTTGATATGAGCGTCACTGATGAGTCTTATGTAGACGAAACGCTCGTTTGGCGTACTAAATTATAATACTGGTACCTTTGATAACTAATTAGTCCTTCCTTTCGAATGATCACCATACAGATGTGTAAAGAAGAAATGAGAATAATCGAACAAAATGTTGATTAGATAAAAATAAGAACGAGGTCATAAAGATGATAAAAAGTGTAAAGATTTGAGACACGTGTATACATATACATGTGAATTGCAATAAGTGAAATTGGACGGTAAGCTTTAATCCTAGGCAATAAGTTAGGCAGGAAGTCTATTACCTACATAATATCAGGCATTCCTGTTACATCGAAAGATATAAACTTAAATCCTGAAAATTGTGACCAGGCATAAATGTTTAGGCCGAAAATGAAAATGAGAGTAAATAAAAAGATATTTTTTTCTATAAATCTGAAATACATTTTGTACACATTGAAAACATTAGAACTGATCATGAAGTATTGAAATAGAATCATAAAAAAAGTATTTCACTTCTTGCCGCTAACATATATAATAATTCTGTTAATTGTAGTACTTATATGTATTATTGGCGAAATGTGAAATATTTTTTTTATACAATGCAATGCCATAGGAGCAATTCAATATGCTTCAACTGCAAGTGACTTTGTGTTACTTGATAAATCACTAAACATTTTCTTTTGACCACATGCAAGTATTTGTTTATAGTTAGCGTGTTAGCAAGCCAATAATACACAATGTGACGATATACATATTTCAATGAATATGAATTTTTGTGCTTGTGTTTCGTACAAACTTCTTCGTGGAGAAGAGATCATGTACAATACAACTCAGATAAAGAATATTAGTATTGCAGACAATTGATCACCTTGCTTTGCATTTGCACATATCATTTAACTTACGTCTTAGCCTTTCAACTTCCAAACCCAGTTTAACATATTCTTCTTCTAACTTTGGATCTAGAGAACATGATGATAAATCTGTCACTTCCTTTTTAAAACCCTCATTGGACTTCTTTTTCAAATATTGGTCTACCCGACCTGCTATTTCAAGAACGTCTTTTATAGTATCCCATTCCTCTAGCTCAGTAATATCCGCCTGTGGTCGGTGAAATATCTTATTTCGTAGCACTCGCACTCGTTCTATATCGTCAGTAATTTTTAAATCGTTGAAACCAGGTGATTTACCCCATCCATTGGTGGGTTCTGGAAGGATATGTCTTATGACTTTATAGAGCAATCCGGCATCGCACAAATTGTATTTTTCTGAGTTTAAAGTTTCTAAAATTCTTTTTTCATCTGCATTTAGAATACCGTACAATGCAGGATTAGTTTTAATCATAATATATGTCACTTCTGGCTGAACATTTTTTAATGCTATTTCTCGCATCATCTTAGAGAAAATATTGGCAGCGATTATTGTTAGCCTTGCAAATCTCGTTCGACATAATTCTGGCGTGTTTATACTAGCCATATAAACTGTATCTCTGAAAGACAAAATAAGAAACAACATGCATGTTTTGATAATATTTAAGAACATTTTACAACAGTAAATAAGATTATTAAAAAAAAAGTAAAATCATAAAAATACTGAACTCCGAGGAAAAAAAAAAAAAATGGAAAGTCCCTACTAACATGGCAAAATCAATTATAAAACACACCAAACACGAATTGACAACAACTGTCGTATTCCTGACTTGGTACAGGCATTTTCAAATGTAGAAAATGGTGGATTGAACCTGGTTTTATAGCGCTAAATCTCTCACTTTGTACGATAGTCTCATCAAATTCCGTTATATTTACAACGATGCGTGTCCTAAAAAAACAAAATAAATACAATAATCAAAATATGGGTACATCAGTTATCACACTTCACTGCATATTTCTTCCTTGCTAACCTTCGACACGAGTTCGTTCTCACCAAATCACTAGAAGACAAGAAATAAACGATACTAGTGCTTAACCCTATTTTTATTCATTATAACCTATACCAGTAACACTGTTCTTATGTGTATTGCAGAAGCGTATCAACAAACAGAAACAAGTAAAATACTGATTGTTGACGTTTACATGGTTTTTGTTTTTTGTGTATATTGTTTGCTGTTTATTATAACATACCCAATATCTACTACTAAAGTTGACGAATCAGGGTAGTCAACAGACAACCAAACAAATATACACTCATTGAGTCAATGATTTGTTGGTGTTTAACGACACTTTCAGCACGAGAAAATATAGATTAGAGTCAATCGCATATGTCATGTTCGAACTCACAACATCAGTGTTGACCTACTAAAACAACCTGTCCACCGAAGCACCTACCTATCTACCTACCTATTTATGTAGGGTAGGTAAGTCGGTCAATCATGCATAATTTCGCTAATACGAACAGAGGTACATTCAAACATACATGAATACATTGTAAATTCATATAGCATAATTGTGTAAAACGTGTTAATATTTGTCCTCAGTGTTATTTCTTTGAAAACTAAAAAACTAAGCACGAAAAAGTATGCAAAAAACACCAACAATGAACGGTATTTTAAGCAGAAAGGTTCACTGAGCGAACAGGATTCCTACATGTACAAATCACATGCCACTTCAATTGATCTAGCCGGAGGTGTGATCTTACACTAACAAAACCTAGTTGAAAACAATAAAAAAAACTCAAAGTAGGGTTATGGGACTCAGAAAAAAAGAGTTATGATGTGATTATTTAGATAGAGCAGAACCATTGTAGTTTTTTGTTGTTTTTGGAGTTTGCATTGTTTCTTATTTATTGTTTATAACTGTTGATGTAAATGTCCTTTGTGTTTTTGAGTCTTTGTTTATTCTTTGGTTTTTATTGTTATTGCCTTTTTGCTGAGAACCTTGATCATATTGCAATACTTATCTAGACGTCAGTTTCCTTTTTTATGTTACATTTAAAAGAAGATGTGGCATGACAACCATTGAGACAACTCTCCAGAATAGATTTACATTTTACGCTTTGTGGTGATTATGTACTACTTCGTTGATGTTTTAAAATTTAAGACTGCTATACCGTTTGCACATTCCAATCACAAAATATACTCATTTTTCAGAAGGGGACTTAACCAATTATTTTATGAGGGGGTTACACCAATAATTAGTCCTCAATCTCTGTTTTTTTATATATACGAAAAACAGGGATGTCCGAATTGCCAAAAAGAAAGACCTCTCAGATTCGGGCTTTCAATTGTTCAATTGATAGTCACCAGCGCGATAATCTACAAGAAAAACATTAAAATATGCGTTTTCTATAACACACAATAAAAGTTACACAAAGATCACAAGAGAAAAAAATACAAACAAAACGTCATACAGATTGCTTAAGGTTGAGCAATGAACACGAAACACACTTAACACCGGAACTCAATAAATAAAAACGCACACTAATAGTCTAGTACATATAACGTGAATTGCTTAATATGTCGCTGCCAGGATCAGGTAAAATTTAATTCTGTTATGATGTTCCACATACATTTCTGCCTTTCTTTTCTTTTCGACAGTCATTTACTTGTAAGATGTAACACGCAATAATATTTAAAGGACGACTCGAAAAAAAAAAATAACCGTAGAAATGTCTGCAGGAATAAAGTCTTTGATGACATTTGTACGAGTAATTTTGTTTATAGAACGCAAGTTCATCAAGTTTCCACACATGTCCAAATGTAACATGAACATTGTATTTGATGACAAAATATTAAATGATTTATCCTAATACTCAACAAGGAAGTATTGGAATAACGACAGTGGTTTTGTTTGAGTGAGCACATTTTATGTATGTTCTATGACTGTAAAATCGAAGTGTAAGAGATTATAGATTGAATTAAAATTCTATGTGCAAACATTACAACAATTTGATAATAAAAAGAAAAAAAAAATGTATCTTTTTAATAGTGACTAGAACCAATGTATGTTCGTAAAATTAATTTAAGTATATTTGTTAAATATCTTATCATGCTAATAACTATAAATAACAATCCCATGTCACATGTCTTACCGACAATTATATTTGTGTAATTACTACATGTAATACATGGTATAATTATAAAAACAAGTCATCATAAACAATACAACATTTCTTAATCTGAAGATATATAGTCTAAAAGAAAATATCTATTGACACCTACTATTAATCCATGTCCTCTGAACAATGTATGTTAACCAAGCGGAAAATGATCAGTACGCATACACATGTTACCTGTTTGCGTTTTGTTTCCTTATTTTGTATTGAACTATTTGAATTAATGGTAGTTATATTTATTGACGCGTCATACATTTTAAAAAACAAGTATTATTTTGAAATACTATCCAATCGTTCTTGTATTTTAAAGGTCAAATAAACGAAAAAGAATACGGGAAAACCTAACGATGTAGGCGTTGTTTGAAAATTTAGAAACCGGATCATAAATACAACCTGTAAAAGTAAAATGTCTACAATTGGTCCTTTTTGCATAATAACGAAATAATAACTAAGTGAGTTGTTAGTAATATCATTGGACCAAAATACTAAATCTCCCAGCCCATGAACATCTGCTCGAGTGATCCTCATCTTTTTCTTAAATATCTAATCTGACTTTCCACTTCACCGTTCGCAGCTGGATATAAAACTGTGTTTCTAACATGTTTCTCACAAGAAAATCACTTCAGGTTACTGATGGATGCAGTTAAAGACTATTGTTGGAGGTCGTACGGTTGACCTATAGTTGTTAATTTCTGTGTCATTTTGGTCTCTTGTGGACAGTTGTCTCATGGGATTCTAATACTACATTTTTATATATATATATATACCAGAAAATGGGTTAAGCGAGAGCCCCAATAACGTTGTCTCCATATGTTGATGGCTCGCAAAATATGTTAAAATCATTATAGTTGTGTATGGCATTTTAACGATATAAGAAATAAGTTTTTCGGCAAATAGGAACTTCAAATGAAACACAAACATGTCACATTATGTAGCATTACACGATGAAGCCTGGTGCCATACGTGCACGAATATTGGACTTGCTGACGCCGACAAAAGGTTTTATGCACAGATGGTCGGACATAAAAGCGGGATAAAAAAAAAACAAGAGGGTAACACACAGACTTGAAAATGTCCTTTATGAGGCAAAAATCGATAGCTTATTCAAACATTGTATAGAATTAAATTCCACTTGAATTTAAGCATGAAGCAAAAATGTTTCGACAATATATGTTATTCGCATATCTATCACGTCTTTAAAGCATGTGTACGTACACGTATTTAGTTCTGTTCATATCTTTTTTATGCATATGGATAGACATGTTGAAGGTTGTAACGTGCAATAAAGAAGAGAAAAAATTAAACTTGTGGATTTGATAATGTTCATCTTTGATTTTTTTAATTATTTTATATGTATTACACAAAAATGCTAGTATCTGTATTCCATTTTGATCAAACCATTTATAACAAATTGCATTGGTATATACATAAAAAGACTATCTACTCAGAATGAAAATAACACTGGCGAAAGGGCAATAACTCGATATATTTTTAATATCAGTTTCTAGGAAGTGATATTCAAATTGCAAATACGCAAATAGTAAATCCCTTCTGATTCAGCTCTTATAGATAACTAGGTTAAGGTTCCACTAAAGTCAAAATACAGGACACTTCATGAACATCTAAAATCTGCCTTTATTTTTCAACCTATAATGAATAAAGTCCTTAACTTTGGAAACATATGTTTATTTAAACATACTAAAAATACATGTACATACTTTGTAAATTGTAAATAAACTTGAAATTGTTATGTTGTGGCGAAACCGGTTCTTGGGGTGAACACTGCATTTTGGAGGCCTACGAGACGACTTAATTTGCTTAAAATGTGTATGGACGAATACTCTTACATATAATGCAGGGCAAATCACAGTGTGTATATGTAAAGTATGTTTAAATGAACATATGTTCCCTTGGTTTAGGACTTTCATTATAGGTCGAAAAATACAGGAAAACTTTAGATGGTTATGAAGTATCTTATATTTTGACTTTAGTGGAACCTTAAGGTAGTCGATTGTACCAAAAAGATTATCACAAAATTGCTTCAAAAATGTCCCCAAAATTGAAAAAATGCACGATAGTGGATAGTTAATATTATAGCTTGAGCAATAAATCGTGATAAAATAAATGCTTTTATTTTTACTAATTCATATCTGACATTAATGGTATCATATTTTTCTGAAGAGTAACATGTATAATTGATTGAATCAATTATTTGATTCTATAGAGCGTATAACTACTTGAGTTAAGTTAATATTTCAGATTGGTTGATGGAAATTGATTTGCTTTACGTGCAGTTGCAAGCATTTCAAGCATGTATCATTCAATCTATAGGTTCTATTAGGAAGAAGTTCATCGGGATGAAGGGCGGAATTTTTGCATGATCACTAAAAATGAGGTTATGACGGACAGCGACTACAGCAAGTCACCAGTAAATGAAATTTTTTCTGACATTTTCTCTGTATGCAGGTGCGCTCCCCCTCCCCAGAATCCGACACTGGATGGATTGTTTTATTTCAATACAAAAGTGCCTTGAGAATTCTTAATAGGGTTCTAATGATATAAATAATCTATTTAAAAAATTAACAAGTCAGATTATTTAAAAACAAAAAAGTTCCGATTTCTTCCCTTCAAGTTTATGACCCCCTTCCATATCCATGCGCATAGCACAATTTTCTAAGTTAAATAATATCAAAACATCAAAACAAAATGAATAATCGAGATCTGCCGTTTTTTTATATGCCAAAGAAGAACTTCGTATCAAGCGATATTATCTATTGTTTAAGAAATAAAAAAAAAAAACATAGAAAAGATAGAACAGTTCAAACAAAGGTATATAATTTCTTGTTTCTAAACCGAAAGAGCTAATTATATAAAACAAAGAAAATTCATATTTATTCTAAAAAGCCATATATTTGTCATGAATATCATTAACAATATATGTTAATGAAACGAATCTGTATGTTTTTCATCATTTGGTTTTCACAAACAGCTGTATGTATGTACATGCATATATTATGTTATTTCATATCGGTTGAGAATAAGATTCTCTTATTGGATTAAAAGGGGTCACATGACATTCATTATTCTTCAGTAATAAATTCCATCGGTCATTAACAGAAAAAAACGGACCAGAAAACCGGTCGTAAACAAACTTTTACATGATAATGACCGGTGGGGGGTGGTTTCCGTCTGATTATGACCGTTGGGGCGTGATTTCTCTGTTAATGACCGATGGGGCGTGGTTTCTCTTTTTAAAGAGATGTACCTTTTATGAAACATGTTCCTGTTTTTAATATATGATTATATTTAAGTTGTTGAATTGTTTATTATATGTTTTCGTTAATTATAAAATTAAAGATAACTTGATTAATAAGTATTTATATACTGAAAAAATGCACTTAAATGAATGGCAGTATTACTACGACTGGTCTTCACTCTTTGCCATAGAAATCTTACAACTACTCAAGTTCGTTGTAGGCATTTTGAATTTATGAGAATTTTCCAAAACATGGTTTCTCAATGAAATAAACATAATAGTTCTTGAAAAACTGGTCATTATCGTGATACATGGACTGCCCGTAGGGCAGTGGTATTGACTGCAACAGCGATAATGACCTCGCCTTCGGCTCAGTCATTATCACTATCTTAGTCAATACCACTGTCCTGTGGGCAGTCCATATATCACGATAATGACCAGTTTTTCAAAAACTATTATATAATTATTGTTATATTTTGAATTATTCAGAGTGCACCAAGAAAGATTAATATTGTACTTTACCGCTTTAATAAAGTATTTATTATACTATTATTATTTAATTTATGTGGATTCTCTATAAAAAAAAAAATCCATTTATTTAGTATTGAAACAACAAAAATAATCCTTTAATAAGAGATGCAAATTAAGTTATCACGTTTTGTCCATCGATCTTCACATCTCCCAAAATGTGTAGCATACCGAGCACAGAGAGACCGTCTGTTATAATTGCTTGCCGAGGTCATAGACTTGTTAAATTCGGAGACCTTATGGATTATCTGCTACGAACAGATGCAATTATACATTTGTTTAGTTTTTTTTGTTTGTCTAAATGTCATCGGAGAAAAGATGCAAGCTACGCCACCGTATGCGACATGATTCGAAATATATATACAAAAGTAAGTATTTAATTATATTTTAGATACAAAATTGGTTATCTTTACCGCTGACTGTGCTATTTTGTGACAAACAAAATGTGAAAGAATATAAAAACCAAACAATAAGTGAACTTTTAAAAAATATTTGATAACTTTGTAGCTTAATGTTGTTTATTAATGATCCACTGTACGTTTGGCATATTTGTTTTTTTTTTTTCTTCAAAATATTGTCTGTTGTGAACACAGCTTACTGTAATAAAAATATAAAATAAAATGCAAATTAAAATAAAAAATAAAAAAATTATCGCTGTTTATAGGTGTTAATACGCAATCATTTAACTATTAGATACATTCTGCTACGATAGTACCAAAAATGACCAATTTGATTTGTAAAATATTCTTGCTTTAAAGATAATATACATATGGTATTTCTGTTAACAGAAAACATAGAAAGCATGAGAATCTCGACCGCAAACGGTAGTTACATTATTTAATCAACAGCTTACAAATTCAATAGATCTGGCATTAAAAAGATAACAAATAGCAGCACGTACACCTACATTAACATGTAGTGTTAGGTATACAATTGATATGATATCTAATATGCTGCAACAAATTGTTTGTTTGAATTACTCAAAATTCCTTTATTCTTATCATTTCTTCAAATAAATATAGACATTTTTATCTGAAAGATATTGCAACAAATGATTTTGATGCAAATAGAAGGAGACATTTCCAATTCATTTTAGAATGTGATAAATGCATTTTTGTATTCATTTCTACTTCGCTATTACCAGTTTAATCGGGGGTCAGATAAGTGTCTAGCTAACCGATATGTATAAAGTTTTATATACAATTATTAAAAACCATTAAACGTACATAAGGGAAAGATATAGTCGCAATGGCCTTTGTTTGGGCTATTTGCTTTTGTATTTGTTACGCTGGGTCTTGTGCTAGTTCAATTGGATCCACTTTGGATTCATCACTACAATGTTCCAAATATCATTTTGAAGAAAAAGTATTAGAAAAACTTATTCGTGTCGAACTTAAAATGGAAATGTATGAAACAAAAATAAAATCTTGGGAAGATTCGATTCCAACAAACCTTGATAAAATTGATAATGCCAAGAAGCAGACTGAAACATTTTTAGAGTCAATGCGGGATATACTCCAACAGGAGCAAACACGTTTAAATGGTTCATTCCACAAAACTGTCGAAAAAATATATCTCTTATCGGAACGTAAAGTCAAAAGTGCTTTAGATTTTTTATCATATAAAATTGAAGAATACAGCGAATCACAGAATAGAAGAGAAAATGGCCTTGAACTACTACGGTCTTCTTTCCGTCAAGAGCAGACACAGTTTAAATAGGAACAGATAAGAATAAATAATGCCACCCGGGAAACTGTTGAGAATATATACCGTCAGTCGGAGAGTAATGTCAAAAGTGTTACAGATTCATTATCAATCAAAATGGGGGAATTCGAGAATAAAAGTGAAAATGTCCTTGATCTGTTGCAGTCTTCTTTTCAGAAAGAGCGGGAACAGTTTAAACACATGAAAATACGATTAAATGATTCATTACAGGAAACAGTTGAGAATGTAATTCATCAGTCGGAGAATAAAGTCAAAAGTGTTTTAGATTCATTATCAACTAAAATAGAGGAATACGAGAAAAGACGTGAAAATGCCTTGAAATTATTACATTCTTCTCTGCTCCAAGAGCAACAACGATTTAACGATTCCTTTCAGATAACTGTTGAAAATGTTCGAACTCAGTCTGAAAGAAAAGTCAAAAGTATGTTAGATTCATTATCGCTAAAAATGAACGAATTCAACGACACTCACAGTAACAGAGAAAATAATTTTGAACTATTACAATCTAAATTCATTAAAGAGAAAGAACGATCCAACAATTTGTTTCATCTCATGACAAATGATATAAAAGAGGAATTTAATAAGACGATAAAAAAGGTTTATTTCAGGAATAGCTGGTAGGTCATTTTCTTTTTTTAGCGTTTAAATGCACTTGTCTTTATTTGAATACTTAATGTAAATAACTGTCGATGTCAAAACTGGATAACAATTGGTTCAAAATGGTATAATAAGCTCAGTAGTCAATACTTCGATATTGACATGATTACGATAAAACAAAAAATTACTTGTACGTTTATATATTGAGAAACTAAGGTTTCAAAACCATTAGGCATAGTGGAACATAGATGGATTTTTATGTTTTATGCTGTTTTCATCATTTTGCTCTTAACTGTTTCGGTTCTTATACACTTTTGGCTTCGAAGTTTCAGAAAAACACATACTACTGATGTATTAAAATTTAAAAAATATTTTTTTCATATATCTTTTCATGTATGTTTAATCTTTCTAAAATGATTGAGGGACATAAACTACGATCAGTTGTTTTCGTCACTGAACAACCTTTTAACGGAGAAGGTATTCATTTATTCTGATAATAACATACCATAATTATTTTGATTGGGAAAAGGAGTCGGGTGTTAATTAAATAGATACAAGAAGATGTGGTATGTGTGCCAATGAGAGAACTCTCCATCCTGATCACAATTTAAATAAAAGCCATTATAGGTCAAAGAACTGTCTTCAACACCGAGCCTTGGCTCAACCAAACAGTCAAATAGGTTGTCCTATGTTGTTTTACGTGTTCGGTTTTATTTTGTTGCTAAAATGTCGAAATGTACTATTGTATTGCTTTTTTTGTGTATTTTTCTTTCCTGATTGTTCTTGCATTTATTATTATTGTATTTCAGTCATGTAATGTTTTAGTGTTGAATTTGACATTCCCATAAAAGCCCGAGTTTTGTGTAGCCACGAAACCAGGTTCAACCCACCATTTTTTTCGTAAAATGTCCTATACCAAGTCATGACAATGACAGTCTGTATCATATAGGTCGTTTATCTGTGCGTTGCATTGTCGTTTGTTTGTTGCACTTCAGTGTTTCTGTTGTTTCGTTGTTTTTCTCTTTTGTTGATGTGTTTCCCTCGGTTTAAGTTTGTAATCCGGATTTGTTTTCTTTCAATCGATTTATGACTTGTGGAAAGAGGTAAACTACTGTTGCCTTTGAACAACATCAACAAACGACAACTACTGACATCAGGTTAACAAATGTCACCAAAAGCAATTCATCAACACACAACTACATAAAAATGTATCAGAGTTTCGTGCACTTAAAATTCGAATTGAATAACGTTTTTCCAGAGATATATACATAAATCATTTATCTCTGGTTTAACTTACTAAGTTTGTAAGACGTCCAAAAGCCCTTTTTAAGTCACAGTATTGTAAAACAATCAGAACAGACACACAGACACGGACACCCACACACACACATGAGGTGTTAAAAGGGGGCGAAATATACCAGAGGGAGGGACATTCAAACTCGCTATTACTATTACTTTTTAAACTACACAAATGTCATTTTTAAACCGAAAATGAATCCTTCTGAATATTATTATCCTTCCACCTTAACAATTGCATTGCCACTAGCTATATAGGGAATACAAGCAGAATAAAATAAAAACACACATGAAGGATTTAAAGGGGACCGAAACGTAGATATGGACGCTATAAAATATTGCATATTAATCAGCTTTAATATGTCCACATTTTGCCAACTGCATTATGTGTGGTATTTGACTTTAGTAACTGCAAAAGCATGATATATTTAGTATTAAAACATGAAACTGTTTTAACAGTATCTTAGGCAAATACCAGAAAATGAAAGGAGGATAAAAACTCATAAAATAAAGCAGTTGTTGACTTTTGATCTTAGTTGATACGATGATTTATCAACCCGATATATAAGCATTCACCTTCGGCCGTTGGCCTCGTTGAATATCATATCGCTTGGGTTAATTCATCATTGTATGAACACCATCAAAAGTCAATTGTTGCATAATATCCAATTGTCAAGAGTTGCTCAACTTATTTATCTTACACTCCTATTGTGTTAATTGCAATTTTTTATCTAGCCTTTTGCACATTACAGTATGAAATTAATTTTATTTTCCGGTGTCAAACTTTATCATCAAACTTTTGAAAACCTTTTTGTACGCTTCATAATACAAATTGTTAAAACGAAGAAAAGGTGAAAAGTGCGAGTGTTTTGTATACTATTGTAGCAAACCCATGTCCGTTGTCATAAACAAAATGTACATAGCCTTAACGTCTGAACGTTATCAATAAACTAACGAAAAGCCAATGGAAATTTCGTAATATCGTCTCATAATGCTGGATAAGCGAATCGAATTAACCATTTAACGCAGTTTTTCATATAACATTTTCGTATCACACTCCGTCTAGTGTGATGCGAGATATATCTCTTCGTGCAATAAATATATAAAAGGACACTGCGGTAAGAAAAAATGAAGTATATAGTATCATATGAATGGGAATATGATAATTGATACAGCTATAATAAGATACGATAGAAATTATTGAACACACTACTTTTGTTTTATAATTAAAGACAAAGAGTGCAAAGATATTGTGGGTGTCAAATCTGATATAAACATTGTTTCACCTGACCAACTCCACACATTCAAGGTGCTGTGTGAGGATGACAACTGGACGGTAAGCATAATTATGTTTTTCTAGAACCGTTTTCTTATTTTCACTTATGATAAGTTTTTTTAAAATAGCAATAATTATTCAACTGTAGTTTAGAGAAGAACATAAAAGAAGCGAACACTGGCATGACGACAGAGATATACAAAATACCTTTTGTTAAAATACTTGTATATTTTTTGCTTGATTTCCGTGAAAAGTAAAAAAAAACACATTGAAATACCATTATCTCACTATATTTACCATTCTCCATGGTATCGACTTTAAGCACTTCTGTATATAAAGACATAGATTGTTTTACTAATATTTTTTTTATTTTACTTTTAAGTTTCGTTAAATTATATCCTTAAATAGAACATTTTTTGGCAAAGGTGAAAACATAGGGTTAACTTTGTGTGGCATATTTACAACATTTATATGACTTCTATTCTGTAGTATCTCTCTTTATTCTTCCCGAGAAATCAATTTTACCGCTATCGAACTGTCTTTTTTACAGAAAAAATACAAAGATGTGTCTCTATTGGATGAAACATGGATATTATATTTTGTGAACCAGTAGATAAACAAAACAAAGTTTCTATGAATATTATCTATCATCCTAAATAGAGGTGTAGTGTATGAAACACATCAACGAATGGATAACAACTGTCATATTCATGAATTGGTACAGGCATTTTCTTGTGTAGAAAATGGCGGATTAAACCTGGTGTTAAAGCTAGCTTAACCACAAACTTGTATGACAGTCGCACCAAATTTCATTATATTGACAACAAACAGACAAAATAAGTAAAAAGGTCACAAAATATCACAAATAGGGTACAATAGCAAAACGAACACCACCAAAAATGTTTGGGTGATCTCAGGTGCTCTGGAAAGAAAAGGTGATCCAACTCCACATATGGCACCCGTCGTGTTCCCATGTTATTACAAATCCGGTAAACAATCTAATTCGGTTGGTCAAGTTCGTGAAAATGTAACGGGATTGTACTTACGACATATTGAACATAATCGATATCATCTGGGAAGCGGATTCCATAACGGTCAACCAAATGGTGATGGTGTCCATAAATTATGACAATGTAAGAAGGCGATTCACAAACCCAGTAAACTGTTATAATCTGTATATATTTTGAGTACAATACGTTTTTTTCAGGTTATTCAAAAACGTTTTGATGGCTCAACAGAATCCTACCGAAATTGGGAAGATTACGAAAATGGATTTGGGGATCTAAATGGAGAGTTTTGGCTAGGTAATCTTATTTTTAATTCTTTTTAATTAGAATTATGTGATTATAAAAAACACATACAAGTTAATGTATGACTGATAGATTTTATTTGAACTTAACTTCCCGTGGAAATATTACATCCTGGGGTGGCAAAAGATTTAGACAACAAATAACAAATTTCACAAATTAGGTGGAAAATTCTTGTAAAAGGATGACATTTGTGTTTTAAGAAACCGTTAAATATTAGCCGGTAAAGAAATTGCTGTTTTGATTGATTTGTGCAAATACTTGTCCATAGTAAGTCACTCTTATAAAACAATTCATTTAGTAACAGTCGTTCTCTAATTTGTGTGACAAGTCTTCCTAGTAGTCGTATAGAAAGACTACAAACAGGACCACTGGACTGATGATTGACTATAATTTACTGTTGTTAGTGAATCTATTCTTTACAAGTTAGTTTAGTAACGATTCGTGTACCACAAGATTATCTTGTTAGATTAAATTATTCAATCAAAACACCTGATTGCAGTAAAGATACTAATGTCAAATAAGATTTGTCACACTAACTATAGAACGACTGTAAACTAACTCTGTTCACGAACAGTAATATATTTAATTCCGATAAAACTTTTCACTATTCGGAACATGCGACACTTCACAAGATATTTGTTTTCCTTTATGACGTTAAAAAACGGACACATGGTCATTAGGTGTATGGTATACAACATGTAGTTTTAATTTGCATAATGATTTTTTTACTAAACAGGTAACAGGAACATTGCATTACTGACATCAATTGGAACACACGTAACAGGAACATTGCATTACTGACATCAATTGGAACACACGAGTTAAGAATATTCAGCCGAAGCAGGTAATACATTTAAGGTTATTCATTTATATAGGTGTTGATACAATGGTGTATAAAAAAGACAACTTTAACTGGGGACACAAATGCATTTAATAAAACAACGTACACAGGTTCATTTGAATATACCATTTGATTTGTAGGGGGTGGAAGGGCTAAAGATGAAACTTCAAAAAAGACAGGGCAGGAGTTTGAGTAAAACAACACAGCTACTCTTTTTTAAGTTCGAACGTTGTTTCTAAAATATTTATAAGAAATTGAAAATATAGGTTCAAATAACAGAGAAAATACTTTCTTCACTGTCTCGAGATTGGGCAATCAGAAGGCTCCTTTATAGTCACAGATGTTTTGTTGTAACATTTCTATACCAAAGCATTAGTAAGATGACTGACAGATCTACTCAAAATGTTTTTTTTTCAAATAAATTTGCAACGAAAAATAAATCTTTTAGATACTTATACATTCTTCCATTCTGTTGCTGACAGTCACCAACAGAATACAATTGATAATGGAAATGGAGAAAGTGTCAACGTTCCAATAACTCGACTAAAGAACAGAAACCAGCCGTAGGCTCCTATGTGTCTTCAACACAGCGAGTAAATCTCACACCTGGAGTCGCGGGCTTCAGCTTGCCCCTAAACAAAAATGTGTACTATAGTTCAGTAAAAATGAACTTCACAAAACATATGAATCCAAACATATGAATGAACTTAATTAAAAAGAATACACTGTTTACTTAAAACCACATTTCTTATAAACAGCATGCTTATAGTTTCTTTGAAATAGTAAGAAGAGAGTAATTTGTTTTTATAATTACAGGTAATGGTATGACAGAATACAACGGGTTTTACTTTTCAACATATGACAGAGATCATGACACACACCCCAATTTGAATTGTGCTGCTTACGCAGGTATAAAGGGTGCGTGGTGGTTTCGTGGTTGATGGAGTAGAAACCCAACTAGTTTGAATGGATGGTGATTAAACGATAATGTCCTAATGTGGATATGCGTTAAAAAATGTAAACATCATAGTTTACGCTAAACTCTCTATGTTTTGAAGATTTGTTTCTTCTTTATAATGAATACCACACAAAATGACAGATATTCATAATGTAGAATCATTATTTTTTGTAAAAAACAATTTTCGTGGATAGCAAAATGTTAACATAGTTATTGAAGATGTTTCACTGGTGTCAAATGATGGTGTGGATAGGATAAAGAGGATAAAAATAATTACAAAAGATACAATTGCCCAAAAATTTACGAATAAAGAGTAATGGAGTGCTATAGAAAAAAAAATATACATTATAATAATCAGCCAAGTCATAGAATACGTGCAGTTTCTCGACAAATTAAAGAATGCAGAAATGAAGGCCACCCCGGATTAAGATCTGCGTGAATGCAACTGAACTCGAAATAGCTGCAGTATATGCAATAGCTACGAACATTTTGTTAAAAAAATATTCTTCCATTGTCCGTTCCTAAATCATGCAGGTAATTAAAATTTTGTTTACTAAAGTTGAAAACTTTCAAAAGTGAGGTTAAAACTTTTTTAATACATAAAATATTGGTAGTATATTCAATAAGCGCAAAACAAAGCATTGTACAGATCTATAATGTGTTAACATCTACAACTCATCGCTGACAAGATGGAGACTGCATCTACAGTCATGCAGTCAATGTCTTTATGCGAAAAGTGGGACAGATATATACATAAAAGAGCGGACGAACAGACGGAAAAGATGAATTTGAAAATAACCTCAACTCCTATATTGGGTATACATTACATACTATATTTCGCGCTGTATATGTGACCCGTCATGACATTTGCAGGCTTATGGAGGTAGAACGTCATTCAACTTGTTAGAAAAAATATAAACATGATAAATATCAAGATTCAATGAAATACGTATTTGTGAAGAAGAGATAAACACTTTCCTTGGCTTCTTTTTTGCGGACGCCGAACTATACATCATATATAAGTTTTGAAGAAGTTTTACTTAGTTTGAAGAGATTTGAATCAATATTTTAAATTGATACAAAACAAATCAAATTTCTGCTCTATAGATTTCCTTTCATAAATGAAGTCTGAAATATATCCATAATAAATGCACCGTATCAAATGCATATAAGAGAACACCTACTTATAAACTGTTACGCGTCGCATACTGTATAGAGACATGCATAATAAATCTAAATTACAAAAAAAGGAATTCTTAAAGCTTACTTTGGCAAATTTTAAACTAACTTCATTTCAACAAGTTTAAATTACATGTTCTAAAATAGAGCTAAGAATTGTTTGTATTGTAGTAAATTTAAGTCTTTGAAATTTTATTCAAATACGCTATTGAACATCACTAAGAGCCAATAAATACAATAATTTTGTGTTTTATAAATTAGTGCCTTTAATAAATAAAAGACGTCATAGAAGTCTCATTTTCATACCGGTACTCGAAATGACTCGCTTCATTGCTATTACAACAAATATATCATAATACTATGACATAGAGTTTTGTTTCGGAATATTCTACTTAAATATACAAAAAGCAAATTTTAGACAATGTACCCTCCTAAGCCTGGAAGTGGCTTGTCACATATAGTTAACGGCGTTTTTTCTCACAATGACGTTCTGCCTCCATAAGCCTGGATATGTCGTGGATGGTCACATATTGGTTCTTTATTTAGAGGAACACACTTAATTCGAAAACATACTTAGCGTTATGCCAAAAAATATTTCATATACGCCACTTTACAATTTTATTTTTGTTACCTGCCTGAAAAAATACTTGAATTGTCATTTATCGCCAATAAAAATGCGGTTCGCAAGTTTGATC
Organism: Mytilus galloprovincialis; assembly: GCF_965363235.1. NCBI lineage: Eukaryota > Metazoa > Mollusca > Bivalvia > Mytilida > Mytilidae > Mytilus > Mytilus galloprovincialis. The sequence goes on from NC_134850.1 coordinate 23,046,942, forward strand.
AGAAAATGTTTTACTACTGTTTTAAAAAAGTTGTATTTCATTAATAGATTTACAGAGTTCTAGTATAAGTGCCAATGAGACAACTCTACATCCAAGTAACAATTGTAAAAGTAAACTTCTCAGGTCAAATTACGGCAATCAACACAGAACATTGGCTCACACTGAATCAAGGGTCTATTAACCTATATAAAAACGAGACAAACTTATGAACCACATCAACAAACGTCAAGCACTGAAAATAAAAAAAAATTGAATTGCAACTTTCATGACTTTAAGCTCGATTCATTGGACTGTACTAGTTTATAAAGCAATGAAAAAAGGGCTACTATTATTTTTCGTAACATGCAAATGTTTTAACCATTTAGTATTCGTTTAGTTCAATGTCAATTTTGTTCTACATACGACTAACTGAAGAGAGAAAAAAACAGTATGATAACAGAGAGAAAAAACAAATTATAGAATACATCATAATTATCCTATATAGCAAGTTTCAGATAAAAGTGGCTCCACATTTATCGAACCTTGCCGCAAACCCAAATTGAAACCTATAATAACAGAGAGAGAAATCAAAATACATAACACAACAAATTATCATAGCAATGACGACAATTTTATTGAACGTTACGGTAACCGTAAACCTAAATCAAAACCTGACCAGAGACGGACGACTGGACGCACGGAACAGAAAACACAATGATCCCCAATCTACATCTGTTACACGGTTTATAAAAAAGTAAAAAAAAGGATCACGAATCAACATTTTACTGAAACAGGTTTCCTAGTGTAATTGTTTATATTAATGACATAAAAATATTGATATCATTTACATAGATTAAAGCGAATTGCTACCAATTTGTATGAAAATTATTTAATAACATCTTAGGCTAGTTTTTACGTGATTTTAATCGACTTTTATATTCCTGTTTAGCGTAACCTCCTGTTCAATGCCGCATACCACCACTTTTCTCAAAGATTCAGCAATGTTTAGTAATGTGAGATCATAAATTAAACTCTAGCAGAACTAAAGTCTTTACCAATACTTAGACACACTTATCTCAGATGTCATATCATCTCCTGAAATCTTACCCTGGCGGACATTATCCATACGAGATTATTCAAAGAGTTAAAAATCGTAAATGGGTAGTTCCCGTACGATAAATATTTGTATTTTAGTATTTTACAATTTTATCATATCAATGTAGATTCAGAAAAAACCTATGTTTGCTTTATTCCTACAATTAATTGGATAAAACACGTAGACAAATGTCTATTAAACATGTTCCCTACTCGTTATCTTTTTTTTTTTAACCCTAGATACAACAAAATATGCATATATAAAGTGTTTTACTTCAAAAGAAGACAAAATGTAAAGCAATATTGTTTGCTTATTAACAAAATCTATAAAATACATGTACAGGTTGTAATCAACTTCCATATTGAGTTTTAACAAATCCTGTTTATATGAAAGCTAGCTATTGTCAATTTATCCAAATTTATATTTTTGAACACATGATATATTGATCATATGAACATTTATGAATAAAATGTGCACTTTTTTTCTGTTTTCTATTTTAGAGATCCTTTTAAAAGACTTAAATTATCAATAAACCAGAAAACAAGTATCTGATCACCTAAAAACGATGCTTAATAAAATAGGAAAACAATTACAAACGGGTTACTGTGTTTTATATAATAGAAGTCGAATTGTATGCGGCCGCATACAAGTGACTGGTTTAGCTAGTTATAAACCCAAGTTTAATATGACATTTTCTACATAAGGAAATGCCTGTTCAAAGTGTGGAATAAATTACAGTTTTTGTCCATTCGTTTGATTTGTTTGAAATTTTGATTTTGCCATCTGGTTAAGGACTTTCAGTTTGAAATTTTTCTCGGAGTTCGATAATTTTTTTTTTATTATTTATTGTCTTTATAATTGTACAGGGGACTACAAAGAATATTGTAGAATGTATCATTTCATTTTGAAAAAAAGAAAAACTCTGTAAGTCTTTGATATGCTGAAATATTTGTTTTTCTATACGATATAATTTCATATATTTCTATTTTTATCTGTATCGATATAAATAAGAATATGGTATATGAGTGCAAATGAACCAACTCTGCAGTCAAGTCACAATGGAGACTGGTGCGATCTGTCCAAACGCCTAGAAAAATGTTTGTCTGATATTGGTGATTGGACGAGTGCCAACATGCTGAAACTTAATGAAGACAAGACAGAATTAATAATTTTTGCACCAAAACATCAATTGAAGCATCTTTCAGATTTTCGTCTGACATTTGATGGAACAGTGTTGAGCGACGTTTCTTGTGTGAAAAATCTGGGAATGTACTTTGATAAAACCATCAGTATGGAACATCAAGCCAGTGCGATCACTAAGGCTTGTTTTTACCAAATTCGGAATATTGGTAGAATTCGAGCTTTAATTTCAGTTGAAGCCTGTAAAACACTAGTGTGCTCCCTAGTTACATCAAGGCTGGACTATGGCAATGCATTGTTGTACGGTACTAACACCAACATTATCAGTAAATTGCAGCGGGTCCAAAACACAGCAGCGCGTTTGATAACACGAAAAAGGAAATTTGACTCAATTACGCCTGTTTTAATATCATTACACTGGCTACCCATACATTACCGTTGCCAATATAAACTTCTTTTATATGTTTACAAAGCACAGCATGGCAATGCTCCTAGTTACCTTCAAAATTTAATTACTCCATACAAGCCAAGTAGATCCCTCAGGTCGGAAAATAGTATGCTTCTACATCCTCCAAATGACGTTCGAACAAAAAGCTACGGTGAGAGGCGTTTTGACAAGGCTGCGCCTACACTCTGGAACAATTTGCCATCGTCTTTACGGAGTGTAAATTCTTTAGATGGTTTTAAAAAGCAACTCAAGACTCATTTATTTCGGACTGCTTTTAAGGATTTCTTGTAGATTTTATATACTTTTAATTGACTGCATTAGTTTTAGACAGTTTTGTATATTTTAGGGTACATGCATTTTTCATTTCTTTTATTTCTGTTTTTTTCTTTTTTTAAGTATCTTATAAATTTTTATATGCTTGTTTGATCCTTTAAGAAAGTGCTTTGTAATCTATGATTCATGTATTTTTGTATTTATATATTTTTAAATGTGAAGCGCTTAGAGTAATTTTTGTTATTATATAATGTGCTCTATAAATATTGTATTTATTATTATAATGTATTAAAGTCTTTTCATTATAGGAAACAACTATTATTTTAACATTTCTATAAGGCTAGCAAACACCATGATTGTGACTCAAAGTATCAAACTCCTACACTACGGTAACAAAATTATAGGCTGGAACTATATACTAATGTCCAACCATGAGGTTATACAAGGGTATTTAGAGTTGTCAATAAATATATAAACATCTAACAGTACTCTGATAAAATCAGATATATTGAGTAAAGTAATGCGGTTTGTAAGATCAAACATTCAACCTCTTGCATGTTTAGAACAATTTATGGGTAAACCAAAATCGTATCTGCACGACAAATGTGCATCTTCATAAAATTAAATATATATACAATAGATAAAAAGGTTACGATAGTAAATGTTTTATCATAAGACAAATGGGATATAGATGAGTTGTAATACTATATTGGGGTAGACTAGTGCAGATGAATACATAAGGTGCAAACTGTACGGTATGATTTAATTTATTCTGTGCTTTGATCACAAAAGATTTGAACAAAATAACATTTAGAAGACACTGACCCATCTTTGTCAAAGGCAAGACAAATAACCAAGATTTGCTGTGAGCTATAATTGCACAGTAATGATACCCCGAAAAATGTGTCACAAATTTTATAGAACTTTGTGTATGGCATTTTTACAAAATGATAACTTGTACACATCATATATATAAAAAGATTATCTACTCAGAAAATACTGGCGAAAGGGCAATAACTCGATACATATTTAATATCAGTTTATTTTTTAAGTTTTGATATGATTATTAATTCATATTTAAATGAAAAATAAACAAATTCTAAATTCCTGCTGTCTCAGCTCTTCCCGCAAACAATAGATAACAAGGGTAAGGTAGTCGATTGTACCAAAATGATTATCATACAAATTCCCAATAATTAAAAATATGCATGACTGGATAATTAATATTATAGCTTAAGGATGTACTTAGGTGAGGTTAGGTGAAAATGAATAAATTAAGAAGTTTTTTAAAGTTGATACTTTAAGCTGATAGAGCATCAGTTAAGGATAAAAATAAGCTAAAAATATTGATAGGTCATGGACCTCCTTTTCGAGATATTTGAGATTTAAAATATGGCGGGAAAAGGCTGACTCGGACTTTTACCTTATATTTGCATTGGTATTATTGGGTCTCAAAACAAAAGAAAGAAAATTAAGAATCGTCTAAAATTTTGGTAAATGACCTTTTATGAGCTATAAAGTGTTATATAAGAAAATAAATGGGTGTTATGGGGCAAAATATTTTACATTGTATTGTATGGAAGAACACCAAGGAGTCCGAACATTCGACACAAATTCCAAAACCTCACCTAAGTACATCCTTAAGCAATAAATTGTAATAAAATAAATGCTTTTATTACTGTGGATTCATTTATTTTCGTGGGTATCAATTTTCGTGGATAGAGAAAAAAAGACATTTCGTGGTATACGTAAATTTCAGATACGTAATACGTAAAAATCAGATACGTAATTCGTGGATTTGTTTTTGATTTAGGAGATCATATAACCTCCTCGGTTTAATCAATAATAAAACAAACAAAAAAGAAGGAATTCATTGAAAAAGTTTTGAATTGTCAAAATCCTCGCTTGGTCATTTTAGGTTAAAGTGTTCATTATAAACTTATATTACAATAATGGACAGAGACAACTAATTATTTGTTTGTTTTATAATTTATAATTTTTTAATTGTCGGAATTCTATAAGGCAATCAAAACTTTATGATTGAAAGCTCATTTCCCTAATCACGATATAATAAACAGTCATATAAGTAAAAGGTGTGAAAATAAATGTTCCTGTCATAAACAATATTACCTACGGGCAATATCCCCTGTACTTAATCCTATTGATTTTCAATCACTAGTAAACCAAACTATGACACGGTAATTAACAACTTATTTTCCATGAACAGTTTTAATCAATTTTAAAAAGTAAATTATCACTGATATTCGATATATTTATTATTGATTTAATTAAACTACTTGTATCTTCTTTCAATAAAAAACACGTGTTATGTTACAATGTTTATCGCTAGTCAACACTATACTAAAACTGCATAACATAACCGGAAATAAACATCCGACTCCATACACATTTATCGGGATTATTCTTCGTTGAATTCTTAAATTCGTGGTTCGCTGTGACCCACGAAACCCACGAAAATTGGTATACCACGAATAAAAATGAATCCACAGTATCACTAATTCATATTTAAAATCAATGGTTTCGTATTTAATGAAGAGTAACATTTAGAATTGATTGATTGATTGAATCAATTATTTGATTCTAAAGAGCGTATATCTACTTAAGTTTCGTCAATATTTCAGATTCATTTAGTTGATGGCAATTGATTTACTTTACGTGCAGTGACAAACATTTCAAGCATGTATCATTCAATCTATAGCTTCTTTTTGGGAGAAATTTATCGAAATAAAGGGTGGAATATTTGGGTTATTACTGAAATTGAGGTTATGATGGACAGCGACAGAATATTTTTCCTACAGCAAGCCACCAGTAAATGATATCTTTCTGACATTTTCTCTGTATGCAGGTGCGCTACCCTCCCCCACAATACGACACTGGTTGGATTTTGTTTTATTTCAATACAAAAGTGCCTTGAGAATACTTAATAGGGTTCTAATGATGAACATAATCTATTTATAAAATTAACAATTCAGATTATTTAAAACAAAAAAGATCCGATTTCTTCCTTTAAAGTTGATGACTCCTTCGATAGCCATGCAGTATCGTAAAAATTTCAAAGTTCAATAATATCAAAACAGCAAAACAAAATGAATATTCGAGATGTGCCGTTTTGTTTATATTCCAAAGAAAAACTTCATTCCAAGCGATATTATCTATTGTTTTATTGCGTTTATTAGAAAATTGGAATTTTGTGGCAAAGAATGTTTTTTGCAGAAAATCCAGACAAGAGTTTTTCGTTTTAAAATTTTAAACATAAATTACTGTTTTGTTTGTGCATAGTTGTCTCAGTCATTTAAGTCAAGGATATTCTAATGTGTACTTGAATTGGTTCATATTTATATCTGTTTTGACCAATTGCAATATCTTTATTTATGACTTTGTTTGAAGAAAATCATTGCATGCAATAATGCTCTATTGAGCACAAAGTTGTCAAATATTAGAGTACAAGGGAAAAAATCTTTGGAACAGTAACCTTGTAAAAAAAACATAGAAAAGATAGAACAGTTCAAACAAAGGTATTGTAATTTCTTGTTTCTAATTTAAAGAGCTAATTATCATTATGGAGGAACCATATGATCAAGATATTTCACAGTGATATCACAAACAATCGACGAGTTGAAGGCTTAAAATATGTGTCATATGCAGTGTGAAATAATATATATATATACCAGAACTTCAACTTTTTCATGATACGAAGTTTTGATATATTGTAATATATATGACAGCGTACCTGGCTAGCATGTTTCCCCTAAAATTATATCTGCAAAAGAATTTCTAACAAATAACATGATCAACAAGATATACTAGTGAATCATCCCAATGTTTATCTATCTATAATTTCTGAAATGTGCATCACCCTTTCAAAATTTGCTGTTTTTATAAACGCACTATAAACTGTTAAACATGTGTTACAATTATTACATAAACACATCATAAAAAAGTTATCAAATGTTTTATCTTTTGTTTGCACAACAATAAAATAAGAAGATAAGTTAAGAACAATATGAATCGTTCATGATATAAATTCAAAGTAAAGGGATACAATTATAGTTGGTTCACTATTCTATCCAATTGTTGCTCATTGTTTTCAATTGTAAGTTAAAATTATTGATGTAATTATTTCTCATATCAGTATAATGCATCTTTAAAGGGCTTCATCAGAGAGACAACAACCTGACAAAGGAGCAGGAAAAATTCCCAAGGTCACCAATGGGTCTACAAAACCATAATAGCAAGGTTGCATTTTACCTGCGGGTCCATCATATGACCGCGAACACAGTGTCTGTATTAGTGACCGTACGTAGATGTTAGTTATGCACTTTGTATAGCAAATAAATAAACGCATCATAGATACAAGCCTTGCAATTTTATATTTGCGCCAGACGCGCGTAAAGCTTATAATATTTTCTAAAATAATAGAATTGTTTATATGACAACAATCCACCAATGCCCAATATGAAAGTCACATTGGTCTTGTTTTTTTTAATGGAAGATGACACATTGGCAAATGATTAGAACGACAATGACAATCCTCAAAACGATTTATCGACCAACTTTTTTCTGTGGATAAAACTATAGCCGACCTTAGTTAGGAAGAATATGAATTGAGTGACAAATTTTATGACAGCGACTCCCGAAATTAACTTGTACATTGTATTTGCCAGGTTATATGTTACATGCACATGAGGGTACAAAATTTTCAAGGGATTTGAAAATCACTTATTGTTTAGGTTCTGTAATATTCCGACATGTATAACGAAGTTCTCAAGATTACAACTGGTTAATGTATTAATTTGATTTGTACAAAATACGAAATGAATAGTAATTTACAAACAAATTTGAATTGTAAAATGTTCTGGATTTAAAGATAATACATGTTATTCTTTTACAGAAAACATAAGAATGTCGACCACCAATCGTAGTTACATTGATATCATGTTGGTCAACAGCTTACGGATTCAATAGATTTGGCATTAAAAAGATAACAAATAGCAGCACGTACACCGATCTTAAAATGTAGTATTTGGTATACAATTGATGTGATATCTAATATGCTGAAACAAATTGTGTGTTTGAATTACTCAAAATTCCTTTATTCTTATCATTTATTCAAATTAATAGACATGTTTATCTAAAAGATAATGCAACAAATGATTTTTTAGGAAAAAGATAGAGACATTTCCAATTCATTTTAGAATTTGATAAACGCATTCTTGTGTTTATTTCTACTTCACAACTTTTATCTAAATCGGGGTCAGCTGTGTGTCTAGCCAAACGAAATGTATAAATTGTTCTGTACACAATAATCACAAAACACTAAACGTATGTAAGGTAAAGATATAGTCGCAATGGCCTTTGTTTGGGCTATTTGCCTTTGTATTTGTTACGCTGGGTCTTGTGCTAGTTCAATTGGATCCACTTTAGATTCCTCACTACAATGTTCCAAATATCATTTTGAAGAAAAAGTATTGGAAAAACTTATTCGTCTAGAACTTAAGATGGAAATGTATGAAGCAAAAATTAAAACTTGGGAAGATTCGATTCCAACAAACCTCGATAAAATTGATAATGCCAAGAAGCAGACTGAAACATTTTTAGAATCAATGCGGGATATACTACAACGGGAGCAAACGCGTTTAAATGGTACATTCCACGAAACTGTCAAAAATGTATATCTCAAATCAGAACGTAAAGTCAAAAGTGCTTTAGATTTATTATCATATAAAATTGAAGAATACAGCGAATCACAGAATAGAAGAGAAAATTCCCTTGAACTACTACGGTCTTCTTTCCGTCAAGAGCATAAACATTTTAAACAGGAACGGATAAGAATAAATAATGCCACCCAGGAAACTGTTGAGAATATATACCGTCAGTCGGAGAGTAAAGTCAAGAGTGTTACCAATTCATTATCAATCAAAATAGGGGAATTCGAGAAAAAAAGTGAAAATGTCCTTGATCTGTTACAGTCTTCTTTTCAGAAAGAGCAGGAACAGTTTAAGCAGATGCAAATACGATTAAATGATTCATTGCAGGAAACTGTTGAAAATATGTATCATCAGTCGGAGATTAAAGTCAAAAGTGTTATAGATTCATTTTCAACTAAAATTGGGGAATACGAGAAAAGAAGTGAAAATGCCTTGGAAGTATTACATTCTACTCTGCTCAAAGAGCAGCAACGATTGAACGATTCCTTGCAGGCAACTGTTGACAATATTCAAACTGAGACTGAAAGTAAAGTCAAAAGTATGATAGATTCAATATCAATAAAAATGAACGAATTCAGCAAATATCACAGTAAAGGAGAAAACGCTCTAGAACTATTACAATCTGATTTCCTTCAAGACCAAGACCGATTCAACCAGTCACTGTATGTCATGGCAAATGATATAAAACAGGACTTGAATAAAACAATTCAAAATTTGATTTCAGTTCTATCCGACGGTAAGTAATGTTTATTTTTAGCTATTAAATGCATTTGTCTTTATTTGAATACTTGTCGATTCTACTGCTGGGGTTCAATTAGCTGAGTTGTCATAAGATTGAAAACCAAATCTTCCTTAAACTTGTACCTAATTTGGCTAATGCCATGTATGCCTGCAGAGAAAAAAACCCTGTGAAAATGTTGAATGCATTTGAAAGGTTTATGAACAGTAAATCGCCATAAATACAATATTTAAAGTAGCCACACGAGGGCTGAATATATTTTATACTGAAATAATGATACCCGCAGATTATTTTGACAACCATCAACGGCAATGATAAGTTGATTGTATTTAAAACAACTCTATTTTGTTTTGAATGAAATTAAATGGACAGATCTCGTTTTATAGATAAGAAAGAAAATTAATGATGAATCTTAAAATTGTCTGACGTCTTTGACGTCATATTTAGATCTTATTTGCCAACTTCAATTTCAATTATGCTTGGTATCGTACATTGGGTAACATTGCACTGAGTGTAAAACTAACAGTAATAGCTTTTATAAAAAGCTTGTGACTGGAATGAAATAGATTTTAATTTAGGCCTTAATAAAGAGTTGTCTCCTTGGCAATTATACCACATCTGCTTATTTTGATATTTCAATATTTTTTAAACCACTTGTAATTATAACTGTACATTAGAAGCTTTTCGTAAAAGCACGTTATTGGACAGGTAATAGATTTTAGAAAAACTTGCACCCTGATAGGTTTTTTGCGTCTGACTTTTTTATGTTTTCAAGTACGTTTGAATGAGATGTAAATTTGACTGTATTAAATATCTACTAAACTTCTTTTTAATTTCTCATTCTTGTAAATGTTGTGTTTATATCTAGCAAATAACTTTAACATTTATAACATACGTACGTGTATAAGACCACATTATTTAAAATATCTGATCATGATCAGTTGAACTTATTTTGAAATTCTTATGTCAAAAATATTCAAGTAAGGATCGAGAAGCCAGTCACTCGAGAAGAGATCTGGAACTCGTCAAATAGCGGTCGAATTGATCTTGAAAGAATCGTGTAGAGATCGAGTTTTGTCTGGATACAAATATTTTACCGATCAGTACTCGATCATCTCGACCTTTGCTGATCAACTAATATCCGAATAATACCGACCAACGCAAACATGTTTGAACTGTGATACAGATTAACTCGACTAATTTCCGACCGCTTCCAGATTACAACACTGGACACTTTAAATTTGCAAAACACTCATTTGCAAATCCGCCGCCGCCTCAAACAAGAGCTACAATGTCATGAATAAAACCAAAATGTGCGGAATTACATGGGATTCAATAATTTCATTGGTTTTCTACTGTTACTCTTATATTTATTTTGCTATTTGATTTATAAAAACATGGGATTTTCAATATCCCATGGGACAGGGCAAAATCCCATGGGATTAACCATTATCCCATGGGATTTTGGTTAAATCCCATGGGAGTTTTTTGGTATAATTGTAGTCCCATGGGATATTTGTTGTCCCATGGGATATTTGTTGTCCCATGGGACAAAAAAAATCCCATGGGACTGTAATTATCCCATGGGATTTTTAATATCCCATGGGACAAATTAAAATCCTATGGGATTCAAGTTTTAAATATATAGATATAAATATACAGTAATGTGTATGTTACAATGTATTCTATTTGGTAGTAAATTGCTATAAGATGAAAATCTTTTTAATTGAATATCTTTTTTTCTTTGGAAATGTTAATTCAACATATTGTTCTATAACTGTTCAAAACTAAACTTTTAAACAACAAAGCAGATACTGTAAGTATCAATATATGTTTATTCATGAATTATAGAATACTTTCTTGAAACACAATTATTTACCATTTGAAATCAATGAAAAGCTCTATTTTAGGGTTAACATACTAATAGCTATTTAAGTAAATCTATTTTTTTCACAATATCCCTCCACACAAAACATTAATAGTTTCTTATCATTCAGCATTGTTTGATGGTATCTATATAGTCCACTTTTTGGTCATTCAGCACAGAACTTTGACATTATTGTGGTTTCAATATCTTTTGATATTTAAAAGAACTTCAAATCATTGACTGAGTGATGAACATAATAACTGATCCAAATTTTTGTCTTTGAATTTATTCTGGTCTTGTATCTATGTTTTCTCCATTTATTCTAGGTGATGAATTTCAATCCTTCTGAAAAAGAGAAGTTATGTATTATACAAAATTGTTCGCATACATGTAGCAATAATATGATTTTCAGTAAAAATAGCTATGCAGTATGGATTTAACTGAATGTTAAAGGTTGTCCAGTGTCATCAGTTGCTAACCTCCTACATCCTTTGGTCTCTGATGGAGAGTTGTCAAATTAGCAATATACCACATCTTCCTATTCTTATATTATATAACAATCAATTAATTTATTCTTCTTTATAACATTTGGGTATTTTCCATTATTCACAAGAATTTGCAATATATTATACAAAATGCAGACAACAGAAACAATATTTCTTTACGCTTTTAAAGTTCTGACAGATTTCAACTTGTGTTTTATTTCAATGAAAAAATACCTTTGGATATATTGGAAATTATAACATTGATACAAAAAATTATATTGTTTTTCCTTATTTTTTGTGTTGTTGGCTTGCCGTCTCATTTTAATATACATTTATACATACATCAATAATAATCTTCTTTATCAAATGTAAAAATGGGATATTTTTGATTTTGATAATCTCAAAACATTATAGTTCTATCGAATAACTTATTACCAAGTTAAAAAAAAACAATGTGTTTGATATTAATTTTAAGACATGTATAAATGTTCCAGATTTTTGGACCGTACGTTTACGGTCCGGAACATAAAAGTATACACTTACAGTCCCACCATATGCATACAGTCAGACCATTTGAGTATACTTGTAGTATAAAAAAAGAAGATGTGGTATGATTGCCAATGAGACAACTATCCACAAAAGACAAAAATGACACAGACATTAACAACTATAGGTCACTGTACGGCCTTCAACAATGAGCAAAGCCCATACCGCAAAGTCAGCTATAATAGGCCCCGATAAGACAATGTAAAACAATTCAAACGAGAAAACTTACAGCCTTATTTATGTAAGTGTCTTGTACCAGCTCAACCAAACATGTGTTTTTATTTCAACTGCAAACTTTTTGTATTAATCTATTAAAGATTTCAGTTATGTTGATCTGTACTGTACATTTGTTTCTAATAAACTTGACCAACTTCTTAAAATTGGGCAGACTGTACGCGTACAGTCCAAATACTCATATGTTCTGGAACATAAACATGATTAACAAGCATTTTCCAGGATGTCATGCTAAAATCCCATTAATATTAGTACTAAATTTTGAGTATAAAATTGAGAATGGAAATGGGGAATGTGTTAAAGAGACAACAACCCGACCAAATAAAAAACAACAGCAGAGGGTCACCAACAGGTCTTCAATGTAGCGAGAAATTCCCACACCCGGAGGCGTCCTTCAGCTGGCCCCTAAACAAATATATACTAGTCCAGTGATAATGAACATGTAAATCCACAAGTTACTTACTGAAATTCATTGTGAATACATTTATCCTTCAGGAGCAGGATAATTGAAAAGTTTTTTTTCTTTCTCTGCCATCCATCATATAAACGTTAAATTCATTCATGCAAAATATGAAAATCTGCAAAGGTAGGACCTTTCAAGAACCTCAGCTTATCCACATTTTGAATTTTGAACTGCAATATTTGTCCTTTTCATCTTGCTGACAACCTAAACATAAAAAAATGATAAAAACATAATTCTAGATTAACTTTGTGTTTTTCTTTTTGTTGGTACAAACAATTATCCCAACTTAAAAACAAAAACATCATCACAAAAAAGGAGGTCATAATAACCTCTGAAATATTTAAACAAACCGAAATTATTACTTGATTAAGATCTTGTCATAAATTAATAGCATTGATACTCTTATTTTTGAAGACCATATATGTCTTTTGCATACTTATATTCCTTTGTACAAGAGTATGCATATTAAGAATGATTCCAAGGACTTCAATGTTAAATAAGCATGATTAGTTTTACAGTTTCTCAGCTCTATGTGTACATTTTGAGAGAATCTTGCAATACTGTTAATTCTGATATTCAGAACTTATTGTGAGGTTTTTATTAATGCAACTGAGAGCTGTATCTCAGTCTCATTTAGGATACATATTAATGAGCTGAAGACCAGTGCCGAAATTTTCTCATTGCATTGAAGACCCATAGGTGATCTTTGGCCGTTGTCTGCTCTTTGGTTCTTTGGTTGGGTTGTTTTCTCTTTGTCAAATTCCCAGTTTCCACTCTATAACATGTATGCAGATTTTTCTTATCATACAATTGTCAATCATGCAATTTTGTCCATTATTGAAAATAAGCAAAAAATAAATGCACAAAAAATTTAACATTGTTATTAAAGGCTTTTTTAACATTCAAAACAGTTGCCTACACTGTTAATTTCCTTGTTTGATTTATTTCATATTTATAACCTTACAACCCAAGACAAAGGGGATGATCCCATAATCATTTGATTTGTACTATATATACCATGGTTTTTACGAGTTAACATATTTAAACAAACGAATCCGAAGGATGAGTTTGTTTAAATATGTTAATGAGTAAGACACATGGTATATAAAATTTGTAATATAAATAAAATGATTGACAGCTTCAAGACCTTCAACTAATATTGGAAATTGATCACGTTACAGTTTTAGCCAATGAAATGGAAGCTCGCGCAAGTCACTTTTGCGCTTCGTGTATGATCGTCTGTGTACTTCATGTAATAGAACCCCTGAATTTGCAGAAAGTAAAGAAAATGTCGGATTTTCCCCCGATTTGTTTTTAGTTTTGCGCCCCGTGTCGGATTCCAGCGACAAGGATTAAATGATTATTCTAATGACGGTAAGAATTTTTTTTTGTTTTGTTTTCAATGTATCATACAAATTAATCATATTTTACAGAATTTTCATCTAATTGAAAAATGCTTCTCTTCCGTTATTTTATTAGATTATTTATTAAAACACAATTTTAATGATAAAATAATATTTTAACAGTGGCGGATCCAGGGGCGTAGATAGTGTACGTCCCCTAATCAAGTTTTTTTCACAGATATTTGTAGCCAATATTTATTCCTTTTTGTATAGGTACCCCCCTTTTTAAATCGAATTTAAATTGAATTTTCGCAAAGGAAATGATAGTGTTATATTTTATTTTTTTCAAAACTGAAAAAAGAAACATTTAGTAATTGTTTCCAAAATTAAGGGAATTCGTAACAATTCTATGTAGTTTGAAAAGGGTTTCTTGAAATGTGGTACTCATAATTTATTGCTTTTTCTTATAAAATGAAAACAAATGAAGATCTTGACCTTTTAGTACGTTTTACAGTTTCCTAAATATTTTAGAGGCGGATACATTTAGAAAAAAAGGTGGAGCTTTAGCCATGGAATAACATGAAAATGAATATGTTATACCATGGCTGAAGCTCCGCCTTTTTTCCTTTGGATTCTAGTCGAGTTGCATATTTAATTAGCAAAGTATGGTACAACATAAATTTGCATATAATATACCATGGTTTTCCCTCACCACACTTTTTAAGCAAATTATTTCATAAAAACATCAAAGGAAAAAATCCAATTTATGTTACAAGTTTTATTGTCTCATACAAGAATATATATACGGTTTAAGGGTGGAGATCAGGGATCCGGAATTTTTTTTAACTAACCACTGGGGATCTCAACCATTTAAAAGTTTTTCAAACATAGGGGGGTGGGGGTGATCCCCCATGGACTCTCCCTATATTTCATTTGATGTGTTTTTTGTTCCATACAAGAATATATATATATGGTTTAGGGGTGGGGATCTTGACAGTTTACAAGTTTTCAAACTAGAGGGGGTGGGGTGACCCCCTAGGGACTTCCCTTTTATCTTATTTCATTTATTCTATTGTCCCCTACAAGAATATATATGGTTTAGGGATGGGGATCTGGATCATTCACAAGATAATAGCACATTCTCAAATTGAACAGGGTGGCGTAACCCCCAGGGACTTCCCTTTAATTACATTTGATTAGTTTTATTGTCCCACATAAAAATATATGGTATAGGGGTGGGGTGATCCCCAGGGACTTCCCTTTTATTTTATTTCATTTAATTAATTTTATTGTCCCCTACAAGAATATACATGGTTTAGGGGTGGGGATCTGGATCGTTCATAAGATAATAGCACATTCTCAAATTGAACAGGGTGGGGTAACCCCAAGGGATCTCCTTTTCATTTCATTTGATTTGTTTTATCGTCCCATTCAAGAATATATATATATATGGTTTAGGGGTGGGGATCTGGACCGTTTACAAGATAATAGCATATTCTCAAATTTAGGGGGTTGGGATTACCTCCCATGGACTCACCCTCCCATCTTTCTTCCCCCAAAAATACCCTTTAATAGACCCCAATGCAAAGATAGTTTACATTAATTTCCCTTGATTTACACTTTAGAATATTACAGGTGTAAAGCTTTTAAGATAATCCAAGTGAAGACCACGCCCACCGACTGCCTAAGAGGGGCTTGTATATATTTTCCAAAAAGGGGGCCCTGAACTCCTGATCAGCCCCGACCCCCCCCCCCCTTTCCTCATTTCAATCACCCTGATATAAGTTTAGTTTTTTCACTTACAATAGAAATGGTTTGAATTCCCCAATAATTCTAATATACCATTAATATCAACATATTTCATTTTTAAATCTGACAAATGAAGGGCAAAAGTTTTCTATGGGTAGAAATGGATAGTTACAGTACTAATTTGGGAAGCTTTCAAATTCACACCATGCCGGTGGCTGTGTTCAAAGTGCTAGGTTTTATCACTCTCGTTGTTTGTGGACTAACGATTTAGGCCTGTGGTGGATAACAGTGTGCGTGCATTATTTTTCTATACCTTCTTAATCAATATCTTCATATACTGACGGCAAGTGTTGTAATGTATCAATGTCTTATTTGAGACCAACGTGCATCTGTGCGATCGAGAATGCAGAGGAAGGAAACTTGTCAATTATGACTATGTTTATCTTTAACCCAAAATAAAATAAGTTGCCGTAAAATTAACCTTGGGAAATCCTCAAATTGATGCAAAAGGGTTACGGGCTGTCTTTGTCTCAAACTAACTCGGGAGCGTCAAATAACAGTTGAGGTAAGGATCGTCTCGGGGGGGGGGGGGGGCGGGGGTGGGGGGGGGTCTTTTTTTCTGTCTTCTTTTTTTTTTAGCTATATTAACTTACACTTTTTCCCATTATTCTCTTAAAGCTTTTTTGTCCGTTATTCTCTATTCTGTTCAGTTGCGGATCCAGAAATTTTCATAAGTGGGAGCCCACTGACTGCCTAAGAGGGGGCCCGCTCCAGTCACGCTTCCGTGATTCCTTATATATGCAACCATTTTTTTCCCAAAAAGGGGGACCCGGGCCCCGTGCCCCCCCCCCCCCCTAAATCCGCCTCTGCTGTAAATTCACATCCATACCCTCTTATGTGGACTTAAGGTGGTTTATTTTTTAGTTCTGACAGAGACATAAGATACAATATATATATGGTTCTGGTATTATGCGATTAGTCTTTCTCATGCAGGTTCATGAAATAATGGTTTCATGCATATCAGCCAAAATTGTGCGTGAATTTTTTTAATAACCAATTCAACACTATATATATATATATTTACATCCCAGCTCCTTTGTTCTAACTGGGGTGATCTGAGCCGGATCACCCCTACCAGATCACCCCAGTTTAAGTTTCTTTGTTATGCATGCTTTCCTTTGTTCTGTAACATTTTGGCGGGAATGACAAATCCAGTATAAAACTTATAATTAATTATACGGAGAAGACTATCTATCAAAAGTCACGTAGAAAAAATCCAGTGTATATGCTGGGGTTCGAACTCAAGACCTTTTATAAATTAGCATATCAAGCCACGACACATACCACTACACCAGGACGACTGGATACGAGCTATCAGAAATTTAACATACTTAAAGGAAGCAAGATATTTTTATAACTGGGGCGAGTTGGCAGACCTTTACTCAGTGGGGTTTAAACCCTTTTCGTTAAATAAATGAGTTGTCAGACTGATTGTTCAATTTGATTTTACACTTTTTTAAAGTTGGGCGAGTCGGTTACAAAAGTGGGGCGATTTTTTCATAAAGTGGCGATATAGTGTGGGCCGATTGGCCAGTGGGGCGAGTTGACATTATTTGATATCTACTCATCGTGTTTGGGGTCATCATAGCCAGAAATTAGTAGTGGTTTTGCTAATTAATATTCATAATATGTAAATGAGAATTGTACCACGTGATAGTACTTTGAACTGGACTGGCTTGATAGGCTTGATATCATTAAAATCTTTAAAACACGGATATTATAAGTTGCCCGTTACAGAGTCCTTATTTACAATCACTTTGATATTTCCGTAAAGTTGTCAGGCGGTCAAAATCAAAACAATGAACGCGAATTTAGTGAATTTTTCGTGCTTTCGTGAGTTTATTTTTCTTGAAATGGTGACATTTTAATTTTACGTGGGAACCTAGAGTTCAACGACTACACATACAAGGTTTGGACTTGCTTATTCTTTGGAAATTCAAGTTTCATATTTCACCCCGGCAACCTGTTTTTGTAATGACCTTGTAAGCCAATTTTCAACACAAAGTTTGCAAATTAGACGTTTCAGCCATTTTAGCCTGTATTTTACACTGCAATGTTAAAAGCCTCTCGCTTCGATTTTTAAAATAGCTCAGGAACCTGTATTTTTGCAACAACAGTCATTATGTTTCGTTTAAATGGTGTATATTGTTGTGTATATTCATTTTCTGCCCCGGCAACCTGTCTATCACTTAAATTAAAATTAAAACAGACATTTTTTTAAAATTCCCTAACATTTTAATGTAATTTCCGTGACCCGTATCCGATTTCTTTAGTATAATATTCAAATTAGCAAAGTGGCGTTGATTTCTGGATATGTAAAGGGTATACATCATATAGTAATATATAAAGTATATTATAATGGTTGTGTGGCGTTCTAAACTAGATTTTATGAATTGTTAATGGTTTTTCGTCTATTCTTAATCAGCTGGGATGTAAAATAGTTATCCCATTCGGACTTGGTGTGTCAGTGTAAGATCACCCTCTGGCCTCCGGCCATCGGGATGATCTTACACTGACACACCGCGTCCTTATGGGATAACTATTAAATACACGTTATGTGAATTTTATTAAAATCGATGATGAACATGAATTTGACAGCTAGTGCCCCTTAAACAGGTAAAGTTCAATTAACAAATTCTGATCTACTGGCATTCAACACCAAATTACTTACTTGCTGTATATTGATAAATGTGATTGTATATTGTCAATACCTTAACATCGTGAATACGTCATATGAGGTGTTGGCTATGTTTTATACGGGGTCACCGGTGGCGGCTTCGAAACAGAGAAAAAAATCCAGGTAAAAAGTGTAGAAATTTGTTGTTGAAAATTTGAGTTGTAAATTCCTTAAAAAGTACTTAATTCCGTTCAACTACTAACATATAAGTCCGATACGAAAATAGGATAAAATGCATCCGGAAAATTTGTGATCAGTAATTATTATTCGAATATATAGCTAAAAAACTGAACAAGAAATATATTAGTAAACAAACAGAAAGTCGTTGAATTTATTAATTATTTTACAATTGTTTAAATATATAAGAGAACGTTTTAGGCGAATTTTCTTTAATTACAGATAAATGTATTTTATAGTTCAGGAAATAGTTTAATTTCGACGTCTACTGCTACAAACAAAAAATGTGATTCTTTTTATAGATTTGGCACCTCAGTTTCGACTCAACATTTCTTTTTGAATTGTTAGATGGCAAACTATTTAGGAGAAGATTGTATTTGTTCTTTATGTAATTATGGTGATATTGGCGACGAGATTCATTTATATTATAACAAGGCCTTGTACAAATCCTTGATTATAGAATGTTTAGCAATATAAAAAGACGAAAGTAGACAACCCCTAATTAAGCGGGGTTTCACAAGTTGATCTCCAAGCGGGCCACATTGTACATCGAATAAGATCTATATTTCTCAAAGTTTTCAAAATAAAATAACTTGAATTGAAAATTTCCCATTTAGTGAAAATTTTTGTTATTTCTAAACGTCTTCAATTATTACATACGAAAGAAAAAATTATTTAACATATTCATATATTTTTATAATTTTTTCCAAGGAAACTTTTTTTTTGCAAAGTTTACTTCTATGTGTTTATAACCATCACCATTGACTTATTCTCTGCCATCACCAATCAGTCCTAATCATTAAAGATCAATTGACCAAATTCAAAGGATGATTGGTATATTGAATATGATCAGATCGGTCTACCGTGACGTATCCCAAATAACGACGCATGCCGATAGATAGATAGTTAATTAATTAACGTCTCGCCATTTAAATTTCATCAAGGGTTGGAAGCAATGAAGGACTTCAAAAAGCCTAAAATGTCTCCTGAAAATGTTGTAGAACTAGAAAAATTGTGTAGATTTATACGATATATATATCATTGAAAGTCTGTCCTCCTGGTTAGAGGAACTGTAATATTATTATAATGTTATTATTTTCACACATGCGAAACAAAGATATGTATTATATATGAACTGTTATTATCTCTGTAGCTATGTACTAGTTTATGAGAATAAAATCATTCATTCATTAAACCAGTTACTATACAAATCCTTCAGAATGTATACCCTGAACGCTCACTAAAACTTATATATGCATGTTAATGTCTGTGTCATTTTGGTCTTTTGTGGATAGTTGTCTCATTGGCAATCATACCACATCTTCTTTTTTATATCTTAGCCTGACTTGTAATGTCCTGCGTACACCCAGAAGGTCCTGAACGGGTTTTAGACGTACCATTATTTTATATGCATATATTTGAAGCTGTTCTTAATTATGTACATACAAGGTATATTTATATATATGTGTGTATCAGACCAAATGACTTCCCAATTAGCAGAGGCGGATTTGATTTTTTCCAGCCCCCCCAATTATCTTGATATGAAAATTTCTGGATCAACCATTGCTTAGTTCTAGTTATCTTAGGTCCTAGTGTGAAATAAAGCCAATGGGAATTGGTCTTCAAGTTTAAACACATCTTCATACATGTATACGTTTTCTAACGGGTTTGTTCAGGCAATATTGAAATTATGTTTACTCAATGCGCAGTTACTGAAGTTTATATTTGCTACTTTTCTTCTTAATTTCATATAAATGATTTTTTGATTTTTTTCTTCGAAAAAATTGTGGTGTAGAAATAGGGAATGGACACAGATACCTAATCACATTCAATCTATTTAAAATATAGATCTCCGATTTCGTTATACTACGTTACTCATATGTAGTAACGTAGTATAACGAAATCGGAGATCTATATTTTAATAAGATTGAATCACATTTTACAAAAGAATTTCTGTGTAATGTCATCAATCTGTATTACACGTAGACAGGATGTTCCCCAGAAAACTACACGCTATACATACTCGAGGGTACACGCACTGTCGTAATGGAAAATTACTGTATGTTATAATTACCTGTAATCAGCTTTGCAACAAATCAGACTGACCATGTCATTACAGTTACAAAAGATTTTCCTCAAATCAAAATGGAATATTCATTTTTTCTTTAAAATTTAAAACTTTAAAAAGTAGACTTTGACAAAATTATGAAATAGAAATAATTGAACAATTTAAAATCGTATTTAGCAAAAGATTAACTAAGAGCTGATAGATATAATTTTACAACGATCCTAAAAAATATCCAAACAAACTGATAAAACAAACAAAAAAGACTGACACACACCAGTTTTCCAACTTAGTGTGCAAGGCAAGGGTGCTGGGTGAGGTGCTGGAACTCGGTGTGTAGAAATACCGCAAAGGACTTCTAAGTGCACTAAGAAGAAAGTTTTTGCACTAAGGACACTAAAACTATGTTTTAAGACCACAAAGAACATGGATATAAGAGGCTATGAGTATATAACTAAGAAATAAAAAGTTTGGTATCAATAGATATTATAGTTTTGAAGTAAAATTTCTTTTTCGATCAGCTCGTGCCACTCGGCACGTGACCAACGGCTTATTGCAAATTCCCAATCATCAAGTTCAATCAACCATCTCCAAATAACTATTGTCTTCTGATCGTTACTAATTGATTATAGTTAATGATATTTGTTGAATAAACATAACGGATTAGGTTGTTTTAATTTCAAGCTGATGAAAGAAAATTTAAAAAAAAATGAATTTTGTGTTTTCTTTGCCTTTTGTTTTATTTTGCTTTGAAGAAAATTGCTAAGTAAACTTTTATTAAGAAGCCAGTTTTGAGATATAAATTGAGAAAATAATGCTTCTGAGATACCTCGAAAGACATTAGAGAGTAAAACATGTTCTTCAAAACCCGATTATAGAAGTGATATAGAAAGACTTCAAGAGGGTAATACCAAAAAGAGAACAATCATATTAATCTGTCTTCTATAAAAGTTACCTTTATTACGGATGTCATTGGTTTTTATTGTCATTCTCCGCCATATGTGTATTTTGTATAATTATAAAATTCAATTATGTTATTAATATAACACTGATGCATTTTAAAAATAATATAAACCGTATATTCTTTAAGGATCTACTTGGGTGAGGTTTTGGAATTCATGTCAAATGACCCCAGGAGTGACTGGGGAAACGAAACATGGGCACTTAGATTTCTCCCGACCGGAAGTAAAACGCTCGTTTAGGGGGGCGTCCTTTTGGCTGTGCGGGATGTATCAAGTTCGCAATCACGTCCGGTCAGAATAAGGACGTTAAATCCGATGCCTCGTGTAAAGAGGTAAAGAGAGTGCCACGCTCTTTGCACGTTAAGAACCCTTGCAACAACTATTTGAGGGGTCCGTAGGTGGCCTGTTGCAAGGCAAAATGTCTGCCCCTATCCAATATACCCTCGTTTCCAGGCCAGTGGCAGTCCAAATTTTCCCGACCATCATCCCGGGTGGCTTCTATTATAACAAGACCTTCCCTGTTATATATATTGTTAACTTGCTCTCGTTGAAAATGCATGAAATATTTGCCACTGGACGTAAAGCAACCGACATTCAATCAATCGTGTCAAATGTTCGGACTCCTTGGTGTTTTTTTCCATATAATACAAGGTAAAACAATTTGCCCCATAACACCCTTTTTTCATATGAGACTTAATAGCTCATGAAAGATCTTTGATTCTTTGATTTTCTTTCTTTTGTTTTGAGATCCAAATAATACCAGAGACATATATATATGTCTCTGATAATATCAATACAAAAATAAGGTTAAAGTCCGAGTCATTCTTTTCCCGCAATATTTTAAATCTCAAATATCTCGACTAGAAGGTCCATGACCTATCAATATTATTAGGTTATTTTATCCTTAACATATGCTCTAACATCTTATAGTATCAATTTTAAATTCTTGATTTATTAATTTTAACCTTACCTCACCTAAATGTATCTTTAATCTTTAAGCTGTATTGCTTCCAAATAAATTAAACTCTTATAATCTTTTATTAGTATTTCGGTTGAACAAAATTACTGTTCTATAACTAAAATTTGGCCCAGATTTCAGAGGAGAAGATTTTTGTAAGAGCTAACGACGATGGACGAAAAGTGAGTTACAATAAGAATAGAAAATACGCTAATACATAAAAGTAAAAAATATAATCGCCAGAAATACAAAAAAAAACCACCATATAACTGCATTGATCATGTCTATAAAAATATTTCAGGTCTGTAAAATCATCACTATCAATGAAGTATATAAAAAAACAATTTCTTCTAATTAGAATATTACATCAGGTCTTGTCAACCACACCAAAGCAGTACTTTTAAAAAGATATATAAACTTATCATCATCAGACAAAATACTAAAATCACCATTACTTCTTTTAACTTCATAAAATAAACTAATTACTTTCACGTAAATCTGCATATAAAGGACAGTCTAATATAGCATGTTTCGCATCTTCAATTTTACATGTGTAATCAGTATACAAAGTGGATTCTAAACGGTCATGGTTGAGCGAACATGAATTTCTATCGATTACACAGGTGACAATCATCTGATTGAGGCGCGTGTCGATAAAAAAACTTTCTAATTACAAAAGATATGATC
Organism: Mytilus galloprovincialis; assembly: GCF_965363235.1. Lineage (NCBI taxonomy): Eukaryota > Metazoa > Mollusca > Bivalvia > Mytilida > Mytilidae > Mytilus > Mytilus galloprovincialis. The sequence goes on from NC_134850.1 coordinate 23,070,619, forward strand.
ATAAAATTTGAAATTATATATTTACAAAGTCTATTTCTATATGTCATGTCCTTTGTGACAGTTGTATCATTCCATCAGGTTCTTAGTGCAAACTTTTTCTTCTTAGAGCAATAAGGAGGTGCTTTGCGGTATTTCTACGGACCCGCTGGAACTTGATGTACATGTATCATTTAGTTACAGTTCTGTTATGATTTGACTGCCTTTTTACCGAGACTTTCTATTCTTACTGTTATTAGTTAGTATAGACTGTTCCTGGCTTAGAATGATACTCTGCTCAGTAAATGGTGCGTAATTAGCATTTGATTCAAATTTCTTGTAGAAGTAAAAAAACACAAATTAATGTATTTAACAACTTTATTCAGGAGCACAGTCTGTATTAATCGTAAATAACTTCGAGATTTATGTGTAAGTTTACTCTGCTGCTCGAGCTCTGCTAATCGATGTTCCAGTATTTCAGATTTATATTTATTCGTGAGGCCCTCGTCATTATTTATATTGGAAAAAATGGGGGAAATAAAATATTTTTAGTAGCATTATTATTAAATCTTAAGAGGTTCCCCGGTCGTTACTTGGAAATTTAACTCTAAAATGAGAAGCGTATGACGAATAAATATCCATTCTGTGTGCAGATACGATGACTATATAATAAAGGTCCTGAGTGCACTTTGTATGTCCCATAGGCGGATCCTGGGGGGCCCGGCCCCCCCCTTTCGTGGAAAAAAAATGGTTGATTATATAGGGAATCATTGAAGCATGACTGGAGCGGGCCCCCCTTAGGTCAGTCAGCCGCCCCCCACCCCCTTAGGTCAGTCAGCCGGGCCCCCCCTTAGGGAAAGTTCTGGATCCGCCACTGTGTCCTGTATGTATGTACTTAGAGATTCCGCCAGTATAGACGCACCCCTTGATTGACTGCAAGGGTACAGCGGATCAATGTACACTCGACCTAAGGATTAATGGAGATGTGTCACTGTGTGCACTCAGGAGGTCCTGAGCGGTGTTTAGACGTACCGGGAAAATCTTATCTAATTCAGGATCAATTCATCGGTTACACTCCCCTATCACCAGTGATTCTTTTTTTTAGCTGATATTCTGTAAGTGTCGACTCTCATTTTGCACATGTGATTTTTTAACAGATATCGACTCGTTCACCGGACTACTGCAAAAAACAATTATTCAGCTCACTGATTTAGATGGAAGGTAAACGGACAGAAAGTCACAGGACATGATATAAACTCAGACATAAACAGTAGGCGTCCCAGAAAAAAATTAAAATAGCCTTGCTAGACGTCATAATTATTTGGACTAACATAAACAGATAAAGTCACAAATTTGATAGGACAAAAAGTCACAGGACAAAAAGTCACAAACAATTTATTGACAATTGTTTGAATATATTTGAAAAAGATTTTAAAATATTTTCTTTTTCTTGCATATATATATTCATTTTTAATTTAAGGAAATTGCTGATACATGTGATAATAAACATGATATAGAAAAGAAGATGTGGTATGGTTGCCAATGAGACAACTGTCCACAAGAGACCAAAATGACACAGACATTAACAACTATAGGTCTTTACGGCCTTCAACAATGAGCAAAGCCCATACCGCATAGTCAGCTATAAAAGGCCTTGATATGACAATGTAAAACAATTAAAACGAGAAAACTAACGGCCTTATTTATATAAAAAAATGAACAAAACACAAATAAAACACATAAACAAACGACAACCACTGAATTACAGGCTCCTGACCATAAACCTTGATAAATGAAAATGTATTAGATTTTAATCGTGCAAAGAATATATTTATTGGCAAATTGAAGTCATATGACATGTTTGAAAACCAAGCCACTTTGACATTTTGCATGTTTTGTTTTCATAACAATTATTTGATCAGATCATTATTGATAATTATTAGGGCGCACCACATTTGCGCGCATTTAGGGATTAAAATGTTTTACATTTGTGCAAACCTAATGCATCGATTTATTTATTTTAATAAATTTTAACAACTAAGTTGCTTCATCATGTTCATGTAAATGTATAAAACTTCAAGAAAAATACGAAAAGGTGTTTTCTTGTTCAAAGAAAAATAATCTCGAAACTGAATTGTGACTATTTGTCCTGTGACAGTGTGTGACTTTTTGACCGTGACTTTTTGTCCTGTGACTTTCTGTCCTACAATCAGATTGAATAGGGGAGTTTGGTTGGTCTCCCTCTATCTGAGACTACTATCTCAGTCATTCAGTGATGAACTTTTCTCAGGAACTACAATACAAAGATTTCTGAAATTTGGTTTCAGGGTTTATATAAGTCAGCTATACTGTGTGATGTGTTTTCAGAGTCATCACTCGACAACTTCCTGTTAACTGAACACTTACATATTTTTACACTATTAATATTATCCACTTGCGACAGGGTTATCATCAGTGAGCAGTAGCTCACAGTTTCACTTGTTTTTTACTATGACAACGTCACAGAAAAAAGTTGAAATAGCCATGCAAGACGTCATTATTATTTGGACTAATATTATGGCACATATTGTTGTACCATGGGGATTTATGTCAATTTATTTGGTTTTCTATTCGCACGAAACCCCAAAATACTAGTGATAAAGTGTTAACTTGTACTTCTTAATTAAAGCCTAGTATCATGAATATTTAGAAGGCAGAAGACCTGGACCATTCATACTTTGCATATACATGTACATGCCTTATGTTATAAAGTTTTCGTCTGTCATATGTTCATTGACCTTGAGTGACCTCATTTCATGGCTAAGTGACTGTGCACATTGAAAAAAAGTTAAGGTTTTTCAGAATCCTTATTTCTATTATGATTATTATGAGTAATAGGATTATAAGAGAAATCAAGAATACTAAAAAATTTAAGGATAACTATATTTGATATGTCAGACCTTGCAAAGTCTTCATGTTCGCCAGACAGTTTTCACTTGGTTTGACCTTATTTCATGGATCAGTGAACAAGCTAAGCTTTTGTGGTCACAACCATATCTCAGGTAAACAATGTGTCTACTTTATTTACTTTTAATTATTGTATGGAATGATTGTAAGGTATGCATGTGCAACTGGCAAGTTTCATCTGACCTTGACCTCGTTTTCATGGTTCAGTGGTTATTGTTAATTTTTTGTGTTTTGGTCAAGTTTTCTAATATTGTATGCAACATGTCAAGTATATTTGTTGTATGAACATTTTTAGGGATGTACATGTTAGTCTGGCATGTTTTTACTTTTATTCAATTTTGACCTCATTTTTATGGTTCATTGCTTAATGTTACTTTTTTTTTGCCAGTTTTTCTACTTTCTTATTTTCAAATTAGCAAAAGGTCAACTAGGTGCATATATATCATCTTACTTTATTTTCATAATACATTGGACAATATAAAAAAGAGACCAAATGAAACAGAAATTAACAACACAAGGTCACCATACAGCCTTCAACAATGAACAAAACCCATACTGCATAGTAAGCTATAAAAGGTCCAGTAATGACAATTCAAACGAGAAAACTAACGACCTAATTTATGTGCAAAAAATGGAAAAACAGATATGTTACACATAAACAAACGACAATCACTGAATTATAGGATCCTGACTTGGAACAGGCACATCCATGACAAATTGGCAGGGTATAAGGAACTTTGAAAATGTTTATTTTTTGTGGTTTGGTCTATTTTCCGGATACTGTAAGCAATAAGGCCACTTTATTTAGTGAATGGAATGATTGTAAGATGCACATGTCTGTCTACCATATTTTATATGACCTTGACCTCATTTTAAATGGTTCATTGGTCAATGAAACACTGCATAGTTTTGTCAGTTTATCATATGTTTAAAGTTACAGGTAGATTATATATGGTGGATATGTAACAATAGTAAGGTGTGCATGTCTGTCTGGCAGATTTATATAACCATGACCGCATTTAATGTTCTTTGGTTTCTTGGTTTTGTCATTTTATCAGATATTATAACATGCATAAGCATAGGTCTACTTGTTGTACGGAATGACTACAAGGTATCATATAAAAATAAGAAGATGTTTGTCTGCCAAGGTTAATTTTACTGTGACCTCATTTTCATAGAATAATGATAATATTAAACAGCAAGAATGATGAGCAAGTCAATGTTATATACAAATGAGGCAAAATTTTCAGTTGCCTACTAATTATGTAATAGTAGTTATTTTTGTTTTTAGTTTATTAAATGATAATGTTTACCCTTTTATGTGTAGGGCAAGAACATTAAAGATAAAGGGAAACTTTAAACAGCAGAAATTATCAACAAACATAGATTTACAGAGGTCAACAAAGCCTAAATGGTATGTCCACTGTTATAAAAGTTTTGGTCATAATGATTAAATATTTATTAAAATAAGATGTGGTATGACAATGTATGATGAATGAGAAAACTATCCAACAGAATTCAATTTAGTGGATGTAAGCATTGTAATTACTTATTAGAGGCCATTGATGACCTGTAAGTAATGAGAAAACCCATACCCTATACATGTGATAGTAATCTATAAAAGACAACACTAACAAAATTTGAAACAAAGCATCAATTCAAACTTCAAATATACCAGACTAATTTATAAAAACAACAAATTATGAAAAACAAAAATGACCGATATGAACCAACTTCAACCACTGAACTATGTACAAGCTCCTGATATTGGACAGGTATAATATGGCTGTGTTGATATAAAAATAAGAAGCACTTAGCAGTCTGATTTCCAATGAGACTTTTCTCCAATAGAGATCAAATGACATTTAAGGAGGCTCTAGGGTATACAAATTTTAGAAAAATATTTAAAATATTTTTTTTTCATAACTCATTTTATTTATAACTTTATTAGTTGTTACTTTATCCATGTTATCATATGGTACAGTTAGTCAAATCATTCAAAACAATCAATTCGTTTTGGCCCAAGATGACTTTTAAAATGTATATATCATTGAAAAAGCTCCAAATTATCTCCCTTTGGTGCAAAATGCCATTTTTTGGCATTAGAAATGTAATATCTTTTTTAACTCATTGGTGACCTATATTTTTTATGCCCCACCTACGATAGTAGAGGGGCATTATGTTTTCTGGTCTGTTCGTTCGTTCGACCGTCCGTTCGTCCGTCCGTCTGTCCCGCTTCAGGTTAAAGTTTTTGGTCAAGTTAGTTTATGATGAAGCTGAAGTCCAATCAACTTCAAAACTTAGTACACATGTTGCTTATGATATGATCTTTTTAATTTTAAAGCCAATTCAGACTTTTGACCCCAATTTCACGGTCCACTGAACATAGAAAATGAAAGTGCGAGTTTCAGGTTAAAGTTTTTGGTCAAGGTAGTTTTTGATGAAGTTGAAGTCCAATCCACTTGAAATTTAGATCACATGTTCCCTATGGTATGATCTTTCTAAATTTAGATTTTTTACCAAATTTACAGTCCATTGAACATGGAAAATGATAGTGCGAGTGGGGCATCAGTGTACTTTGGACACATTCTTGTTTATTATCATTTTCAAATAAGCTGTACTTAAACTAAACTATTATAAAAAATATAAGTGATTTCTGTAATTTAGTTCTTTTTTTATTTTTGATATTACCTCTATTTCTCCTATTACATGTATTAGTTCAACAGAAAAAAAAGTACCTTTACAAAAATGTATGTTTCTTTCGAAGGCAGATTGAGAGTGTAAATGAACGGTGACCCCATTTTAATTTTTTTTATTTTTCTATTAAGTATAAGATAAAGTTCGTTTATAGAAAAATATAGCGAAATCATATATTAAGAAAAAAATTTGATTTAGACCCGCAAGCTGCCTTAATTTAACAAAAATAGTTCACTGTACAGCCTTTGACAATGAGCAAACCCTATACCGGACAGTGGTTTTAATAACAGCACAACATTTGAACAAATTGTTAACATTTGTTGCAATGGGCTTAATTCAAAAGACTGCAACACGGAACCAAACAACAACCAATAATATGTAAATCATAGACACAAAGCACTGAAATAAGAGTACTAACAATGAAAATTCAAATGAAAGTTTATTATAATGTTCATAAACATGATAACATAGCCATTTTATTGCTCTCTTCACTGATAATTTTTGAGTTTTGTGTATTTGTAGGTCAGACATCTCGATTTTCATGGTCATCATACAACAGATCAATACTGAACAGAAAACTTAAAGTTGATATTTTTCTTCATAGTGCGACTTTTTTTTATTAATTTGAAATGGAACGTGGTTTTTCCTACATTTATTAGAAAGGGGAAATTTCAACATAATGACTATATACAAATAGGAGTCATATCATCACGATCATAGATGCACAAGAACTTGATCATATAAATGCAACAATGTAATTATCAATTGAAAGAAGGAACGAATGAACAAAATATTAGTATGTTGTCCAAATAAACTTGCTTTGTCTTCTCATTTGAATTGCTCCATACAATAAAGATGTACGAGGAAGATCTTTGAAGAACAGGTTGAAAAAATGTTTTGTCTAAGAATTGCAGGAATATTCTGGTGGATGAAATAATTTATTGACTTGACTCTTATATATGGACTGAATAATTGTACATAGCAAGTTGGGGAAAAAAGAAAACAAAAACTTTAACAGAAAGTGTTTATATTATAAATTTGCAAATATAAGCATACCATTATGTACACCTCAAAGGTATATAATTCAAATTGTTTGCATATTCATGTATTGCAATGAAACTATAACAAAGAAAACTTTACCACCTGAAAAGGGTAAACAATTCAGTCAGAATATGAAATATTTTTTCAGTTCTATTTTTCATAGTAGAATAAACAAGACAAAGGTTTCAAAACAATATTTTTTTCATTTATTTAGACATTTCATCATTTTGTTTCAGTGAAAGGACTTTACTCTTTGACTGTAAATATTATTATACATTCCAAAATAAGAATAATCTTTATTTTCATATAAACAAATTAAAAACATGTTTGACAAAATGAAAAAAAAATATTAGATATATGTACATGTATATTTAATAAATATTAAAAACCTTGTATACATTTAAAACATTTTACTACCAAACAGCATTCATTGTTACATTCACATTACTGTATATTTATATCTATATATTTATAATTTTAATCCCATAGGATTTTATTTTGTCCCATGGGATATTAAAAATCCCATGGGATAATTAAAGTCCCATGGGATTTTTTTGGTCCCATGGGACAACAAATATCCCATGGGACAACAAATATCCCATGGGACCAAAAAAAATCCCATGGGATTTTACCAAAATCCCATGGGATAATGGTCAATCCCATGGAATTTTGCCCTGTCCCATGGGATATTGAAAATCCCATGTTTTTATAAATCAAATAGCAAAATAAATATAAGAGTAACAGTAGAAAACACATGAAATTATTGAATCCCATATAATTCCGCACATTTTGGTTATATTCATGACATTGTAGCTCTTGTTTGAGGCGGCGGCGGATTTGCAAATGAGTGTTTTGCAAATTTAAAGTGTCCAGTGTTTTACTTTTGGTCATACACGAGACCACATGACTACATCACAACTATCTAATAGGGTTTGCAGATCTGATTTTCTTTAATAACTTTGCTTCCACAAAAATATATTGTCACTCTTTATTTATAACTGTACAAATTAAAGATCAACTCCGCAAAAATTCCTCCATGTGAATTAAATACCTGTACATTTGGAAGGATTGTTTAAAAATTTTAAGAGAGGCAAAAGATACAAAAGGAACGATCCAACTCAAAATTCGAAAACAAACCGACACAGCCACGACAAAAAACGAAAAACGGTGTGAAGACAAACAGCATACAGTCCACATAACACAACACAATATCTAAAAACTTAGCAACACAAAAACTCAACAAAAAACTGGAATTATCTCAAGTGATCCGGATGGGGAATTAATCCTGCATGTTGACTACGAATGAATGTTCAAATATGAAAGTAATTGTATAATATAATTCATTTTTAGAAAGCTGACGACTAATTTAGCCTTCAAAGTAGGTTGATAAAAATATCAAGATCATTTTTTATCTGTTTTATTGGCTATTTTCTGTTTGACTGTCCGTATTTTCCGTAGGTCCAGAAAAAATTTGTAGTAGAAAAATTAAGAAGATGTGGTAATGATGATGAGACAACTCTCCACAAGACAACAATTCACAGAAATATCAACTATGGCTCACCGTACGGACAAATGTTTACAAACATTTCATTTTTCACGCGAACTTTTTGACGCAATTTTACAAACGATGTTCATTTGATCTCTTTATAGATATATGGAAACAGTTTCAGAAAGTCAAGTTATTACTCTAAGGGATTAAAATTCGACTTTCGCCATAATTTTTGGGAAATAGGTGGCATCTTTAATCCCCTTTTTGCAATATGTTTTAGAAAATACATGCGTCATTTGACTACTGGATATAAAATCTATGGAAAATACTGATTACAATATATATATGAACATATATATGACACAAACAGTAAGCTTAATATGTGAAAAAGCAAGGAAAATGTGATGGTAAAAATTATGTATAGGTCTTTTTAACATAATACCAATCTGGGAACAGTATATCTAACATATATATAATATATATGTTCCTGTACCAATCCGTTGACAAATCTCTTTCGGTGGTGTTATTTTCAATTAAAGAGCAATGAAAACTCCCATAACATATCATCTTCCACTAATGGAAACTAATTGTTGAGACATACGTACATACGGACAAACAAGAGTACTATATAACACTAAATGACTCATCAGCTGTGGCAGTGCATTAACAATTCAGATGTTCTTATACCAAAATTGTACATGTCATTTTATTGGGTTAAGTCATTTCAGTTGATATTTTGTAGTGTGTCTTTCTATGTTGTGATGTTACAGTATTGTTTCAGATAAGGGTGAAGGTTTGGTACCATTAAAACAATTAAACCCGCTGCAATTGTTTTAATCTGTTCTAAGTCAGGAATCTAATATTCAGTAGTTGTGTTTGTTTATGTGGTTCATAAATGTTTCTCGTTTCTCGATTTTTATATAGATTGGACCGTTGTTTTTTTTTTCCTTTTGAATGGTATAACACTAATACTTGTTGGAGTTCTGTATAGCTTGCTGGTGCGTGTGAGTCAAGGCTCCGTATTGAAGACCGTACTTTGATTTATGGTTTACTTTTATAAATTGTGACTTTGATTGAGAGTTGTCTCATTGGCACTAATACCACATCTTCTTATATCTAAAAACCGACCAATTCCAGACAACCCTTACGACCCCTATACAATCGAATCGATCTGGTCTGATCGAGATCGAGCTGAGATCAATTATAGGTAGTTGATTTGGTCTACCTAGTCGAGAAAAGATTATATAGAGATCTTGAACTGGTCGGAATAATCGAATATGTATTCAATTAGTGGTCGGATTAGAGTCGTAAGGGAGTCGTGAATTGTCGAGTAAAAGTCGTTGCAGTCAAATGGCGGTTGGGTTGATGTCGTAAACAGGCCAAATCAATAATTTGGTTACACTTGGTCGTGGAAATTTGGACATTAGGGATCATCGAGTTGATCTGATCAGCAGTGTGAACCTAGCTTTAATCTGAGAACATTTAATGATATTTTGTGTAAACGCAATCATAAATCAGTGTTTCAAGCTCTGACAAGATATTTTTTTTTTAGTTTCCTACAAAAACATGTATTTTAGAATATCTTAATATTTGAGATCTGATTTAAATTTGTTATGCCTATTTTGTGTTCAATGCAATTATTTCTTTTTAAATAATTCATTCCTTATTTGTGGATCGAATTAAAAGTAAGTGCCAAAATTGGAAACAGTATAAGTAACTTAAAATGTGCAGATTAAATGACATACCGATTTGACTATTCAATAAGTTATAACAATAACTTCTTTGTCTGTGTCTAATACAAAAAAAAAGTATGTTGTTAGTACACGTAGATGTCCTTTATCTGCACAGACAAAAACATTTAATATAATTTTATAAAATGATAATTTAACAGTGAAGGGAATACATATGAAAATAACTTTCAATTGATACATATCAAGATGTTATATAACACGGTCCTTATAATGATTTGATTCTAACAAAATTTATTTTATATTTTCGAACAGGCAGAGAGTGCAAAGATATTGCAGATGCAGAACCTGGTATTTATACTGTTTCACCTGACAAACCACATATATTTAAAGTGCGGTGTGAGGATAAGAACTGGACGGTATGAATAATTTTATTTTCTAGATTGGTTTTGCTCATTTCACTTATCATTACTTTTCTAAATAGCAATAACTAAAAATTTTTTTTTTGTAAAAGTATAAACAGAAGCAAACACTTGACTTGGCTTGATGTCTTTGAAAAGTTGTAAAGGACATTGAAAAAAGTCATCATCTCACTTTACCTTTTTTCATAATATCGAAAATTATAGGTTGGACTTCTGTAAAAATAGACATTGAAATTTCTCATAGGGACTCGTTTAAAAACTGTGACACTTTCAGTATGAAGTTTTGCATTTTTTTGTTTATCCTTTATTTTTAAAAGGACAAAACATAAGATTGGGTGGCATATCTTCAACATTCATATGCCTCTAACTTCTGGGAGTTGAAACTTATACTAACATTCTGTACTACACCGCCATTAACTTTGTGTCTCCCAGAGAAATCAATTCCACCACTATCCAACTAGATTGTTTCCTTGTAAAATCCCCAAGTAATGTCTATGAAGTGAAACATGACACGTATATCATATCTTGGAATCGGCCGTGAAACTTTGGATATGCATGTACATATCATCCCAAAAAGAGGCGTAGATTGTGTATCAGCTGTTCATATATACAAAAAAAAAACCAAAAAAAACCCCCAATTAATGTTAACAGGATTGATCCTCCACATCTATGGCAAATGGATACGATATTGATTTAAATTATGACTATGTCAAAAGGCGAACTACGAAGCAGTTATAATCTGTATACATTTTATGTACAATTCGTTGTTTTTTTTAGGTTATTCAAAAACGTTTTGATGGCTCAACAGAATTCTACAGAAATTGGGATGACTACGAAAATGGATTTGGGAATCTAAATGGAGAGTTTTGGCTAGGTAATCTTATTTTCATTTCTAGATCTTTTTTTATTAGAATTGTACGATTAAAAAAAAAAAAACAACACAGAAAGTAATGTATTTCTAACGGTTTGATATGCAATCAAGTTATAGTTGGAAAAAGTACATTCGAGAAAGACAATACATTAAATTACAAATAACAAATAAAAAATTTGTTAGATGGAAAGTTCCTGCAGGAAGACAAGATATGTTTTTAAAGTTGCAATTAAATATAAGCAGGGGTAAATGCTGTTTTGATTGATTGATGCAAATACGTTTAACTTGTACATAGTGAGTTACTCTTGTAAAATAATTCATTTGATTAAATTAAACCAACTCAGGTTCAAGAAACGCAAAGTATTTAATTCCGATAGAAGTAATCGCTTTTCGGAACATGCGACACTTATCCAGATATCTGTTTTCTTTTATGACGTCAAAATGCAGACACGTAGACGTTACGCACGGTATTGGTGTCACTCAGCGTTACACGACGTTCTTAATAAAACGACGATTTTGACGTTATTCCACGGAGTGTTTTAATTGTTGACCGTATATTTTACTCATGTGAAAATGTCGCTTAAAGCAAAGAGATTTTCGAAGTTGCTTCTTTAAATGGTTTATTTTTTCCAGCCGGTGCAAATGCAAAATTCCATTCAATTAAAACACCATTTTAAATACATAACCAATTTTTTATTTTTGCGAAGAATTGTCTGCAACAATAACACAAAATATCAATTTGATGTCTTGTAAAATGATTTAGGTATATAAAAAAAAGATTTGGTATGATTGCCAATGAGACAACTCTCCACAAGAGACCAAAATGACACAGAAATTAATAACCATAGGTCACTGTACGGCCTTCGACAATGAGCAAAGCCAATACCGCATAGTCTGCTACAAATGGCCCCGAAATGACAATGTAAAAGAATTCAGACGAGAAAACTAACGTCCTAATGTATGTACAAAAAATGTACAGAATGTGGCGGGGTTAAACATGTTAGCGGGATCACCCCCCCCCCCCCCCCCCCCCCCCCCCTAACCTAGGACAGTGGTATAACAGTACAGCAATTTATGTAAAAAAATGAACGAATAAGTCTGTCTTTAGCTCACCTGGCCCAAAGGGCCAAGTGAGCTTTTCTCATCACTTGGCGTCCGTCGTCCGTCGTCGTCCGTCGTCCGGCGTTAACTTTTACAAAAATCTTCTCCTCTGAAACTACTGGGCAAAATTAAACCAAACTTGGCCACAATTATCATTGGGGTATCTGGTTTAAAAAATGTGTCCGGTGACCCGGTCAACGAACCAAGATGGCCGCCATGGCTAAAAATAGAACATAGGGGTAAAATGCAGTTTTTGGCTTATAACTCAAAAACCAAAGCATTTAGAGCAAAATTTCAGATGAATTGGACAACCCGTTGTTGGGTTGCTGCCCCTGAATTGGTAATTTTAAGGAAATTTTACTGTTTTTTGTTATTATCTTGAATATTATTATAGATAGAGATAAACTGTAAACAGCAATAATGTTTAGCAAAGTAAGATTTACAAATAAGTCTGATGACCGAAATAGTCAGTTGACCCCTTTAAGAGTTATTGCCCTTTATAGTCAATTTTTAACCATTTTTCGTAAATCTTGGTAATCCTTTACAAAAATCTTCTGCTCTGAAACTACTGGGCCAAATTAATCCAATATTGGCCACAATCATCTTTGGGGTATCTAGTTTAAAAAATGTGTCCGGTGACCCGGCCATCCAACCAAGATGGCCGCCATGGCTAAAAAATAGAACATAGGGGTAAAATGCAGTTTTTGGCTTGTAACTCAAAAACCAAAGCATTAAGAGCAAATCTGACATGGGGTAAAAAAAATTATCAGGTCAAGATCTATCTGCCCTGAAATTTTCAGATGAATCGGACAATATGTGTTGGGTTGCTGCCCCTGAATTGGTAATTTTAAGGAAATTTTACTGTTTTTGGTTATTATCTTGAATTTTATTATAGATAGAGATAAACTGTACACAGCATTAATGTTCAGCAAAGTAAGATTTACAAATAAGTCAACATGATCTAAATTGTCAGTTGACCCCTTTAGGAGTTATTGCCCTTTATAGTCAATTTTTAACCATCTTTTCGTAAATCTTAGTAATCTTTTTCTCTGAAACTACAGGGCCAAACTAATCCAAACTTGGCCATAATCATATTTGGTGTATCTAGTTTAAAAAATGTGTCCGGTGACCCGGTCAACGAACCAAGATAGCCGCCATGGCTAAAAATAGAACATAGGGGTAAAATGCAGTTTTTGGCTTATAACTCAAAACCCAAAGCATTTAGAGCAAATCTGACTGGAGGTAAAATTGTTTATCAGGTCAAAATCTATCTGCCCTGAAATTTTCAGATGAATCGGACAACCTGTTGTTGGGTTGCTGCCCCTGAATTGGTAATTTTAAAGAAATTTTGCAGTTTATGGTTATTATCTTGAATATTATTATAGATAGAGATAAACTGTAAACAGCAATAATGTTCAGCAAAGTAAGATTTACAAATAAGTCAACATGACTGAAATGGTCAATTGACCCCCTAAGGAGTTATTGTCCTCTTTAGTCAATTTTTAACAATTTTCATTTTTACTAACATTTTTCTACTGAAACTACTGGACCAAGTTCATTATAGATAGAGCTAATTGTAAGCAGCAAGAATGTTCAGTAAAGTAAGATGTAAAAACACATCACCATCACCAAAACACAATTTTGTCATGAATCCATCTGCTTCCTTTGTTTAATATTCACATAGACCAAGGTGAGCGACACAGGCTCTTTAGAGCCTCTAGTTTATATTTTTTCGGCGTTTTTTTTATCTTCGAAATGTTTTAAAACTTTAAAACTCAGTTTGTTACTATGAGTGAAAAAAAATCTGAGGCTAACCTCCTCATCATATCACATTGGCTGTTTTTGCTTATAACCTTAGATGTCTTATTTTCTTCTCTTTTTTACTGTTTGTGTATTACCAGTTTCTTATATTTCTTAAAATTAAGCAATGTTCTCTCTGTTAGAAAACGTCTCATATCTTGGCTAGTAAAATTGTATATATTTCGTTTCTTGCTTCTGTCTCTTTTCTCCAATTACACGTTTATATATGTATGTTGTAATTTGGTAATTTCGCTCCCTCTTTGATGGAATTTGTCTTGTTGACAATCATACGGTCGCATCTTCTTACTTTATTATGAAAATGAGAACGGTGAATCTGTATTGTTTTGTTTTTGCTTTTGGAAACATATTTTACGAGCTACCCTTTCATCAGATTTTTTTTTTAACAAACCCAAGCTTCACAAAAGGGTCGGCGATCAATACTTTTTTATAATGTTTGAAATTATAGAATTTGGCAAAGTACGGAAACTCTTACACAGACCAATACCTACCTCACAGACTACCAGCAGGTCGAAATCCGAAGCCGAATCCTGAATGATACAGTTATTGTATTTGACTAGATGTGTATTTTTAATAAACTGATATATGTACATGTTCACATGGATCAGTGTTTTCTCAAGCAAACAACTGTGGACCAGGAATGCATTTCATGCACTTTGTTATACTATAGAGTATTTTTGGTTCAGCGCTTCCATTTTCAACATGTAACTGAGTATCGGTTTACAGTAAATCTTCTTTGACATTTGTTTATGAAGCCGTTTCCAAACCGATTATTTTTATGTTTGCGGTATCAATCTTTTTGGTTTCGCTTTTACATTGTTTTACAAGTACAATCAAAGTACTGAAGTACTGAACATCGGATGACCGCAAGTTCTTGTGGATGGTCACCACAAGCACTTGTCTCAGAAAAAAAATCATCTTTCTATATCTGTAACTGAGGTTTATGTACAGAGAAATATTTTTTCTTCTGAGACAAGTTCGTGCGCGGATGATGCATAAATGACAGGGAATTCAACCTCGCTGCTGTAATATCTATTATATTGTGGTGAATCAAATCTGTATACTCGAACGTACTCTGGTTTGTTCTTTTATATTATATTAATATTTGTGTATAGCAGTTACATGTATGTATAATTTTCATTAAAGACACCAGTATTGAGAATGGTACTAGATATTTACAGCTTAAAAACTGTGTACCTATACTTCCTAATAAGATATCATTTGGTAAACATGAAATCAGACTATTTGCCGATAATAATAGAACATCCTGTAAATTCTGTAATGGAACTGATCACCCCTCGTTCAAATGTAGAGATAAACCCCAACAACTTCGTAAATGCTATAATTGTCATCAGCCTGGACATATATCTAAAGACTGTCTGGAGGAGGTTGTATGCAATTATTGTTTGTTAGCGGGGCATATAAAGCGGGACTGTGAAAAATATCAGGATGACAAGACAAGGCGAGAAATGGGAGAATACGCGGATGAAATCATCGAAGGGAGACGTGGTCAGTCACAAAGCTTTGACGAATCCATTACACCGTGTGATACAGGTATAGAAGACACATATGTGATTCCAAAATCAAAAACTTTAATACTTGGAGCATCAAATGGTAAACGGTTGGGAAATTTCAGCCCTGATGTTATAAATGCGTCTGTATCTGGTGCCTCCTTCGAGAATATAGATGAGCTTCTTAACCATGCTCTGTCCGTCATGGATGACACAGATGCAAGTGTCGAAAAGGTGGTCATTTGTCTTGGGACAAATGATATCACTCGTAATAGAAGTGACCCAGATGAAGTGAATGTAAACGCTACGAGTGCTGTTAACTGTGTAAAATCAAGATTTCCAAGTGCAAAAATAGGTCTCTGCACTATCATTCCTCGTAAAGGCAAAGGACAGAGCATACTAAAATTGAATGACACAACACAATCTGTAAACAATTTTCTTGCTAAATTATGTAAAAAGGATAGTTCTGTATCTTTGATTGACACTTTTAATATATTTTGTCAAAATGGTAATGCTGTGAGGCCACTTTATGACATCAATGATCCTAGCGGAGTACATATCAGTGATAAAGGGGTAGATAAATATATTGTTGAATTGTCCTCATTTTTTGGTAATACTCATGTCGTTGAGGCAATTGTTCACACACCAGCTCTGCGAAAACGCAATCTGAGTTCAAATACTACCCCTTCATCTACTGAAAAGCAAGGTAAACATCATAAAAGTATCTAGGATGGACTCCGTAGCAGGAGTGATCTGTTGAGCACTGAAAATAATTGTTTTTCAAATCATACTCTGAAATGTATTTGCCTAAATGTATGTGGGTTGAGATCGAAGCTTAAGTCTCCTGAATTTCAGGAACTGATGCTGATGTATGATATACTTATATTTTTGGAATCAAAGACTGATGAATTTGACATTCTAGGGATGCCTGATGGGTATAAGTATTTTGCTAAGCATAGAACAAAATTTAAAAAGAAGTCGGGTGGTATAATTATTTGTTTTAAAAGTAATTTAGAAAATTTTTTGAAATTTCCAAAATCTAATTCTGAATTCGTACAGTGGGTAGTATTAGAAAAGGGGTTAGTTGATTTTGATAAAAACTTGTTAATGGGATGTATGTATCTTCCACCTGAAAATACTAAGTATACAAGCAATGAGGCGTTCACAGAGGTTGAAATTGAAATGATAGAACTTGTTAATAAGTATAATGGTCAACCTCTAATTGTTGGTGATTTGAATGCCAAAACCAAATTGTTAGATGATGTTGTCATCCCTGATGACAGTCTTTTTGATATACTGGATGATTTTGAAGATGACAGTTTTGTGTCATATTTGTACGATTATCAAAATTTATGTGACAGCAATGTATCTTTAAAGCGATGTTCAGAAGATAGCAGTGTGCCTAATAACTATGGGTACAAACTTATAGATTTTTGTAAACGTAACAATTTGTATATTGGTAACAGTAGGTTACCAGGTAATGATCATATGATAGGTTTAACTACATGTAATAGTGTATCTCTTATTGATTATTTATTACTGTCCTCCAGTGTATTTCCATTGATAAAAGAATTCAATGTTCTCGAATTCAACCCACTTTTTTCTGACGTTCATTGTGGTCTTTGTTTTTGTTTTCATGCTTCAGTGAACATTTTTACTACACATTCCGATGATAATTGTAGTAGTCAGCGTGGTCATGCACGATGGGTCCCAGACAAGGAAAACCGGTTTATTGAGACACTCGTTAGTGACGTTACTAAATTTGATGAGATATCACTGCTTTTGTCAGAGGACAGTAGTACTGATCCAAAAGAACGAATCAACACAGCTGTTGACAAAATATGTGATCTTTTTAAAAGTATCGCTAATCGTGTGTTTAAACCAAAGGGAAGATTCTATCCATCTGGTACTTCTAACCAACTTTGGTTTAATAAACAATGCAGAGATAAGCGAAAGGGTTTCCATAAAGCGAAAAACCGTTACAGTTTAAATAAGAATAAAGAGAACCGAGATGAGATGAAAAAGTCCGGGAAAGTTTATAGAACCGAAATGAATAAAAGTTTCGAGAGTTTTCAACATGCACTAGAATCTGACATGCGTAAACTTTCGAAAAAAGATTCTGGTAAATTTTGGAAAATCTTGAAAAGATTTGATAGAGGGGGGTCTGATAAAGATACTCAAATTACTATTGATCAATTATATGAGTATTTTAAGTCATTAAATAAAAGCGATGTTCCAGATGATGATATTGATTTTGAGGATTTAGCTAATAGTATAAAAAATCAGGGTTTTATTGAAATTATAGATCAGGAAATTACAGAGGACGAAATACTGTCAGCTGTTAAAAAGTTATGTAATGGGAAAGCCCCAGGGGAAGATGAGATTGTCAACGAATATATAAAAAGCACGGTGAATCAATTTTTGCCTATTTACACTAAGTTATTCAATTTAGTGTTTGATTCTGGAATCGTTCCAAATTCATGGCTTATTGGTATCATTAAGCCGTTATTTAAAAACAAGGGGGATCCAAATAATTTGGATAATTACCGAGCTATTTGTCTTACATCGAATTTAGGAAAGGTGTTCACCTCTATACTTAATTCAAGACTTAATGCTCTGTCAGACGAGATCGGGATTATAACTGATGCCCAGGGTGGTTTTCGTAAGGGGTATTCTGTCCAAGATAGTATGTTTATCATGCATGCTCTAATTTCACTATATTTAAGTTCGGGAAAGAAATTATTTTGCGCTTTTGTAGATTTTAGAAAAGCGTTTGACACAGTGTGGAGGGTGGGACTATGGCAAAAACTATTAAAATATAATATTGGTGGGAAAATGTTTAAAGTTATATTGAGCATGTATACAGATATTAAGTCTTGTGTTAAAAATGGAGAACTGAAAACAGATTTTTTCCCGTGTGAGGTAGGTGTAAGACAGGGAGAAAAAATGTCACCTTTTCTCTTTGCCTTATACCTTAATGACTTGGAGGAATATCTGGATGAAAACGCTGTGGATGGTCTAAAATTTATTAATGGAAAATTTACAGAGAATCTTGATTTGTACATCAAGTTATTTATTCTTCTGTACGCTGATGACACAATTATTTTTGCGGAGTCGGCAGAAGGGTTACAAAAAGCTCTGGATGTTTTTGAGCAATATTGTTTTGAGTGGAAACTCACTGTTAATGTTACAAAAACAAAGATTGTAATTTTTTCAAAGAGAAAGTATAATAAGAATGTTACTTTTAAACTATGTAATGAAATTATTGAAATTAAAGATTCATATGTTTATCTTGGTCTGCTGTTTAATTACAACGGAAATTTCTTTCAAGCTCGTAAAAAATTGGTAGACCAAGCTCAAAAAGCACTTTATGCTCTTTACAAGAAGATACAAAATATCTCACTTCCGATTGATCTACAGCTAAAATTATTTGATGCGTTGGTGGTTCCTATTTTGACCTATTCCTCGGAAATATGGGGGTTTGAAAATAAAAATAATACTGAAAAGTTACATCTACAGTTTTGTAAGCGCAGTTTGGGTGTGCGATCATCTACGCCAAATTTTATGGTATATGGGGAACTTGGAAGATTTCCACTTGAACTGCAGATCAAGTTAAAAATGGTATGTTTTTGGCACAAGCTAGCAACAAATGATAAAAAACTATCGGGTAAACTTTATAAGTTACTTTGGTACATGCATGAGCATGAAGGTAGTAATTTTAAGTGGTTTAACTATGTAAAATCTGTGTTCAATGATTGTGGCTTTTGTGAACTATATAATTTTCCGGAGCAAGTTGATTATAATTATATTAAAATTAATGTAAGGCAGCGTCTCCAGGACCAGTTTATTCAAAAATGGTTCTCAGATATAAATAATTCATCAAGGGGGGAGTTTTATCTACACTTTAAAGAAGAGTTTTGCTTGGAAACATATCTGTTAAAATTAAGACGGGGGCATAGAGTAAACATATGTAAATTAAGGGTATGTAATACAAAGTTTCCCATCGAAACAGGAAGATGGAGAAATGTACCACGAAATGATAGGATTTGTCCACTCTGTAAAGCTGGTCTTGGAGATGTATACCACTATATATGTAAATGTACCAACTGTGAAGTTAAGGATTTAAGGGGGAAGTTCATACTTCCATATTATTTAAAATATCCAAATGAAAAAAAAGTACTTGGCATGCTTAAATATAGTAATAGTAATGTGCTGTCTAAGCTGTCAATTTTTATTCAAAAGGTAGAAAAGATGCTTGTCTAATTTAAAACTGTAATAAACACAAACTTATTTCTGAAGATGTATAATTTAAAAATGTATTCTGTTTGTATTATGAACTATGTTGTAATTAATATTGTGTATATAAATATGCTCCTGTTACGCAGTCTTCTGCGGCTGAGTTTTCTCTAATAAACTAAACTAAACTCATCCAATTGTATATCATTCTATTCTACGATTCTAATAAAAGTGCAGTACAAGTGCGTGGTGGATACTATTCTATAACAATTCGATTTTTACAATAGATTGGATTTGAGTAGACATTCATATTTTCCCACAAAACTTTCTTGTGATATTCTTCCGCATGCGGTAACACAATTTTTCTGTACGCGTCCATAGATTTTAATGCATATAAATATTTCTAACGACAAAATATGTTCGTATTACTAATTTCTTTTCTTATGGGTATTCATTGAAGAAATGAATTTAAAACAAGCGATATGAAATGTTATTTTACACTCTATGATATCCGCGTATTTATAGGATTGGTTACCAGTTGAAAATGAAAGTCATATTTAAATGGCAACAATACATCGGAGTGTCCTCAAGGTCATCGCGATGTAAAAATCAATATTCAAGCTATGTTTTGTTGCGTTCTGCGAAAATAACAAAGATCTACATAACATATATTTTTTTTTAATTTGCACACAGCAGATTGATTGGTTGATTTTTTCTCGAATGAGTTGGGAGTGTCTGTAAATTAATACATTGAAGCTAGCTGATACATGTTTCTGTGCCATCAATCATCTATGTCGGACAACTACTCTATCTCTCTCTCTCTCTCTCTTTCGTTCTTTCTCAAATTATGGTAAAAGAAAAGTTTCAATTTCAATATACTAGTTTCATCACATGCCTATGTCACAGGCAACTCTGTTTGAGATTCAAGAAAATAAACTTCATTCTGCCACACTACTTCTAAATGTAATAACCTTATTTTTCATATACAAATTGCTAGGTAGATGACTATGAATTGTTCTACTCACAAATGATCGTTAGCTATACCGAAATGTTTATGACATACGAGTATTTCTCTGATAAAACTCATTGTTAAATGAGTCGATGCGACAAAAAAAAAATGACTGCACGTTTTACTGAAATGTTCACGACTAAGGAGTACTTTTTCTCATAAGATTTTTTGACAATTTTCATTCATGTGTGTAGCTTCGAATCTTTTAAAAGCAACGCTAGGAATTACAGATACTCTCTGGATGAGAAGGATAATTAAGAAGATCTCACTTTTGATCGCATTTTCTTTTTTAATGTATCTTGTTTTTGTAAAGTGGGAGTGTGGTCATTATCTCTTTGTTATAGCTCCGGGGCCTTGTCTTTATGAAGTATCCGAGTTAAATATTTCGACATCTTATATCCTTGAAACTATGCAGATGTATATTTAAATGCATATTAAACGAGAATTTTATTTTATATAGATTAGACCATTTCATGAAATTATGTTATTCCAAATATGCAAGAAAAGTCGTTTACAATTTAACGTTATTATAACGCGAACGTCAAATTACGGTTACGGGGACATGTCATTGGACATCTTAGTCGTTTCGGATTGTCTACCTGCAACTAAAAAAAAAGTACATATCATATCATTTTAAAGGAAATTAAATGTATTTTCCATTTATATCAGTTAACAGGTGATAACAAATTGATATTATAGTAGAATTTCGTTTGATAAAAAGCCTCTGAATTATTCTTTGTGTTATTTTGTCCATCGGGACATATTATTGGACACGGGGAAAATGACGATGCTTTTAATATAAGACCGCAGTTACATAATGATGACTTCAGACAGCTTCTTCGGGACATGTATAATTTTTCTGATATTATTAAAATCTATTTTTGTCCGTTATATCTTATGAAAATGAAGACAGAAAGTTTTTTTACGAGTTGAGCAGCTAATTGGGATATTTTTTCTCTTTTTTATTTAAACTCTTCTGGCGATCTTCCTTCTTTTACAGTTAAAAACGTATATTACTTCATTTAACGTTTAATGTATACAATACAGTTGTAAAATTTTTAACCATTCTACTTACTAATGAATCCGCACTGGGATTTCAAAGACGCTCATAAAACAAAATTGTAACAGCGGGACACCCTTGAAATAACGTTATAGGCATCGAAATGAGCAAAGCTTTTCGTAAAAAAATAGACAAAGCACAAAATCATCTATGTTATTGATTTCTATGGTTTATTTCCTTTCAAATGATATGCATAACATGGCTGTTTATTATATAGGATAAGAGTTTGAATTGGAATAACCCGCCTTCTAACCCATATTTCCAAAGTGACACCAATATCGTGCGCAACGTCGTTACAGTCATTATGTGTATTGTATACTACATGTAGCTTTAATTTGCATAATAATTTTTTTAACTAAACAGGTAACAGGAACATTGCGTTACTGACATCAGTTGGAACACACGAGTTAAGAATAAACATAGAAGATTGGAACGGAAATAAAAGATATGCTAATTTTAAGAATTTCAAAATTGACGGCGCGTCGGACAAGTACAGACTTCATATAAGTGGCTATTCAGGCGATGCAGGTAATACATTTAGTTATTCATTTATATCGGTGTTGATACAATGATGAATTTAAAATACGACCCTAACCAGGGACAAAACGGCGGTAAATAAAACGACGTACACAGGTTAATTTGAATATACTGATTTACCATTTGATGTTTAGGGGGAGGAAGAGCTAAAGATGAAACTTCAAAAAGACAGGACAGGAGTTGGAGTAAAATAAAACAGCTACACTTGTTTAAGTTTGAACGTGGTTTCTTAAAATATTTATAAGAAATTGAAAATATAGGTTCAAATAACGGACTGATGCCTGATGTTCATATGATGAAATCATAATCTTTCAGTCAGTTTAATTGAAGTCTGGAGCTGGCATGTCAGTTTACTGCTAGTAGTCTGTTGTTATTTATGTATTATTGTCATTTTGTTTATTTTCTCTGCTTACATCTTCTGACATCAGACTTGAACTTCTCTTGAACTGAATTTTAATGTGCGTATTGTTATGCGTTTACTTTTCTACATTGGCTAGAGGTAAAGGGGGAGGGTTGAGATCTCACAAACATGTTTAACCCCGCCGCATTTTTGCGCCTGTCCCAAGTCAGGAGCCTCTGGCCTTTGTTAGTCTTGTATTATTTTAATTTTAGTTTCTTGTGTACAATTTGGAAATTAGTATGGCGTTCATTATCACTGAACTAGTATATATTTGTTTAGGGGCCAGCGGAAGGACGCCTCCGGGTGCGGGAATTTTTCGCTACAGTGAAGACCTGTTGGTGACCTTCTGCTGTTGTTTTTTTCTATGGTCGGGTTGTTGTCTCTTTGGTTGGCACATTCCCCATTTCCATTCTCAATTTTATCAAATAACGGAGGCAATACTTTCTTTACAGTCTAGAATCCAATCAGAAAGCTTCACTGTCCCCTATAGTCACAGATGTTTAGAATTTTATTGTAACAAGCTTTGTTATATTTCTATACCAAAGCATTATATTAGTAAGATGACTGACAGATGTAGACTAAATGTTTTTTTTTTCAAATAAATTTGCAACGAAAAATAAATCTTTTAGATACTTTTACATTCTTCCATTCTGGTGCTGACAATCACAAACAGAATACAATTAATAATGGAAATGGAGAAAGTGTCAAGGTGCCACTAACTCGACTAAAGGACAGAAACCAGCCGTAGGCCTCATATGTGTCTTCAACACAGCTAGAAAATCCCATATCTGGAGTCGCGGGCTTCAGCTTGCCCCTAAACAAAAATGTGTACTATAGTTCAGTAAAAATGAGTCACACAACATATGAATCCAAAACATATGAATGAACGTAATTAAAAAGAATGCACTGTTTTCGTAAAACCACATTTCTTACAAACAGCTTGAATTTAGATTCTTCGAAATTGTAGGAAGATAGTATCTTTTTTTTATAATTTAATGTAATGGTATGACAGATACAACGGTTATTACATTTCAACATATTGGTTTAAACGAAAACGCATTTCTAGTGCGAATTCGATTCGAATAATAAAAAAAGAAAAGTGTCCGAACGCAATTTGAATTCGATTCGAAGTAAATAAATGTGTGGACGAGAAATTAAGTTATTTTTTTATTGTATTGGAAAATCACAGAGAAAATGCATCTTTTACTAGAAACTAGATTTCTTACCATGCTTACAAACAACATGAATTTAGTTAAATTATAAGACAAGAGTATAATATTTGTTTAAATTTTCAGGTGATGGTATGACAGAATACAACGATTCTTACTTTTCAACATATGACAGAGATCATGATACACACTCCGGTAATTGTGCTGATTACAAACTGTTTAAAGGTGCGTGGTGGTTTACTTATTGCTGGAGTGGAGGAGGAGCTAGTTTGAATGGAAAATACACTTCTGGACCAAGTTGCAATGCAGGAATAATATACCGTACATGGAAATCTAAATCATTGAAAAAATCTACAATGATGATTCGGAAAGTATAAAAAGGGAATTATATAATAATGTCTTGCTGAACGATGTGCTTTGCATATATTTTTTTTTTCGCCTGGCTACTGAACTTTATGTTTTGGAAGCTATCTATCCTGTTATTTTCTTGAACTGTGAAAGAGCAAAAGATGCATAAGTATTCAGAGAGAGAGCAGTTTAACCACAGATAAATCACACGATTTACCTTACCAACATTACTTATTCACAGCCATATTGACTAACCATAAGTTACAAAGGATGAATCCCTTGAGATTAACAGAACACTAAAATGTGATCCTAGATTAAAGTCTAAGAACTTAACATTTATTTTACGTTTAAATTTGAGAAACAATGCATAAGTGACCTCTAAGAGGTCAATCCGTCTACCATGATTTTAGTAAAAAATATAAAAAAATATAACTTTTTTTAAGTTTGAATTAAATAAAAATAAGCCATTTTTGAACATGTTTGAACAGAACAGCCAGCAATAAAAATGTAAAAAAATTAGACTGCTCACATAATGATATGAATAATCAAAACAGCATGAACGTTTCACTACTTTCTAAAAAATATTCAGTACCATATATTTAAATTTCATCTTACAAAAAATAAATATTCTTCTTAACACATTTTATAGATAAAGTTGTCATATCATATTCTTTGACATGGAACTTTTCCAGATATAGCTTCAAAATGTCGACGTCATTGTCGATGTAGCATTCAGTAGACCAAAGATTTGTGTTATAAGAATCTGACATTAAACTGACTGATTTTAGAAATAATTTCAAATAAGTATTTTGATATGATTTTATTACATCAAATGGATACTTAAAATTTGTTTTTGTTTTTGTTTTGCTTGTAATAAATTCTTAATATTAATTTACAGTTTGACTGATAAATATTTTTGAAACGAATATAAGTTTCTCAAATATTGTAAGTTGTTTTCTTATTTAACTGTTGGTATATCAGTATTTTTTTTCTTTCAAGTTGACAGTGCACATTTTCATTGTACTTTTGAAAAAGTGAATATTCAATATCATTCTTTACAAAGAACCGACAAAATAACAATTTCACTGTATTGAGGTGCCGGTAAAAAAGCAATTTCTGTAGAAATTAACTATTTTGTCGGTTTGAATTAAGATATTTTAATCAGAGCAGGCAAAAAAGAATATTTGCTATTATTTCCAGGGCAAAACAGCATGTATTTGCTAGATGTTTGTCTGTTTTTTTATTGAGTTAAGACCTTTTCAAATGATTTTATAGAGTGTTATTAGTATGTGACAGGTGTACTGTCCAAGGTTAGGGGGGATTTTGCAATTTCATTCTAGTTTAGCAAATTATCATTCTGTATGTGCCTGTCCCAAGTCAAGAGCATTAATTAACTGGTTTTTGTTTGTTGCTGTATATCATTTGTTTTTCGTTCATAGTTTTATACATTTATCCGACCGTTACTTTTCTCGTTTGAATTGTTTTACTTTTATCATTTTTGGGCCCTTAATATCTGACTATGTAGTAGGATGTTGCTCATTTTTGAAGGCCATACAGTTACGTATACATATAATTGTAAACTGCTATGTAAGTCGGTCTCAGGTAATGAGTTATCTAATTGACTACTATATCACATCTTCTCATTTCTTTTAACATGACCGAAATCACGATCTGCTCCGATCTTATATATAAACTAGGTGTCATTACATTTGTAAATGTGACGAATCTCGGATCTGTACTTTGTAAATTCTTTTTGTGAGAGATGAATATATACCCTACCACGCCCGGTCTGTGTTTTACATTTTGTTAGATGTTTTCCTTATTTATATCTTTCTAATGAGTTAAGATATTTTCAACTGATTTTAATAGTGTGTTCTTATAAAGTGCTGTAACACCACTGTTCCAGGGACGGGGAAGACTAAGCGTTCATTACCATGTTCAACATGTCAAACCTGTCTGGATAATGTAGTTCATGCACTACCTTTGGTTCGTGTCTCATATTTGATTTTTTAATTATTTGTTTTTATTGTAAATTAATCCGTTAGCTTTCTCAATTGAATTGTTACAATTTTGTTCCCTTTATATTATATCATTCTCCGCTCGTATTTCGTATTTCGTATTATGTATTATATCTTCTTTCATGCACACCTCTATATTTATATAAATTATATAGTTCTTGTAAAAATTCTTTTATTGGTGCATGTAAAAGTATGAATATGTATCCTATAAGCTGTATTGCTTTTGGAATAAAGTATAATTATTATAGCAGGCTATACGGTATCGATTTTTAAATTGTTGAATAGGTATAGGAAGATGTGGTATGAGTGCCAATGAAACAATTCTCCATCGAAAACATTATTTATA
The DNA here is from genome assembly GCF_965363235.1 of Mytilus galloprovincialis. NCBI lineage: Eukaryota > Metazoa > Mollusca > Bivalvia > Mytilida > Mytilidae > Mytilus > Mytilus galloprovincialis. Next base: position 23,097,302 of record NC_134850.1, read on the forward strand.
AAAGTAAACCATTATAGGTCAAGGTACGGCTTTCAACACAGAGCCTTGGCTCACACCCAACAACAAACTATAAAGGGCCCCAAAATTACAAGTGTAAAACCATTCAAACGGGAAAACCAACGGTTTAATCTATATAAAAAACGAGAAACGAAAAACACGTATAAATTACATAAAGAAATGACAACTACTGTACCTCAGATTCCTGACTTAGGACATGTGCAAACATTTGCAGCGGGATTAAACGTTTTAATGGAACCAAACCTTCTCCTTTTTACTGAGACAATAGTATAACATCACAACATAGACCAACACACTATAAAATGCTTAACTCAATCAAAAAACGTAAATGAACACACTAAGAACGAATAAATTTGAGAAGCGATACCTGAATGCATATACTGTACATAGTTAATAGGGGTAAATATTAAAGGCCAAAAGTAAATAAACAAGTCTAAACAAAGCTTTAATACGAACAATTTGCTATAAATGCAAACATCTACTTCCTTGAACGTGTTTGGATAGTTGTATTTATATTGATATGCATTTAACAGCAAAAATAATCAGTGATGCTAGATATAAACTCGTATGGACCTCTTGTTTCACTAGCTGATCAATTAATCAATTAATTTCACTTTAAATTATTATTTTCTTTTTTCTTCATGTTTTCTCTGTCATTTCTCACAAAATACTTAGGTCGTTGTGACTTAAATGTTTAATCTTTAAAATAAAAATGATTCTTTTGTCATCTTCTTTTTGTGTTTACGAAGCTGTCCTAGGACTACACAGCTACTTTTGCATAGGTACTATGTCTGTACTAAAAATCTGTAGTACTGGAAATCTACTTTTAATATTCAGTACTATTTTGTTACTTTAAAATTATAGTTAGCTGTATTTTACAGTACTTGATTTGTACTTGGAATTTAGGTACTACAGATTTTGGGTTACTACAGTTGCATTTTCAGCATTATGAAAGTTTTTCTATTTCAAATCTCTTAAAATTATGATTTTCAAACATGGAATATTGTATAATTTCTGGACCAAATTTTTAGTACAAATCAAGTACTGTAAAATACAAGTACCTAAATATTACAATAATTTTAAAGTAAAGAGATAGTACTAAATATTAAAAGTAAATTTCCTGTACTACATATTTTAGTAAAGAAATAGTACCTATGCAAAAGTAGCTGTGTAGTACGTGTCTTAGGATGGTCTTAGTCCTAGGTCAGGTTTACGAAAGTGTCCTAAAATAAGATATGTCCTAAATTAAGTCCTAAAGTTAGGGTATGTAAATAAGTGTCAATTTGTAGACAAATTTGATCCATTAAATACATTCAGATATCAACAAAAAGCGTTTATAGTATTCAGTTTGAGCTTCTTATTTTACAAAGTATAAGCATTTTACAAAAACTTTGTGTGCGCCTTCTAGAACTTACTGGGTGCACACAAATAAATACTTTGATATATTGGAAAGTCATTTGGTGAAATGCTTTACTAACTTACATTACTTTGGTTATGTCTGCTTGTTTTGTTCACACATCGTTGTCAATTTTAATGGAATTTTATACGACTGTCATACAAGTGAAGTGTTAAACTATAAACCAGGTTCAATCTACCCTTTTCTACATAAGAAAATGCCGGTACCAAGTCAGGAATATGACAGTTGTTATCCATTCGTTTTACTAGAACAAAGTCGATGTCAAGTGCCTTCCTAGAAAAAAAAAACTTAACTGCTGGTGGACCCACGGGCATCCTTAATTTGGTAGCTTTCTGGCTGGTCCTATTTTGCTGCACGGAACACTATAGCATTTGCAGAATATCCGTCGGGTTACCACTGATTTGAATTATGTTCAGCCAGAAGGTAATTACTATTTTTAAAAATTCACACGAAAGACCAATATGATCACGATACACAAGACAATTATATATTTTGCAAATTGCGCATATCATATTTGAATACCATCATGATATAATCATGACAGAGCAAGGTAGGGGCCACATTATTTGGGTTTCAAATTCAGATTCCAGATAGAGATCAAAAACTTTGAAAGGGAGAGATCTGGTTATCCAACGTTGTAAGTGATACTTGTAAAATATCTATGCATTATCACATATGAAACGTTGTTAAAAGGGGATGCATGCCCGCTTCAATTCGCCTCTGGATTCCGACATTGAGATTTACAATTCACACATTTGATTCGGCTATCCTACATTGTCAAATCCTAACAACAAAATTAGATGTAACGTGAACTTTTAAATATACTCACTATAAGGTCAATGTCAGAAAAATATAAACTTTTTTGTATGAGGGTGAGAAACTGGAAAAGGGCGATGATATACCGATCCCTTTCCCAGGTTTTTTGCCGAATACAAAACAGTTTATATTTTTCTGACATTGACCTAATACTGTTTTTATACTGCAACTTACATTAATAAATTACTCTTACTGTAATTAACACCTATTATTGCAGGATAAAGAATTCTTTTACATTTGTTCCAGTCTGCGCTGGTTTAATTATCAGTTACACGAGTCCACTAGTAATACTTCCAATGTAAATAACATTGAATTTAATTGAAAATTTCACTTTGATTTCACTACGAATCGCCGAATTGGTGGCTTAAAATATGTGTCATATGCAGTGTTTAAATGTTGTCTTATAAAATATATTTAAATACCAGAAATTCAGCCTTTTTCATTATAAGTAGGTTTGATAATAAATATGACACCATACGCGATCATTTATCCCCCAAAATTATAACTCATTATTCTGCAAAAGAATTTCTAATAAATAACATGATCAACAAGATATACTAGTTAATCATCCCAATGTCTATTTACAATGTATATATAATTTCTGAAATGTTTATCGGCCATTATAAACGCATTTCAAACTGTTAATTATCTACAGATAACCTCATCATAGATACCAGGATTAAAATTGTATATTTACGCCAGACGCGCGTGTCGTCTACATAAGACTCATCAGTGACGCTCGAAATGTTTAAAAGGCCAAATAAAGTACGAAGTTTAAGATCATTGAGGACCAAAAATTTCTAAAAGTTTTACCAAATCCAGCTAAGGTAATCTACGCAGGTAGGTTAATGCTGTTCTAGAGTAAATCGGCTATTTATTCATATAAAAATCAATGAAATTTGAAATTATGTAGAATTTTTGTCTAGAAACTTTCATACCCAGAACTTATTTTTATCATCCCTAATATTATCCAAAGTTTTAATTTCTGGTGTCTCAGAACCCTCCATCTGGTTGCCATGGTAACGGGCAGCATCCAAAGATGGCGTGTGAACGTCCAACTTCAAGAGCCTGGCACACCCCATAGAACTAGACAAATGAATAAAAATAAAGTTGTATTTGGTTGACAAATATGTTATCTTTCCCGTAACAGCTGTTTCATTTTTTAAATGTGCCTTTTTATAATAAAAAATAACAGAAATGACATACAATCCAACCGTAGCCCCACCAAAAGTCAACTATTTTACCAATTTTAGATATGTTATATTCATTTTAAAAACAAGAAACAGCAATCTTCGTATTCATGAGCTTTTCAAGAATAAATACGCCAAGTTTTAAAGAGATCAATACATGTTAACGGTTCGTGCCAATGCAATCTTTATAGATGAATGATATTCAAGTCCTTACTCGGCGACATTTAAACACTGAATTGATTCAGATCGATTATTCCCCTTTTCGGTGTAAAAATGCAGGGAAAGAAATAATCGACATTTTGATAGTTTCTGACTAGAGATAAACACATTAAAGATGTAAAATAATGTTTTTTTTTCACATTTTCATACTTGAGTTGTTCATGAATCTTTAAAGAATCACCATGCATACGAAGAGAAAAAAGGGGGAAACTGTGACGTTATACTTTGTGAGGGTTTTCGTAACCAAATGTTCATTTCTAAACATATGTGTGTCATATCTGCCAATTGCAAATAATATTATCTTGCTTCCTTCCTTAAATTTGAATATCATAGGGTCTTTACGACTTTTAGATTACCAAGGTTTAGCATAGTGAAATAACGTAATGACGAACGTCATAACAGTCATTCTAAAACAAAATGATTCTCCTGATAGGGAAAACACTTTTTAAAACAAGCACTGGTAGTATGTAGCCCCTTCTATCAAACTCATGTTTTATGAGAAATATTTATCTATTCAGCCCTATTAAAGTTTTTTCAATGTTTTTTTATTTAAAAACATTTTTAATTAATTCACTGAATTATAAGGATCAATTACTTTCACATCACATGTGTGAATGGGTCTTTTTTAAAACTATATCAGCTATAAGCAATAATTTCTAGAGCTATGTTCATTTTTTTAACGTGCATCATTCATTCATTGCACTTTTTCCGGTACAAAACAGTAAATTATTATAGAAAAAAAAACATAAAAAAAAAGAAATTTCCTTGAGATAAATCTATTTGTTTATTCAATAAAGTTGTATGCATGTCAAAGCCTTGAGTTCAGTATGAGTATTATCTGCCTATTACATACAAATATGACTATTTCAAAGGTTTCAATGTCAAAGAAACTTATCATTTTTCATTCATTTCAAATAGTTTTCTCAAAATTAAAACAAAAGGCATGCAATTTGCAAATGTCACATTGAATTTAAACTAATAATCCTTATAACAATGCATACAATACTTCCTTGTAGGTTTCAATGATCCATAATAAATGAATAGACATATACATGTATCATCCTGCTGGTTTTCATATGATAATCCAAAAATATCTCAACTACTGCACATGATGCATAATGATATGAATATTTCCTTTTGTGTGTTGATCCTTCAAAAAGAAGTGCACAGTCATTTCCTCTCATGTTTTTATTTCTTTATTTCTTTGTCTTGATGTTCCAGAGTCATTTTTAACAGTAATCAAATCCTTCCTTTTATTGTAATACTGAAAATCTCTGCATTCCAAAAGTTACATGTGACATGGCATGGGGTTTTCATATTCAGCACTGTTTTAATATTTTTGTTATATCATCAAGCTGTTATCTAAAAAAAATTATTGATTTCACTTTCTTTTCATGCATATCTAATACTGCCCCCATATCTGTTACAAATTATCTGAAAATTTCCTTGTGTGTGGTGATCTTCATAAGAAAGAAGTGGTCACTCTTTTCCTCTGATAACTTTTTTCAAATTTCAGTTAGGCTATTATAGTTAAAACTAACATGTATGACACCATTGCCTCAAAGTCATCTTCATGCATGTACTGAAAAAAATATGTAAAACATTAATAGCATTTAAAAGTAATTGGTATTCATATTATGATACAAATAGAAAACTTCAGTCAAAATTGTCACATTTGTGTATTCCTTAATTATTATTGAATTAAAAGAAAACTTGACATAAAGTTTAATTGATGAATTGTCTGTAAAAGTACAATAAAGTTTGTAAGTACAACTTACTTTAACTGATATTTACCCATCACATTGCTTTGCCAATTTGTTATTAATAATCAATATGACTTAATCAAGATTGGGTGAGTGTGACTCAATACACCAGATAACTTATATATATTCACATAAACTAAGGGTCTGGATGGTGTTTACAGAACAGATACACCAATCATGTAATAATCCCTATGGGCAAAAGTGCAAAATTTAAAGGCTGAGACATTAAAGATTAAGAAAACACTGATAATAAAAGAGAATGATGGTGTGTTAAAATACAAAGAATAGAGAATAATGAGCAAAACAGATAAAGACTAGTATCTCAATTGTTTGTAAAATAATTGAAAGGTCTTTCCTGTAAAAGTGGTGTTTTCTTATTGTACTTTGTACGACCTTTCGTTTGATATACGACAAGCATACCTTCTGAAACTTTTCGCTTTTTACACTTTATGACCTCATCCGCCTACATTTTTGAGATTGGAAGTATGATATATAGAACAGAGTAGATAAGCTTTCATTTGATATGCGACAACTTCATGTTCTAGAAAGTTTCGATTTTTGCACTTAAAAACCCTATCCAACTAATTTTTGGAGGTCGGGAATTTGATATTTCAAATGTACACATCATGACCTTGAATTTGATATACAACAACCCTACCTTTTAAAAACATTTATTTTTTGCACTCAATGACCCCATCCAACCCTTTTTTGGCAGACGTCAATTTGAAATTTGAAATGTACGCTTTATGTCCTTTCATTTGATATGCGACAACCTTACCATCTGATAAATTTGAATTTTTGCACTAAATGACCCAACCCTTCCCCATGGAATGAAAAAGGGGTTTAAAATTTTTATTTTTAAGCAGAGTTTATTAAGACCTTCAATTTGATATATTAGATGACCCCATTTGACAAAGTGCCAAACATGATGCAATATCAACTATATAAATAGAAGTTATGAAACTTACAAAGTCAATGCAAAAGTTTGGCGTTTTTTTCCATGGAATGTTTTTGGTATTTGGTCAAACATATAACTATGTCAACCTCTTCAATTTCTAAAACATTTTAAGTGGTAAGCTCTTGATGATTCAGAAATACATGCCTCCGCTCGAAAAACTTGAAACTGCATTACCTCTAAAACGACAATAGATATCTCAAATCTGTTAAATGATAAATGATCTACAGTTGAAGGACAACATTATAGAAAAAGAATTGGGACAATTTCAAAGTTCACCACGGTCACAATTAATCATCAAATATATGATGCAATACAAAACTTGAGAACTGGAAGTCGTAGAGACATGGGACCATTTAACTCAGGACCATTTGACCTTTCAAATATCACAAGGTCAAGGTCATAGTATAATGTGAAGGTCAAGGTGAAATTTCATCATGACCTGACATTGACCTCAAATTGAAGGTCTTTAACTACTGATCATCTTTGCAGTTTATAGTAGGTTGATATCTGTTACCTTTAAAAAGATATACACACAATACTATACTTTTAAGAATCATCCCGTTGTAACTTTTGAACAGACAGTCGGACTCTTTTGAGCTCAGTATATAAAATGTAGAGCTCGTCAAGAGGAACATTTTATACGCTGTAAGTATGCAGCAAACTCTTATCGTTTTCTTGATATGAAAGCTTGAAATTGCAGCATAATTTTTTTTGCACTCGGTGACCTTTGACCCTGGGTGCAAATTAAAGGTCACATGAACTTAAGATTATTGGTGTAGGCCATAAGTCTTTACGACTTCCGGTTCTCGAGATACAATTTTTAAAAATTTGTTATATTTTTTCAAGGGTAATAACTCCTTATAAGGGTTAACAACAAAATGATTGTATATGTTAATTAACATTGCCATCTGGTCTTCTACATGTTGCCGTTTTCAAATGGATTCTATCTTGAATACTTTTTGAGAAAAATGTAACAGAAAGAAATTGCTTCAAGGGGACATAACTCTCATAGGGAATTATGAAATCCTTAGCAGCCTCGTATGGTAACACATCATGAGGAGATATAACTTTTGTCCAAATAAAGTCATGATATCTTCAAAAACAACGAGGGGGGGGGGGCATGTCGAAAAAAAAACAATAAAAGGGAGATAACTTCTAAAAGGGATGATGAAGTCCTACACAGCCTCATCTGGTAATACTTCATAATGAGGTCTACCGATGGTCCATATTTGGTCTTGATAACTCCAATAGAAACAAGGGGAGGCCATGTTAAACAAATGCTGGATGAAAAAAAAAAACCAAAAAAAAAACATGAGAACTAGTATCTCAATTGTTTGTAAAACAATTGAAAGGTCTTTCCTGTAAAAGTGGTGTTTTCGTTATGTTCTTTGTACGAACTTTCGTTTGATATACGACAAGCATACCTTCTCAAACTTTCTGCTTTTAACACTTAATGGCTTTCATTTGATATGCGACAACGCCATGTTCTAGAAAGTTTGATTTTTGCACTTAATAACCCTATCCAACTAATTTTTGGAGGTCGGGAATTTGATATTTCAAATGTACACATCATGACCTTTCATTTGATATACAACAACCCTATCTTAAAAGAAATTTTATTTTTTGCACTCAATGACCCCACCCAACGATTTTTTTGGGGACGTCAATTTGAAATTTGAAATGTACGCTTTATGTTCTTTCATTTGATATGCGACAACCTTACCATCTGATAAATTTGAATTTTTGCACTAAATGACCCAACCCTTCCACATGGAATGAAAAAGGGGTTTAAAATTTTTATTTTTAAGCAGAGTTTATTAAGACCTTCAATTTGATATATTAGATGACCCCATTTGACAAAGTGCCAAACATGATGCAATATCAACTATATAAATAGAACTTATGAAACTCACAAAGTCAATGCAAAACCGGAAAATTTCAAATTGATTTTTTGGTGTTTTTTTCAATGGAATGTTTTTGGTATTTGGTTAAACATATAACTATGTTAACCTCTTCAATTTCTTAAACATTTTAAGTGGTAATCTGTTGTTTATTCAGAAATATATGCCGCTGCTTGCAAAATTACAAACTGCATTATCTCTAAAACGACAATAGATATCTCAAATCTGTTAAATGATAAATGATGTACAGTTGAAGGACAACATTATAGAAAAAGAATTGGAACAATTTTAAAGTTCAATAAGGTCACAATTAATCATCAAATATATGATGCAATATCAAACTTGAGAACCGGAAGTCGTGGAGACATGGGACTACCACCATTCAACTCAAGACCACTTGACCTTTCAAATATCACTTGATCAAGGTCATAGTATAATTTGAAGGTCAAGGTGAAATTTCATCATGACCTGACATTGACCTCAAATTGAAGGTCTTGAATTACTGATCATCTTTGCTGTTTATAGTAGGTTGATATCTGTTACCTTTAAAAAGATATACATACAATACTATACTTTTAAGAATCATCCTGTTGTAACTTTTGAACAGACAGTCGGACATTTTTTGACTTATCATATAAAATGTAGAGCTCGTCAAGAGGAACATTTTATACGCTGTATGTATGCAGCAAAGTCTTATCGTTTTCCTAATATGTAAGCTTGAAATGGCAGCGTAATTTTATTTTGCACTCTGTGACCTTTGACCTTGGATGCATATTAAAGGTCACATGAATTAAAGATTATTGGTGAAGGTCCCAAGTCTCTACGACATTTGGTTCTCGATATACAATTTTTCTAAAATTATGTACAATTTTTCAAGGGGAACAACTCCTTATAAGGGTTAATAACAAAATGATTGTACATGTTTATTAACATTGCCATCTATTCTTGTACATAATGCCGTTTTCAAATCAATTATATCTCTTATACTTTTTGAGAAAAATGCAAAGGAAAGAAATTGTTTCAAGGAGGTATAACTCTCATAGGGGACGATGAAATCCTATTCAGGCTCACATGGTAATACATCATGATGAGATCTACATTATGTCCAATAAAGGTTACAATATCTTTAAAACCAACGAGGGAGGGCCATGTTGAAAAAAATCAATTAAAGGGAGATAACTCCTAAAGGGGAAGATGAAATCCTTAACAGGGTCATTTGATAATACATCTTGGTGAGGTCTAGCGATGGTCCATATTTGGTCTTAATAACTTCAACAGAAACAAGAGGCGGGCATGTCAAAAAAATGTTGGAAGAAAAAAAAGAAAAACTAGTATCTCAATTGTTTGTAAAACAATTGAAATGTCTTTCCTGTAAAAGTGATGTTTTCGTATTGTACTTTGTACGACCTTTCGTTTGATATACGACAAGCATATCTTCTGAAACTTTTCGCTTTTTAAACTTAATGACCTCATCTGCCTACATTTTTGAGATCGGAATTATGATATATGGAACAGAGTAACTGAGCTTTCATTTGATATGCGACAACACCATGTTCTAGAAAGTTTGATTTTTGCACTTAATTACCCTATCCAACTAATTTTTGGAGATCGGGAATTTGATATTTCAAATGTACACATCATGACCTTTCATTTGATATACAACAACCCTACCTTAAAAGAACATTTATTTTTTGCACTCAATGACCCCATCCAACCCATTTTTGGGAGACGTCAATTTGAAATTTGAAATGTACGCTTTATGTTCTTTCATTTGATATGCGACAACCTTACCATCTGAGAAATTTGAATGTTTGCACTAAATGACCCCACCCGTCCCCCTGGGATGAAAAGGGGGTTTAAAATTTTCATTTTTAAGTAGAGTTTATTAAGACCTTCAATTTGATATATAACAGATGACCCAATTTGACAAAGTGCAAATAATGATGCAATATCAACTATATAAATAGAAGTTATGAAACTTACAAAGTCAATGCAAAACTTGAAAATTTCAAATTGATTTTTTGGTGTTTTTTTTCCATGGAATGTTTTTGGTATTTGGTCAAACATATAACTATGTCAACCTCTTCAATTTCTAAAACATTTTAAGGGGTAAGCTCTTGATGATTCAGAAATACATGCCTCCGCTCGAAAAACGTCAAACTGCATTTTCTCTAAAACGGCAATAGATATCTCAAATCTGTTAAATGATAAATGATCTACAGTTGAAGGACAACATTATAGAAAAAGAATGTGGACAATTTCAAAGTTCACCAAGGTCACAATTAATCATCAAATATTTAATGCAATACCAAACTTGAGAACCGGAAGTCGTAGAGACATGGGACTATCACCATTCAACTCAGGACCACTTGACCTTCCAAATGTCACAAGGTCAAGGTCATAGTATAATGTGAAGGTCAAGGTGAAATTTCATCATGACCTGACATTGACCTCAAATTGAAGGTCTTGAACTACTGATCATCTTTGCAGTTTATAGTAGGTTGATATCTGTTACCTTTAAAAAGATATACACAAAATACTATACTTTTAAGAATCATCCCGTCGTAACTTTTGAACAGACAGTCGGAATCTTTTGAGCTCAGTGTATAAAATGTAGAGCTCGTCGAGAGGAACATTTTATTCGCTGTAAGTATGTAGCAAACTCTTATCGTTTTCTTAATATGCAAGCTTGAAATTGCAGCGTAATTTTTTTTGGCACTCAGTGACCTTTGACCTTGTGTGCAAATTAAAGGTCACATGAACTTAAGATTATTGGTGTAGGTCCCAAGTCTTTACGACTTCCGGTTCTCGAGATACAATTTTTCAAAAATTGTGTATATTTTTTCAAGGGAAATATCTCCTTATAAGGGTTAACAACAAAATGATTGAATATGTTTATCATCATTGCCATCTGGTCTTGTACATGTTGCCGTTTTCAAATGGATTCTATCTTGAATACTTTTTGAGAAAAATGTAAAAGAAAGATATTGCTTCAAGGGGACGTAACTCTCATAGGGAATTAAGAAATCCTTAGCAGCCTGATATGGTAACAGATCATGATGAGGTCAAACTTTTGTCCAAATAAAGTCATGATATCTTTAAAAACAACGAGGGGGGGGCCATGTCGAAAAAAAACAATAAAAGGGAGATAACTTCTAAAGGGGATGATGAAATCCTTCACAGCCTCATCTGGTAATACTTCATGATGAGGTCTACTGATGGTCCATATTTGGTCTTGATAACTCCAATAGTAACGAGGGGAGGCCATGTCAAACAAATGCTGGATGAAAAAAAAAAAAACAAAAAAAAACTAGTATCTCAATTGTTTGTAAAACAATTGAAAGGTCTTTCCTGTAAAAGTGATGTTTTCGTAATGCACTTTGTACGACCTTTCGTTTGATATACGACAAGTGTACCTTCTGAAATTTTGCGCTTTTTACACTTAATAACCTCACCCGCTTACATTTTTAAGATCGGAAGTATGATATATGTAACACAGGGTAGATGAGCTTTCATTTGATATGCAACAACGCCATGTTCTAGAAAGTTTGATTTTTGCACTTAATAACCCCATCTAACTATTTTTTTGAGGTCGGGAATTTGATATTTCAAATGTACACATCATGACCTTTCATTTGATATACAACAACCCTATCGTAAAAGAAAATTTATTTTTTGCACTCAATGACCCCATTCAACCAATTTTTGGGGGGACGTGAATTTGAAATTTGAAATGTACGCTTTCTGTTCTTTCATTTGATATGCGACAACCTTACCATCTGAGAAATTTGAATTTTTGCACTAAATGACCCCACCCTTCCACCTGGGATGAAAAAGAGGTTTAAAATTTTCATTTTTAAGTAGAGTTTATTGAGACCTTCAATTTGATATATCAGATGACCCCATTTGACAAAGTGCCAAAAATGATGCAATATCAACGATATAAATAGAAGTTATGAAACTTACAAAGTCAATGCAAAACATGAAAATTTCAAAATGATTTTTTGGTGTTTTTTTCGATGGAATGTTTTTGGTATTTGGTCAAACTAATAATTATGTTAACCTCTTCAATTTCTTAAACATTTTAAGTGGTAAGCTTTTAGTGATTCAGAAATAAATGCCGCCTCTCGCAAAATTTCAAACTGCATTATCTCTAAAACGACAATAGATATCTCAAATCTGTTAAATGGTAAATGATCTACAGTTAAAGGACAACATTATAGAAAAAAAATTGGGACAATTTCAAAGTTCACCAAGGTCACAATTAATCCTCAAATATATGATGCAATACCAAACTTAAGAACGGGAAGTCGTAGAGACATGGGAGTAGCACCATTCAACTCAAGATCACTTAACCTTTCAACTATCACAAGGTCAAGGTCATTGTATACTGTGAAGGTCAAGGTGAAATTTCATCATAACCTGATATTGACCTCAAATTAAAGGTCTTGAATTACTGATCATCTTTGCAGTTTATAGTAGGTTGATATCTGTTACCTTTTAAAAGATATACACTTGTTACTATAGTTTTAAAAAATATGTTGTTGTAACTTTTGAACAGACAGTCGGACATTTTTTAGCTTTATGTATAAAATGTAGAGCTCGTCGAGAGGAACATTTTTTACACAGTATGAGTGCAGCAAACTCTTATAGTTTTCTTAATATGCAAGCTTGAAATTGCAGCGTAATTTCTTTTTGCACTCAGTGACCTTTGACCTTGGTGCAAATTAAAGGTCACATGAATTAAAGAATATTGGTGAAGGTCTCAAGTCTCTACGACTTCCGGTTCTCGAAATATAATTTTTCCAAAAATGTATAATTTTGCAAGGGAAATAACTTCTTATCAGGGTAAATAACCTACAATTTTTTTATGTTTATTAACATTGTCATCTGTTCCTGTACATGCTGCCATTTTCAATTCTATTCTATCTCTAATACTTTTTAAGAAAAATGCAAATAAAAAAAGTGCTTCAAGGGGATATAACTCTCAAAGGGGATGATGAAATTCTACACAGCCTCATCTGGTAATACGTCATAATGAGATCTATCGATGGTCAATATTTGGTCTTGATGACTTCAATAGAAACGGGGGGAGGGCATGTCAAAAAAATGTTGGAAGAAAAAAAAACATTAGACTAGTATCTCAATTGTTTGTAAAACAATTGAAAGGTCTTTCCTGTAAAAGTGATGTTTTCGTATTGTACTTTGTACGACCTTTCGTTTGATATACGACAAGCACACCTTCTGAAACTTTTCGCTTTTTACACTTAATGACCTCATCCGTCTACATTTTTGAGATCGGAATTATGATATATGGAACAGAGTAGATGAGCTTTCGTTTGATACGCGACAACACCATGTTCTTGAAAGTTTGATTTTTGCACTTAATAACCCTATCCAACAAATTTTTGGAGGTCGGGAATTTGATATTTCAAATGTACACATCATGACCTTTCATTTGATATACAACAACCCTACCTTAAAAGAACATTTATTTTTTGCACTCAATGACCCCATCCAACCCATTTTTGGGAGACGTCAATTTGAAATTTGAAATGTACGCTTTATGTTCTTTCATTTGATATGCGACAACCTTACCATCTGAGATATTTGAATGTTTGCACTAAATGACCCCACCCTTCCCCCTGGGATGAAAAGGGGGTTTACAATTTTCATTTTTAAGTAGAGTTTATTAAGACCTTCAATTTGATGTATCAGATGACCCCATTTGACAAAGTGCAAATAATGATGCAATATCAATTTTATAAATAGAAGTTATGAAACTTACAAAGTCAATGCAAAACTTGAAAATTTCAAATTGATTTTTTGGTGTTTTTTTCCATGGAATGTTTTTGGTATTTGGTCAAACATATAACTATGTCAACCTCTTCAATTTCTAAAACATTTTAAGTGGTAAGCTCTTGATGATTCAGAAATACATGCCTCCGCTAAAAAAAACTTCAAACTGCATTATCTCTAAAACGACAATAGATATCTCAAATCTGTTAAATGATAAATGATCTACAGTTGAAGGACAACATTATAGAAAAAGAATTCGGACAATTTCAAAGTTCACCAAGGTCACAATTAATCATCAAATATATGATGCAATACAAAACTTGAGAACCGGAAGTCGTAGAGACATGGGACTATCACCAGTCAACTCAGGACCACTTGACCTTTCAAATATCACAAGGTCAAGGTCATAGTAAAATGTGAAGGTCAAGGTGAAATTTCATCATGACCTGACATTGACCTCAAATTGAAGGTCTTGAACTACTGATCATCTTTGCAGTTTATAGTAGGTTGATATCTGTTACCTTTAAAAAGATATACACACAATACTATACTTTTAAGAATCATCCCGTCGTAACTTTTGAACAGACAGTCGGATTCTTTTGAGGTCAGTGTATAAAATGTAGAGCTCGTCGAGAGGAACATTTTATACGCTGTAAGTATACAGTAAGCTCTTATCGTTTTCTTAATATGAAAGCTTGAAATTGCAGCGTAATTTTTTTTTGCACTTGGTGACCTTTGACCTTGGGTGCAAATTAAAGGTCACATGAACTTAAGATTATTGGTGTAGGTCCCAAGTCTTTACGACTTCCGGTTCTCGAGATACAATTTTTCACAAATTGTTTATATTTTTTCAAGGGAAATAACTCCTTATAAGGGTTAACAACAAAATAATTGTATATGTTAATTAACATTGCCGTCTGGTCCTGTACATGTTGCCGTTTTCAAATGGATTATATCTTGAATACTTTTTGAGAAAAATGTAAAAGAAAGAAATTGCTTCAAGGGGACATAACTCTCATAGGGAATGATGAAATCCTTAGCAGCCTCATATGGTAACACATCATGATGAGATCTAACTATTGTCCAAATAAGGTCATGATATCTTCAAAAACAACGAGGGGGGGGCCATGTCGAAAAAACCCAATAAAAGGGAGATAACTTCTAAAGGGGATGATGAAATCCTACACAGCCTCATCTGGTAATACTTCATGATGAGGTCTACCGATGGTCCATATTTGGTCTTGATAACTCCAATAGAAACAAGGGGAGGCCATGTTAAACAAATGGTGGATGAAAAAAAAAAAAAAAAAAAAAAAAAAAAAAAAAAAAAACAGGAGAAAAACAATAAGGTCTTTCCTCGCGGAGAGGAAAGACCTTAAATATGCGACAACACCATGTTCTAAAAAGTTTGATTTTTGCACTTAATTACCCTATCCAACTAATTTTTGGAGGTCGGGAATTTGATATTTCAAATGTACACATCATGACCTTTCATTTGATATACAACAACCCTACCTTAAAAGAACATTTATTTTTTGCACTCAATGACCCCATCCAACCCATTTTTGGGAGACGTCAATTTGAAATTTGAAATGTACGCTTTATGTTCTTTCATTTGATATGCGACAACCTTACCATCTGAGAAATTTGAATGTTTGCACTAAATGACCCCACCCGCCCCCCTGGTATGAAAAGGGGGTTTAAAATTTTCATTTTTAAGTAGAGTTTATTAAGACCTTCAATTTGATATATCAGATGACCCCATTTGACAAAGTGCAAATGATGATGCAATATCAACTATAAAAATAGAAGTTATGAAACTTACAAAGTCAATGCAAGACTTGAAAATTTCAAATTGATTTTTTGGTGTTTTTTTCCATGGAATGTTTTTGGTATTTGGTCAAACATATAACTATGTCAACCTCTTCAATTTCTAAAACATTTTAAGTGGTAAGCTCTTGACGATTCAGAAATACATGCCTCCGCTCGCTAAATTTCAAACTGCATTATCTCTAAAACGACAATAGATATCTCAAATCTGTTAAATGATAAATGATTTACAGTTGAAGGACAACATTATAGAAAAAGAATTGGGACAATTTCAAAGTTCACCAAGGTCACAATTAATCATCAAATATATGATGCAATACAAAACTTGAGAACCGGAAGTCGTAGAGACATGGGACTATCACCATTCAAATCAGAACCACTTGACCTTTCAAATATCAAAAGGTCAAGGTCATAGTAAAATGTGAAGGTCAAGGTGAAATTTCATCATGACCTGACATTGACCTCAAATTGAAGGTCTTGAACTACTGATTATCTTTGCAGTTTATAGTAGGTTGATATCTGTTACCTTTAAAAAGATATACACACAATACTATACTTTTAAGAATCATCCCGTCGTAACTTTTGAACAGACAGTCGGACTCTTTTGAGCTCAGTGTATGAAATGTAGAGCTCATCGAGAGGAACATTTTATACGCTGTAAGTATGCAGAAAACTCTTATCGTTTTCTTAATATGAAAGCTTGAAATTGCAGCGTAATTTTTTTTTGCACTCGGTGACCTTTGACCTTTGGTGCAAATTAAAGGTCATATGAACTTAAGATTATTGGTGTAGGTCCCAAGTCTTTACGACTTCCGGTTCTCGAGATACATCTTTTCAAAAATTGAGTATATTTTTTCAAGGAAAATAACTCCTTATAAGGGTTAACAACAAAATGAGTGTATATGTTTATTATCGTTGCCATCTGGTCTTCTACATGTTGCCGTTTTCAAATGGATTCTATCTTGAATACTTTTTGAGAAAAATGTAAAAGAAAGAAATTGCTTCAAGGGGACATAACTCTCATAGGGAATGATGAAATCCTTAGCAGCCTCATATGGTAACACATCATGATGAGATCTAACTATTGTTTACATAAAGTCATGATATCTTCAAAAACAACGAGGGGGGGCCATGTCGAAAAAAACCAATAAAAGGGAGATAACTTCTAAAGGGGATGATGAAATCCTACACAGCCTCATCTGGTAATACCTCATAATGAGGTCTACCGATGGTCCATATTTGGTTTTGATAACTCCAATAGAAACGAGGGGAGGCCATGTCAAACAAATGCTGGATGAAAAAAAAAAAAAAAAAACATGCGAAAAACAATAAGGTCTTTCCTCGGGAAGAGGAAAGACCTTAACTAGTATCTCAATTGTTTGTAAAACAATTGAAAGGTCTTTCCTGTAAAAGTGATGTTTTCGTATTGTTTTTTGTACGACCTTTCGTTTGATATACGACAAGCACACCTTCTGAAACTTTTCGCTTTTTACACTGAATGACCTCATCCGTCTACATTTTTGAGATCGGAATTATGATATATGGAACAGAGTAGATGAGCTTTCGTTTGATATGCGACAACACCATGTTCTTGAAAGTTTGATTTTTGCACTTAATAACCCTATCCAACAAATTTTTGGAGGTCGGGAATTTGATATTTCAAATGTACACATCAGGACCTTTCATTTGATATACAACAACCCTACCTTAAAAGAACATTTATTTATTGCACTCAATGACCCCATCCAACCCATTTTTGGGAGACGTCAATTTGAAATTTGAAATGTACGCTTTATGTTCTTTCATTTGATATGCGACAACCTTACCATCTGAGAAATTTGAATGTTTGCACTAAATGACCCCACCCGTCCCCCTGGGATGAAAAGGGGGTTTAAAATTTTCATTTTTAAGTAGAGTTTATTAAGACCTTCAATTTGATATATCAGATGACCCCATTTGACAAAGTGCAAATAATGATGCAATATCAATTATATAAATAGAAGTTATGAAACTTACAAAGTCAATGCAAAACTTGAAAATTTCAAATTGATTTTTTGGTGTTTTTTTCCATGGAATGTTTTTGGTATTTGGTCAAACATATAACTATGTCAACCTCTTCAATTTCTAAAACATTTTGAGTGGAAAGCTCTTGATGATTCAGAAATACATGCCTCCGCTCGAAAAACTTCAAACTGCATTATCTCTAAAACGACAATAGATATCTCAAATCTGTTAAATGATAAATGATCTACAGTTGAAGGACAACATTATAGAAAAAGAAATGGGACAATTTCAAAGTTCACCAAGGTCACAATCAATCATCAAATATATGATGCAATACAAAACTTGAGAACCGGAAGTCGTAGAGACATGGGACTATCACCATTCAACCCAGGACCACTTGACCTTTCAAATATTACAAGGTCAAGGTTATAGTATACTGTGAAGGTCAAGGTGAAATTTCATCATGACCTGACATTGACCTCAAATTGAAGGTCTTGAACTACTGATCATCTTTGCAGTTTATAGTAGGTTGATATCTGTTACCTTTAAAAAGATATACACACAATACTATACTTTTAAGAATCATTCCGTCGTAACTTTTGAACAGACAGTCGGACTCTTTTGAGGTCAGTGTATAAAATGTAGAGCTCGTCGAGAGGAACATTTTATACGCTGTAAGTATGCAGCAAACTCTTATCGTTTTCTTAATATGAAAGCTTGAAATTGCAGCGTAATTTTTTTTTGCACTCGGTGACCTTTGACCTTGGGTGCAAATTAAAGGTCACATTAACTTAAGATTATTGGTGAAGGTCCCAAGTCTTTACGACTTCCGGTTCTCGAGATACAATTTTTCAAAAATTGTTTATATTTTTTCAAGGGAAATAACTCCTTATAAGGGTTAAAAACAAAATAATTGTATATGTTAATTAACATTGCCATCTGGTCCTGTACATGTTGCCGTTTTCAAATCGATTCTATCTTGAATACGTTTTGAGAAAAATGTAAAAGAAAGAAATTGCTTCAAGGGGACATAACTCTCATAGGGAATGATGAAATCCTTAGCAGCCTCATATGGTAACACATCATGATGAGATCTAACTATTGTCCAAATAAGGTCATGATATCTTCAAAAACAACGAGGGGGGGCCATGTCGAAAAAAAACAATAAAAGGGAGATAACTTCTAAAGGGGATGATGAAATCCTACACAGCCTCATCTGGTAATACTTCATGATGAGGTCTACCGATGGTCCATATTTGGTCTTGATAACTCCAATAGAAACAAGGGGAGGCCATGTTAAACAAATGCTGGATAAAAAAAAAAAAAAAAAAAAAAAAAAAAAAAAAAACAGGAGAAAAACAATAAGGTCTTTCCTCGCGGAGAGGAAAGACCTTAAACAGGAGAACTAGTATCTCAATTGTTTGTAAAACAATTGAAAGGTCTTTCCTGTAAAAGTGATGTTTTCGTAATGTTCTTTGTACGAGCTTTCGTTTGAAATATGACAAGCATACCTTCTGAAACTTTTCGCTTTTTACACTTAATTACCTCATCCGCCTACATTTTGAGATCGGAAGTATGATATATGTAACACAGGGTAGATGAGCTTTCATTTGATATGCGACAACGCCATGTTCTAAAAATTTTGATTTTTGCACTAAATAACCCCATCCAACCAATTTTTGGAGGTTGGGAATTTGATATTTCAAATGTACACATCATGACCTTTCATTTGATATGCAACAACCCTATAGTAAAAGAACATTTATTTTTTGCACTCAATGACCCCATCCAACCAATTTTTGGGGGACGTCAATTTGAAATTTGAAATGTTCGCTTTATGTTCTTTCATTTGATATGCGACAACCTTACCATCTGAGAAATCTGAATTTTTGCACTAAATGACCCCACCCTTCCCCCTGGGATAAAAAACAGGTTTAAAATTTTCATTTTTAAGTAGAGTTTATTGAGACCTTCAATTTGATATATCAGATGACCCCATTTGACAAAGTGCCAAACATGATGCAATATCAACTATATAAATAGAACTTATGAAACTCACAAAGTCAATGCAAAACCGGAAAATTTCAAATTGATTTTTTGGTGTTGTTTTCAATGGAATGTTTTTGGTATTTGGTTAAACATATAACTATGTTAACCTCTTCAATTTCTTAAACATTTTAAGTGGTAATCTGTTGTTTATTCAGAAATACATGCCGCTGCTTGCAAAATTACAAACTGCATTATCTCTAAAACGACAATAGATATCTCAAATCTGTTAAATGATAAATGATGTACAGTTGAAGGACAACATTATAGAAAAAGAATTGGGACAATTTTAAAGTTCAATAAGGTCACAATTAATCATCAAATATATGATGCAATATCAAACTTGAGAACCGGAAGTCGTGGAGACATGGGACTACCACCATTCAACTCAAGACCACTTGACTTTTCAAATATCACAAGGTCAAGGTCATAGTATAATTTGAAGGTCAAGGTGAAATTTCATCATGACCTGACATTGACCTCAAATTGAAGGTCTTGAATTACTGATCATCTTTGCTGTTTATAGTAGGTTGATATCTGTTACCTTTAAAAAGATATACATACAATACTATACTTTTAAGAATCATCCTGTTGTAACTTTTGAACAGACAGTCAGACATTTTTTGACTTATCATATAAAATGTAGAGCTCGTCAAGAGGAACATTTTATACGCTGTATGTATGCAGCAAAGTCTTATCGTTTTCCTAATATGTAAGCTTGAAATTGCAGCGTAATTTTATTTTGCACTCTGTGACCTTTGACCTTGGATGCATATTAAAGGTCACATGAATTAAAGATTATTGGTGAAGGTCCCAAGTCTCTACGACATTTGGTTCTCGATATACAATTTTTCTAAAATTATGTACAATTTTTCAAGGGGAACAACTCCTTATAAGGGTTAATAACAAAATGATTGTACATGTTTATTAACATTGCCATCTGTTCTTGTACATAATGCCGTTTTCAAATCAATTCTATCTCTTATACTTTTTGAGATAAATGCAAAGGAAATAAATTGTTTCAAGGGGATATAACTCTCATAGGGGACGATGAAATCCTATTCAGGCTCACATGGTAATACATCATGATGAGATCTACATTATGTCCAATAAAGGTCACAATATCTTTCAAACCAACGAGGGAGGGCCATGTTGAAAATAATCAATAAAAGGTAGATAACTCTTAAAGGGGATGATGAAATCCTTAACCAGGTCATTTGGTAATATATCTTGGTGAGGTCTAGCGATGGTCCATATTTGGTCTTAATAACTTCAACAGAAACAAGAGGCGGGCATGTCAAAAAAATGTTGGAAGAAAAAAAAGAAAAACTAGTATCTCAATTGTTTGTAAAACAATTGAAAGGTCTTTCCTGTAAAAGCGATGTATTCGTAATGTTCTTTGTACGACCTTTCGTTTGAAATACGACAAGCATACCTTTTGAAACTTTTCGCTTTTTACACTTAATGACCTCATCCGCCTACATTTTTGAGATCGGAAGTATGATATATGTAACACAGGGTATATGAGCTTTCATTTGATATGCGACAACGCCATGTTCTAAAAAGTTTGATTTTTGCACTTAATAACCCCATCCAACCAATTTTTGGAGGTTGGGAATTTGATATATTTTAAATGTACACATCATGACCTTTCATATGATATACAACAACCCTATCGTAAAAGAAATTTGTCTTTTGCACTCAATGACCCCATTCAACCAATTTTTGGGGGACGTCAATTTGAAATTTGAAATGTACGCTTTATGTTCTTTCATTTGATATGCGACAACCTTACCATCTGAGAAATCTGAATTTTTGCACTAAATGACCCCACCCGTCCCCCTGGGATGAAAAGGGGGTTTAAAATTTTCATTTTTAAGTAGAGTTTATTAAGACCTTCAATTTGATATATCAGATGACCCCATTTGACAAAGTGCAAATAATGATGCAATATCAATTATATAAATAGAAGTTATGAAACTTACAAAGTCAATGCAAAACTTGAAAATTTCAAATTGATTTTTTGGTGTTTTTTTCCATGGAATGTTTTTGGTATTTTGTCAAACATATAACTATGTCAACCTCTTCAATTTCTAACACATTTTAAGTGGTAAGCTCTTGATGATTCAGAAATACATGCCTCCGCTCGAAAAATTTCAAACTGCATTATCTCTAAAACGACAATAGTTATCTCAAATCTGTTAAATGATAAATGATCTACAGTTGAAGGACAACATTATCGAAAAAGAATTGGGACAATTTTAAAGTTCACCAAGGTCACAATTAATCATCAAATATATGATGCAATACAAAACTTGAGAACCGGAAGTCGTAGAGACATGGGACTATCACCATTCAACTCAGGACCACTTGACCTTTCAAATATTACAAGGTCAAGGTCATAGTAAAATATGAAGGTCAAGGTGAAATTTCATCATGACCTGACATTGACCTCAAATTGAAGGTCTTGAACTACTGATCATCTTTGCAGTTTATAGTAGGTTGATATCTGTTACCTTTAAAAAGATATACACACAATACTATACTTTTAAGAATCATCCCGTCGTAACTTTTGAACAGACAGTCGGACTCTTTTGAGGTCAGAGTATAAAATGTAGAGCTCGTCGAGAGAAACATTTTATACGCTGTAAGTATGCAGCAAACTCTTATCGTTTTCTTAATATGAAAGCTTGAAATTGCAGCGTAATTTTTTTTTGCACTCGGTGCAAATTAAAGGTCACATGAACTTGAGATTATTGGTGTAGGTCCCAAGTCTTTACGACTTCCGGTTCTCGAGATACAATTTTTCAAAAATTGATTATATTTTTTCAAGGGAAATAACTCCTTATAAGGGTTAACAACAAAATGATTGTATATGTTAATTAACATTGCCATCTGGTCCTGTACATGTTGCCGTTTTCAAATCGATTCTATCTTGAATACTTTTTGAGAAAAATGTAAAAGAAAGAAATTGCTTCAAGGGGACATAACTCTCATAGGGAATGATGAAATTCTTAGCAGCCTCATATGGTAACACATCATGATGAGATCTAACTATTGTCCAAATAAGGTCATGATATCTTCAAAAACAACGAGGGGGGGGCCATGTCGAAAAAAAACAATAAAAGGGAGATAACTTCTAAAGGGGATGATGAAATCCTACACAGCCTCATCTGGTAATACTTCATAATGAGGTCTACCGATGGTCAATATTTGGTCTTGATAACTTCAATAGAAACAAGGGGAGGCCATGTTAAACAAATGCTGGATGAAAAAAAAAAAAACAAAAAAAAAAAAAAAAAAAAAAAAAAAAAAAACACTAGTATCTCAATTGTTTGTAAAACAATTGAAAGGTCTTTCCTGTAAAAGTGATGTTTTCGTATTGTACTTTGTACGACCTTTCGTTTGATATACGACAAGCATACCTACTGAAACTTTTCGCTTTTTACACTTAATGACCTCATCCGCCTACATTTTTGAGATCGGAAGTATGATATATGTAACACAGAATAGATGAGCTTTTATTTGATATGCGACAACGCCATGTTTTAAAAAGTTTGATTTTTGCACTTAATAACCCTATCCAACCAATTTTTGGAGGTTGGGAATTTAATATTTCAAATGTATACATCATGACCATTCATTTGATATACAACAACCCTATCGTAAAAGAAAATTTATTTTTTGCACTCAATGACCCCATCCAACCAATTTTTTGGGGACGTCAATTTGAAATTTGAAATGTACGCTTTATGTTCTTTCATTTGATATGCGACAACCTTACAATCTGAGAAATTTGAATGTTTGCACTAAATGACCCCACCCTTCCCCCTGGGATGAAAAGGGGGTTTAACATTTTCATTTTTAAGTAGAGTTTATTAAGACCTTCAATTTGATATATCAGATGACCCCATTTAACAAAGTGCAAATAATGATGCAATATCAACTATATAAATAGAAGTTATGAAACTTACAAAGTCAATGCAAAACATGAAAATTTCAAATTGATTTTTTGGTGTTTTTTTCCATGGAATGTTTTTGGTATTTGGTCAAACATATAACTATGTCAACCTCTTCAATTTCTAAAACATTTTAAGTGGTAAGCTCTTGATGATTCAGAAATACATGCCTCCGCTCGCAAAACTTCAAACTGCATTATCTCTAAAACGACAATAGATATCTCAAATCTGTTAAATGATAAATGATCTACAGTTGAAGGACAACATTATAGAAAAAGAATGTGGACAATTTCAAAGTTCACCAAGGTCACAATTAATCATCAAATATATGATGCAATACAAAACTTGAGAACCGGAAGTCGTAGAGACATGGGACTATCACCATTCAACTCAGGACCACTTGACCTTTCAAAGGTCACAAGGTCAAGGTCATAGTATAATGTGAAGGTCAAGGTGAAATTTCATCATGACCTGACATTGACCTCAAATTGAAGGTCTTGAACTACTGATCATCTTTGCAGTTTATAGTAGGTTGATATCTGTTACCTTTAAAAAGATATACACACAATACTATACTTTTAAGAATCATCCCGTCGTAACTTTTGAACAGACAGTCGGAATCTTTTGAGCTCAGTGTATAAAATGTAGAGCTCGTCGAGAAGAACATTTTATACGCTGTAAGTATGCAGCAAAGTCTTATCGTTTTCCTAATATGTAAGCTTGAAATTGCAGCGTAATTTTATTTTGCACTCTGTGACCTTTGACCTTGGGTGCATATTGAAGGTCACATGAATTAAAGATTATTGGTGAAGGTCCCAAGTCTCTACGACTTCGGGTTCTCGAAATACAATTTTTCTAAAATTGTGTACAATTTTTCAAGGGGAATAACTCCTTATAAGGGTTAATAACAAATAATTGTATATGTTCATTAACATTGCCATCAGTTCCTCTACATTGTGCCGTTTTCAAATTGATTCTATCTCTAATACTTTTTGAGAAAAATGCAAAAGAAAGAAATTGTTTCAAGGGGATATAACTCTCATAGGGGACAATGAAATCCTTAGCAGGCTCATATGGTGATACATCATGATGAGATGTACCTATTGTCCAATTAAGGTCATAATATCTTAAAAAACAACGAGGGGGGGGCCATGTTGAAAAAAATCATTAAAAGGGAGATAACTTCTAAAGGGTATGATGAAATCCTACACAGTCTCATCTGCTAATACCTCATGATGAGGTCTACCCATGGTCCATATTTGGTCTTGATGACATCAATAGAAACGGGGGGAGGGCATTTAGAAAAAATGTTGGAAAAAAAAACATTAGAAAAACAGTAAGGTCTTTCCCCACGTAGGGGAAAGACCTTAAAAAAAAACAAACTAGTATCTCAATTGTTTGTAAAACAATTGAAAGGTCTTTCCTGTAAAAGTGATGTTTTCGTAATGTACTTTGTACGACCTTTCGTTTACGATACGACAAGCATACCTTCTGAAACTTTTCACTTTTAACACTTAATGACTTCATCCGCCTACATTTTTGAGATCGGAAGAATGATATATGTAACACAGGGTAGATGAGCTTTCATTTGATATGCGACAACGCCATGTTCAATAAAGTTTGATTTTTGCACTTAATAACCCCATCCCACTAACTTTTGGAGGTCGGGAATTTGATGTTTCAAACGTACACATCATGACCTTTCATTTGATATACAACAACCCTATCGTAAAAGAAAATTTATTTTTTGCACTCAATGACCCCATTCAACCAATTTTTGGGGGACGTCAATATGAAATTTGAAATGTACGCTTTATGTTCTTTCATTTGATATGCGACAACCTTACCATCTGAGAAATTTGAATTTTTGCACTAAATGACCCCACCCTTCCACCTGGGATGAAAAAGAGGTTTACATTTTTCATTTTTAAGTAGAGTTTATTTAGACCTTCAATTTGATATATCAGATGACCCCATTTGACAAAGTGCCAAAAATGATGCAATATCAACTATATAAATAGAACTTATGAAACTTACAAAGTCAATGCAAAACATGAAAATTTCAAATTGATTTTTTGGTGTTTTTTTCCATGGAATGTTTTTGGTATTTGGTCAAACATATAACTATGTCAACCTCTTCAATTTCTAAAACATTTTAAGTGGTAAGCTCTTGATGATTCAGAAATACATGCCTCCGCTCGCAAAACTTCAAACTGCATTATCTCTAAAACGACAATAGATATCTCAAATCTGTTAAATGATAAATGATCTACAGTTGAAGGACAACATTATAGAAAAAGAATTGGGACAATTTCAAAGTTCACCAAGGTCACAATTAATCATCAAATATATGATGCAATACAAAACTTGAGAACCGGAAGTCGTAGAGACATGGGACTATCACCATTCAACTCAGGACCACTTGACCTTTCAAATATTACAAAGTCAAGGTCATAGTAAAATGTGAAGGTCAAGGTGAAATTTCATCATGACCTGACATTGACCTCAAATTGAAGGTCTTGAACTACTGATCATCTTTGCAGTTTATAGTAGGTTGATATCTGTTACCTTCAAAAAGATATACACACAATACTATACTTTTAAGAATCATCCCGTCGTAACTTTTGAACAGACAGTCGGACTCTTTTGAGGTCAGTGTATAAAATGTAGAGCTCGTCGGGAGGAACATTTTATACGCTGTAAGTATGCAGCAAACTCTTATCGTTTTCTTAATATGAAAGCTTGAAATTGCAGCGTAATTTTTTTTTGCACTCGGTGACCTTTGACCTTGGGTGCAAATGAAAGGTCACATGAACTTAAGATTATTGGTGTAGGTCCCAAGTCTTTACGACTTCCGGTTCTCGAGATACAATTTTTCAAAAATTGTTTATATTTTTTCAAGGGAAATAACTCCTTATAAGGGTTAACAACAAAATGATTGTATATGTTAATTAACATTGCCATCTGGTCCTGTACATGTTGCCGTTTTCAAATCGATTCTATCTTGAATACTTTTTGTGAAAAATGTAAAAGAAAGAAATTGCTTCAAGGGGAAATAACTCTCATAGGGAATGATGAAATCCTTAACAGCCTCATATGGTAACACATCATGATGAGATCTAACTATTGTCCAAATAAGGTCATAATATCTTCAAAAACAACGAGGGGGGGCCATGTCGAAAAAAACCAATAAAAGGGAGATAACTTCTAAAGGGGACGATGAAATCCTACACAGCCTCATCTGGTAATACTTCATGATGAGGTCTACCGATGGTCCATATTTGGTCTTGATAACTCCAATAAAAACAAGGGGAGGCCATGTGAAACAAATGCTGGATGAAAAAAAAAAAAAAAAAAAAAAAAAAAAAAAAACTAGTATCTCAATTGTTTGTAAAACAATTGAAAGGTCTTTCCTGTAAAAGTGATGTTTTCGTAATGTACTTTGTACGACCTTTCGTTTGATATACGACAAGCATACCTTCTGAAACTTTTCGCTTTTTACACTTAATGACCTCATCCGCCTACATTTTTGAGATCGGAATTATGATATATGGAACAGAGTAGATGAGCTTTCATTTGATATGCGACAACACCATGTTCTAGAAAGTTTGATTTTTGCACTTAATAACCCTATCCAACTAATTTTTGGAGGTCGGGAATTTGATATTTCAAATGTACACATCATGACCTTTCATTTGATATACAACAACCCTACCTTAAACGAACATTTATTTTTTGCACTCAATGACCCCATCCAACCCATTTTTGGTAGACGTCAATTTGAAATTTGAAATGTACGCTTTATGTTCTTTCAATTGATATGCGACAACCTTACCATCTGAGAAATTTGAATGTTTGCACTAAATGACCCCACCCTTCCACCTGGGATGAAAAAGAGGTTTAAATTTTTCATTTTTAAGTAGAGTTTATTGAGACCTTCAATTTGATATATCAGATGACCCAATTTGACAAAGTGCCAAAAATGATGCAATATCAACGATATAAATAGAAGTTATGAAACTTACAAAGTCAATGCAAAACTTGAAAATTTCAAATTGATTTTTTGGTGTTTTTTTCCATGGAATGTTTTTGGTATTTGGTCAAACATATAACTATGTCAAACTCTTCAATTTCTAAAACATTTTAAGTGGTAAGCTCTTGATGATTCAGAAATACATGCCTCCGCTCGCAAAACTTCAAACTGCATTATCTCTAAAACGGCAATAGATATCTCAAAACTGTTAAATGATAAATGATCTACAGTTGAAGGACAACATTATAGAAAAAGAATTGGGACAATTTCAAAGTTCACCAAGGTCACAATTAATCATCAAATATATGATGCAATACAAAACTTGAGAACCGGAAGTCGTAGAGACATGGGACTATCACCATTCAACTCAGGACCACTTGACCTTTCAAATATCACAAGGTCAAGGTCATAGTATAATATGAAGGTCAAGGTGAAATTTCATCATGACCTGACATTGACCTCAAATTGAAGGTCTTGAACTACTGATCATCTTTGCAGTTTATAGTAGGTTGATATCTGTTACCTTTAAAAAGATATACATATAATACTATACTTTTAAGAATCATCCCGTCGTAACTTTTGAACAGACAGTTGGTCTCTTTTGAGCTCAGTGTATAAAATGTAGAGCTCGTCGAGAGGAACATTTTATACGCTGTAAGTATGCAGCAAACTCTTATCGTTTTCTTAATATGAAAGCTTGAAATTGCAGCGTAATTTTTTTTTGCACTCGGTGACCTTTGACCTTGGGTGCAAATTAAAGGTCACATGAACCTAAGATTATTGGTGTAGGTCCCAAGTCTTTACGACTTCCGGTTCTCGAGATACAAATTTTCAAAAATTGTGTATATTTTTTCAGGGGAAATAACTCCTTATAAGGGTTAACAACAAAAAGATTGTATATGTTAATTAACATTGCCATCTGGTCATGGATATGTTGCCGTTTTCAAATGGATTCTATCTTGAATACTTTTTGAGAAAAATGTAAAAGAAAAAAATTGTTTCAAGGGGACGTAACTCTCATAGGAAATGATGAAATCCTTAGCAGCCTCATATGGTAACACATCATGATGAGATCTAACTATTGTCCAAATAAGGTCATGATATGTTTAAAAACAACGAGGGGGTGCCATGTCGAAAAAAAACAATAAAAGGGAGATAACTTCTAAAGGGGATGATGAAATCCTACACAGCCTCATCTGGTAATACTTCATGATGAGGTCTACCGATGGTCCATATTTGGTCTTGATAACTCCAATAGAAACGAGGGGAGGCCATGTCAAACAAATGCTGGATGAAAAAAAAACTAGTATCTCAATTGCTTGTAAAACAATTGAAAGGTCTTTCCTGTAAAAGTGATGTTTTCGTAATGTTCTTTGTACGACCTTTCGTTTGGTATATGACAGGCATACCTGCTGAAACTTTTCGCTTTTTACACTTAATGACCTCATCCGCCTACATTTTTGAGATCAGAAGTATGATATATGTAACACAGGGTAGATGAGCTTTCATTTGATATGCGACAACGCCATGTTCTAAAAAGTTTGATTTTTGCACTTAATAACCCCATCCAACCAATTTTTGGAGGTTGGGAATTTGATATTTCAAATGTACACATCATGACCTTTCATTTGATATACAACAACCCTATAGTAAAAGAAAAATTTATTTTTTGCACTCAATGACCCCATCCAACCAATTTTTGGGGGACGTCAATTTGAAATTTGAAATGTACGCTTTATGTTCTTTCATTTGATATGCGACAACCTTACCATCTGAGAAATTTGAATTTTTGCACTAAATGACCCCACCCTTCCGCCTGGGATGAAAAAGAGGTTTAAAATTTTCATTTTTAAGTAGAGTTTATTGAGACCTTCAATTTGATATATTAGATGACCCCATTTGACAAAGTGCAAATAATGATGCAATATCAAATATATAAATAGAAGTTATGAAACTTACAAAGTCAATGCAAAACTTGAAAATTTCAAATAGATTTTTTTGGTGTTTTTTTCATGGAATGTTTTTGGTATTTGGTCAAACATATAACTATGTTAACCTCTTTAATTTCTAAAACATTTCAAGTGGTAAGCTCTTGTTGATTAAGAAATACATGCCCCCGCTCGCAAAACTTCAAACTGCATTATCTCTAGAACGACAATAGATATCTCAAATCTGTTAAATGATAAATGATCTACAGTTGAAGGACAACATTATAGAAAAAGAATTGGGACAATTTCAAAGTTTACCAAGGTCACAATTGATCATCACATATATGATGCAATACCAAACTTGAGAACCGGAAGTCGTAGAGACATGGGACTATCACCATTCAACTCAGGACCACTTGACCTTTCAAATATTACAAGGTCAAGGTCATAGTAAAATGTGAAGGTCAAGGTGAAATTTCATCATGACCTGACATTGACCTCAAATTGAAGGTCTTGAACTACTGATCATCTTTGCAGTTTATAGTAGGTTGATATCTGTTACTTTTAAAAAGATATACACACAATACTATACTTTTAAGAATCATCCCGTCGTAACTTTTGAACAGACAGTCGGACACTTTTCAGCTCAGTGTATAAAATGTAGAGCTCATAGAGAGGAACATTTTATACGCTGTAAGTATGCAGCAAACTCTTATCGTTTTCTTAATATGAAAGCTTAAAATTGCAGCGTAATTTTTTTTTGCACTTGGTGACCTTTGACCTTGGGTGCAAATTAAAGGTCACATGAACTTAAGATTATTGGTGTAGGTCCCAAGTCTTTACGACTTCCGGTTCTCGAGATACAATTTTTCTAAAATTGGGTATATTTTTTCAAGGGAAATAACTCCTTATAAGGGTTAACAACAAAATGATTGTATATGTTCATTATCATTGCCATCTGGTCTTGTACATGTTGCCGTTTTCAAATCAATTCTATCTTGAATATTTTTTGAGAAAAATGTAAAAGAAAGAAATTGCTTCAAGGGGACGTAACTCTCATAGGGAATAATGAAATCCTTAGCAGCCTCATATGGTAACACATCATGATGAGATCTACCTATTGTCCAAATAAGGTCATGATATCTTTAAAAACAACGAGGGGGGGCCATGTCGAAAAAAAACCAATAAAAGGGAGATAACTTCTAAAGGGGATGATGAAATCCTACACAGCCTCATCTGGTAATACTTTATGATGAGTTCTACCGATGGTCCATATTTGGTCTTGATAACTCCAATAGAAACGAGGGGAGGCCATGTCAAAGAAATGCTGGATGAAAAAAAAAAAAAAAAAAAAAAAAAAAAAAAAAAAAAAAAAAAACACAGGAGAACTAGTATCTCAATTGTTTGTGAAACAATTGAAAGGTCTTTCCTGTAAAAGTGATGTTTTCGTAATGTACTTTGTATGACATTTCGTTTGATATACGACAAGCATACCTTCTGAAACTTTTCGCTTTTTACACTTAATGACCTCATCCGCCTACATTTTTGAGATCGGAAGTATGATATATGTAACACAGGGTAGATGAGCTTTCATTTGATATGCGACAACACCATGTTCTAGAAAGTTTGATTTTTGCACTTAATTACCCTATCCAACTAATTTTTGGAGGTCGGGAATTTGATATTTCAAATGTACACATCATGACCTTTCATTTGATATACAACAACCCTACCTTAAAAGAACATTTATTTTTTGCACTCAATGACCCCATCCAACCCATTTTCGGGAGACGTCAATTTGAAATTTGAAATGTACGCTTTATGATCTTTCATTTGATATGCGACAACCTTACCATCAGGGAAATTTGAATGTTTGCACTAAATGACCCCACCCGTCCCCCTAGGATGAAAAGGGAGTTTAAAATTTTCATTTTTAAGTAGAGTTTATTAAGACCTTCAATTTGATATATCAGATGACCCCATTTGACGAAGTGCAAATAATGATGCAATATCAACTATATAAATAGAAGTTATGAAACTTACAAAGTCAATGCAAAACTTGAAAATTTCAAATTGGTTTTTTGGTGTTTTTTTTTCATGGAATGTTTTTGGTATTTGGTCAAGCATATAACTATGTCAACCTCTTCAATTTCTAAAACATTTTAAGTGGTAAGCTCTTGATGATTCAGAAATACATGCCTCCGCTCGCAAAACTTCAAACTGCATTATCTCTAAAACGACAATAGATATCTCAGATCTGTTCAATGATAAATGATCTACAGTTGAAGGACAACATTATAGAAAAAGAATTGGGACAATTTCAAAGTTCACCAAGGTCACAATTAATCATCAAATATATGATGCAATACAAAACTTGAGAACCGGAAGTCGCAGAGACATGGGACTATCACCATTCAACTCAGGAGCACTTGACCTTTCAAATATCACAAGGTCAAGGTCATAGTATAATGTGAAGGTCAAGGTGAAATTTCATCATGACCTGACATTGACCTCAAATTGAAGGTCTTGAACTACTGATCATCTTTGCAATTTATAGTAGTTTGATATCTGTTACCTTTAAAAAGATATACACACAATACTATACTTTTAAGAATCAACCCGTCGTAACTTTTGAACAGACAGTCGGACTCTTTTGAGCTCAGTGTATAAAATGTAGAGCTCGTCGAGAGGAACATTTTATATGCTGTAAGTATGCAGCAAACTCTTATCGTTTTCTTAATATGAAAGCTTGAAATTGCTGCGTAATTTTTTTTTGCACTCTGTGACCTTTGACCTTGGGTGCATATTAAAGGTCACATGAACTTATGATTATTGGTGTAGGTCCCAAGTCTTTACGACTTCCGGTTCTCGAGATACAATTTTTCAAAAATTGTGTATATTTTTTCAAGGGAAATAACTCCTTATAAGGGTTGACAACAAAATGATTGTATATGTTAATTAACATTGCCATCTGTTCTTGTACATGCTGCCGTTTTCAAATGGATTCTATCTTGAATACTTTTTGAGAAAAATGTAAAAGAAAGAAATTGCTTCAAGGGGACATAACTCTCATAGGGAATGATGAAATCCTTAGCAGCCTCATATGGTAACACATCATGATGAGATCTAACTATTGTCCAAATAAGGTCATGATATCTTTAAAAACAACGAGGGGGGGCCATGTCGGAAAAAACCAATAAAAGGGAGATAACTTCTAAAGGGGATGATGAAATCCTACACAGCCTCATCTGGTAATACTTCATGATGAGGTCTACCGATGGTCCATATTTGGTCTTGATAACTCCAATAGAAACAAGGGGAGGCCATGTTAAACAAATGCTGGATGAAAAAAAAAAAAAAAAAAAAAAAAAAAAAAAAAAAACATGAGAAAAACAATAAGGTCTTTCCTCGCGGAGAGGAAAGACCTTAATTAGAAAAACAATAAGGTCTTTCCTCACGTAGGGGAAAGACCTTAAAAAAAACATTAGAAAAACAATAAGGTCTTTCCCATGTAGGGGAAAGACCTTAAAAACTAGTATCTCAATTGTTTGTAAAACAATTGAAAGGTCTTTCCTGTAAAAGTGATGTTTTCGTATTGTACTTTGTACGACCTTTCGTTTGATATACGACAAGCACACCTTCTGAAACTTTTCGCTTTTTTCACTTAATGACCTCATCCGTCTACATTTTTGAAATCGGAATTATGATATATGGAACAGAGTAGATGAGCTTTCGTTTGATATGCGACAACACCATGTTTTTGAAAGTTTGATTTTTGCACTTAATAACCCTATCCAACAAATTTTTGGAGGTCGGGAATTTGATATTTCAAATGTACACATCATGACCTTTCATTTGATATACAACAACCTTACCTTAAAAGAACATTTATTTTTTTGCACTCAATGACCCCATCCAACCCATTTTTGGGAGACGTCAATTTGAAATTTGAAATGTACGCTTTATGTTCTTTCATTTGATTTGCGACAACCTTACCATCTGAGAAATTTGAATGTTTGCACTAAATGACCCCACCCGTCCCCCTGGGATGAAAAGGGGGTTTAAAATTTTCATTTTTAAGTAGAGTTTATTAAGACCTTCAATTTGATATATCAGATGACCCCATTTGACAAAGTGCAAATAATGATGCAATATCAATTATATAAATAGAAGTTATGAAACTTACAAAGTCAATGCAAAACTTGAAAATTTCAAATTGATTTTTTGGTGTTTTTTTCCATGGAATGTTTTTGGTATTTTGTCAAACATATAACTATGTCAACCTCTTCAATTTCTAAAACATTTTAAGTGGTAAGCTCTTGATGATTCAGAAATACATGCCTCTGCTCGAAAAACTTCAAACTGCATTATCTCTAAAACGACAATAGATATCTCAAATCTGTTAAATGATAAATGATCTACAGTTGAAGGACAACACTATAGAAAAAGAATTGGGACAATTTCAAAGTTCACCAAGGTCACAATTAATCATCAAATATATGATGCAATACAAAACTTGAGAACCGGAAGTCGTAGAGACATGGGACTATCACCATTCAACTCAGGACCACTTGACCTTTCAAATATTACAAGGTCAAGGTCATAGTATAATGTGAAGGTCAAGGTGAAATTTCATCATGACCTGACATTGACCTCAAATTGAAGGTCTTGAACTACTGATCATCTTTGCAGTTTATAGTAGGTTGATATCTGTTACCTTTAAAAAGATATACACACAATACTATACTTTTAAGAATCATCCCGTCGTAACTTTTGAACAGACAGTCGGACTCTTTTGAGGTCAGTGTATAAAATGTAGAGTTCGTCGAGAGGAACATTTTATACGCTGTAAGTATGCAGCAAACTCTTATCGTTATCTTAATATGAAAGCTTGAAATTGCAGCGTAATTTTTTTTTGCACTCGGTGACCTTTGACTTTGGGTGCAAATTAAAGGTCACATGAACTTAAGATTATTGGTGTAGGTCCCAAGTCTTTACGACTTCCGGTTCTCGAGATACAATTTTTCAAAAATTGTTTATATTTTTTCAAGGGAAATAACTCCTTATAAGGGTTAACAACAAAATGATTGTATATGTTAATTAACATTGCCATCTGGTCCTGTACATGTTGTCGTTTTCAAATCGATTCTATCTTGAATACTTTTTGAGAAAAATGTAAAAGAAAGAAATTGCTTCAAGGGGACATAACTCTCATAGGGAATGATGAAATCCTTAGCAGCCTCATATGGTAACACATCATGATGAGATCTAACTATTGTCCAAATAAGGTCATGATATCTTCAAAAACAACGAGGGGGGGCCATGTCGAAAAAAAACAATAAAAGGGAGATAACTTCTAAAGGGGATGATGAAATCCTACACAGCCTCATCTGGTAATACTTCATGATGAGGTCTACCGATGGTCCATATTTGGTCTTGATAACTCCAATAGAAACAAGGGGAGGCCATGTTAAACAAATGCTGGATGAAAAAAAAAAAAAAAAAAAAAAAAAAAAAAAAAAAAAAACAGGAGAAAAACAATAAGGTCTTTCCTCGCGGAGAGGAAAGACCTTAAAAACAATAAGGTCTTTCCTCGCGGAGAGGAAAGACCTTAAAAACAGGAGAAAAACAATAAGGTCTTTCCTCGCGGAGAGGAAAGACCTTAAAAAAAACAGGAGAAAAACAATAAGGTCTTTCCTCGCGGAGAGGAAAGACCTTAAAAAAAACAGGAGAAAAACAATAAGGTCTTTCCTCGCGGAGAGGAAAGACCTTAACTAGTATCTCAATTGTTTGTAAAACAATTGAAATGTCTTTCCTGTAAAAGTGATGTTTTCGTAATGTTCTTTGTACGACCTTTCGTTTGATATACGACAAGCATACCTTCTGAAACTTTTCGCTTTTTACACTTAATGACCTCATCCGCCTACATTTTTGAGATCGGAAGTATGATATATGGAACAGAGTAGATGAGCTTTCATTTGATATGCGACAACATCATGTTCTAGAAAGTTTGATTTTTGCACTTAATTACCCTATCCAACTATTTTTTGGAGGTCGGGAATTTGATATTTCAAATGTACACATCATGACCTTTCATTTGATATACAACAACCCTACCTTGAAAGAACATTTATTTTTTGCACTCAATGACCCCATCCAACCCATCTTTGGGGGACGTCAATTTGAAATTTGAAATGTACACTTTATGCTCTTTCATTTGATATGCGACAACCTTACCATCTGAGAAATTTGAATTTTTGCACTAAATGACCCAACCCTTCCGCCTGGGATGAAAAAAAGGCTTAAAAGTTTCATTTTTAAGTAGAGTTTATTGAGACCTTCAATTTGATATATCGGATGACCCCATTTGACAAAGTGCCAAAAATGATGCAATATCAACGATATAAATAGAAGTTATGAAACTTACAAAGTCAATGCAAAACATGAAAATTTTAAAATGATTTTCTGGTGTTTTTTTAAATGGAATGTTTTTGGTATTTGGTCAAACATATAACTATGTCAACCTCTTCTATTTCTAAAACATTTTAAGTGGTAAGCTCTTGATGATTCAGAAATACATGCCACCGCTTGCAAAACTTCAAACTGCATTATCTCTAAAACGACAATAGATATCTCAAATGCTGGATGAAAAAAAAAAAAAAACATGCGAAAAACAATAAGGTCTTTCCTCGGGAAGAGGAAAGACCTTAACTAGTATCTCAATTGTTTGTAAAACAATTGAAAGGTCTTTCCTGTAAAAGTGATGTTTTCGTAATGTACCTTGTACGACCTTTCCTTTGATAAACGACAAGCATACCTTCTGAAACTTTCCGCTTTTAACACTTAATGACCTCATCCGCCTACATTTTTGAGATTGGAATTATGATATAAATAACATAGAGAAGATGAGCTTTCATTTGATATGCAACAACTCCATGTTCTAGAAAATTTGATTTTTGCACTTAATAACCCTATCCAACTAATTTTTGGAGGTCGGGATTTGATATTTCCAATGTACACATTATGACCTTTCATTTAAGATACAACAACCCTATCTTAAAAGAAAATTTATTTTTTGCACTCAATGACCCCATCCAACCCATTTTTGGGAGACGTCAATTTTAAATTTGAAATGTACGCTTTATGTTCTTTCATTTGATATGCGACAACCTTACCATCTGAGAAATTTGAATGTTTGCACTAAATGACCCCACCCGTCCTCCTGGGATGAAAAGGGGGTTTAAAATTTTCATTTTTAAGTAGAGTTTATTAAGACCTTCAATTTGATATATCAGATGACCCCATTTGATAAAGTGCAAAAAATGATGCAATATCAACTATAAAAATAGAAGTTATGAAACTTACAAAGTCAATGCAAAACTTGGAATTTCAAATTAAATTTTTGGCGTTTTTTTCCATGGAATGTTTTTGGTATTTGGTCAAACATATAACTATGTTAACCTCTTCAATTTCTAAAACATTTTAAGAGGTACGCTCTTGTTTATTCAGAAATACATGCCTCCGCTTGCAAAACTTCTA
Organism: Mytilus galloprovincialis; assembly: GCF_965363235.1. Taxonomy (NCBI): domain Eukaryota; kingdom Metazoa; phylum Mollusca; class Bivalvia; order Mytilida; family Mytilidae; genus Mytilus; species Mytilus galloprovincialis. The sequence continues at coordinate 23,134,722 of NC_134850.1, forward strand.
ACTACATTATCTCTACAACGACAATAGATATCTCAAATCTGTTAAATGCTAAATGATCTACAGTTGAAGGACAACACTATAGAAAACAAATTGGGACAATTTCAAAGTTCACCAAGGTCACAATTAATCATCAAATATATGATGCAATACCAAACTTAAGAACCAGAAGTCGTAGAGACATGGGACTACCACCATTCAACTCAGGACCACTTGACCTTTCAAATATCACAAGGTCAAGGTCATAGTATACTGTGAAGGTCAAGGTGAAATTTCATCATGACCTGACATTGACCTCAAATTGAAGGTCTTGAATTACTGATCATCTTTGCAGTTTATAGTAGGTTGATATCTGTTACCTTTAAAAAGATATACACACAAAACTACACTTTAAAGAATCATCCCGTTGTAACTTTTAAACAGAGAGTCGGACATTTTTGGGCTTATTATATAAAATGTAGAGCTCGTCGAGAGGAACAATTTACACGCTGTATGTATGCAGCAAAGTCTTATCGTTTTTCTAATATGTAAGCTTGAAATTGCAGCGTAATTTTTTGTTTGCACTCAGTGACCTTTGACCTTGACTGCATATTAAAGGTCACATCAATTAAAGAGTATTGGTGAAGGTCCCAAGTCTCTATGACTTCTGGTTCTCGAAATACATTTTTTCTAAAATTATGTACAATTTTTCAAGGGGAATAACTCCTTATAAGGGTTAATAACAAAATGATTGTAAATGTTTATTAACATTGCCATCTGTTCCTGTACATGTTGCCGTTTTCAAATCGATTCTATCTCTTATACTTTTTGAGAAAAATGCAAAGGAAAGAAATTGTTTCAAAGGGATATAACTCTCATAGGGGATGAAGTAATCCTTTGCAGCCTCATATGGTAATACATCATGATAAGATCTACCTATTGTCCAAATAAAGTCATGATATCTTTAAAAACAACGAGGGGGGGCCATGTTGAAAAAAATCAATATAAGGGAGATAACTTCTCAAGGGGATGATGAAATCCTACAAAAGTTCATCTGGTACAACTTCATGATGAGGTATATCGATGGTTTAAATTTGGTATTGATAACTGCAATAGAAGCGATAGGAGGGCTTGCCAAAAAAAATGCTGGAAGAAAAAAAAAAGAAACTAGTATCTCAATTGTTTGTAAAACAATTGAAAGGTCTTTCCTGTAAAAGTGATGTTTTCGTAATGTTCTTTGTACGACCTTTCGTTTGATATACGACAAGCATACCTTTTGAAACTTTTCGCTTTTTGCACTTAATAACCCCATCCAACCAATTTTTGGAGGTTGGGAATTTGATATTTCAAATGTACACATCATGACCTTTCATTTGATATACAACAACCCTATCGTAAAAGAAAATTTATTTTTTGCACTCAATGAACCCATCCAACCAATTTTTGGAGGTTGGGAATTTGATATTTCAAATGTACACATCATGACCTTTCATTTAATATACAACAACCCTACCTTAAAAGAACATTTGTTTTTTGCACTCAATGACCCCATCCAACCAATTTTTGGGGGACGTCAATTTGAAATTTGAAATGTACGCTTTATGTTCTTTCATTTGATATGCGACAACATTACCATCTGATAAATCTGAATTTTTGCACTAAATGACCCCACCCTTCCACCTGGGATGAAAAAGAGGTTTAAAATTTTCATTTTTAAGTACAGTTTATTAAGACCTTCAATTTGATATATCAGATGACCCCATTTGACAAAGTGCCAAAAATGATGCAATATCAACTATATAAATAGAAGTTATGAAACTTACAAAGTCAATGCAAAACTGGAAAATTTCAAATTGATTTTTTTGGTGTTTTTTTCCGTGGAATGTTTTTGGTATTTGGTCAAACATATAACTATGTTAACCTCTTCAATTTCTTAAACATTTAAAGTGGTAAGCTCTTGGTGATTCAGAAATACATGCCTCCGCTCGCAAAACTTCAAACTGCATTATCTCTAAAACGACAATAGATATCTCAAATCTGTTAAATTATAAATGATCTACAGTTGAAGGACAACATTATAGAAGAAGAATTGGGACAATTTCAAAGTTCACCAAGGTCACAATTAATCATCAAATATATGATGCAATACCAAACTTAAAAACCGGAAGTCATAGAGACATGGGACTAGCACCATTCAACTCAGGACCACTTGACCTTTCAAATATCACAAGGTCAAGGTCATAGTATAATGTGAAGGTCAAGGTGAAATTTCACCATGACCTGACATTGACCTCAAATTGAAGGTCTTGAACTACTGATCATCATTTCAGTTTATAGTAGGTTGATATCTGTGACCTTTAAAAAGATATACACACAATACTATACTTTTAAGAATCATCCCGTCGTAACTTTTGAACAAACAGTCGGACTTTTTTGAGCTCAGTGTATAAAATGTAGAACTCGTCGAGAGGAACATTTTATACGCTGTAAGTATGCAGCAAACTCTTATCGTTTTCTTAATATGAAAGCTTGAAATTGCAGCGTAATTTTTTTTTGCACTCGGTGACCTTTGACCTTGGCAGCAAATTGAAGGTCATATGAACTTAAGATTATTGGTGTAGGTCCCAAGTCTTTACGACTTCCGGTTCTCGAGATACAATTTTTCAAAAATTGTGTATATTTTTTCAAGGGAAATAACTCCTTATAAGGGTTAACAACAAAATGATTGTATATGTTAATTAACATTGCCATCTGGTCTTGTACATGTTGCCGTTTTCAAATGGATTCTATCGAAAATACTTTTTGAGAAAAATGTAAAAGAAAGAAATTGCTTCAAGGGGACATAACTCTCATAGGGAATGATGAAATCCTTAGCAGCCTCATATGGTAACACATCATGATGAGATCTAACTATTGTCTAAATAAGGACATGATATCTTCAAAAACAACGAAGGGGGGCCATGTCGAAAAAAACCAATAAAAGGGAGATAACTTCTAAAGGGGATGATGAAATCCTACACAGCCTCATCTGGTAATACTTCATGATGAGGTCTACCGATGGTCCATATTTGGTCTTGATAACTCCAATAAAAACAAGGGGAGGCCATGTTAAACAAATGCTGGATGAAAAAAAAAAAAACAGGAGAAAAATTGTAAAACTAGTATCTCAATTGTTTGTAAAACAATTGAAAGGTCTTTCCCGTAAAAGTGATGTTTTCGTATTGTACTTTGTACGACCTTTCGTTTGATATACGACAAGCATACCTTCTGAAACTTTTCGCTTTTTACACTTAATGACCTCATCCGCCTACATTTTTGAGATCGGAAGTATGATATATGTAACACAGAATAGATGAGCTTTCATTTGATATGCGACAACGCCATGTTTTAAAAAGTTTGATTTTTGCACTTAATAACCCTATCCAACCAATTTTTGGAGGTTGGGAATTTAATATTTCAAATGTATACATCACGACCATTCATTTGATATACAACAACCCTATCGTAAAAGAAAATTTATTTTTTGCACTCAATGACCCCATCCAACCAATTTTTTGGGGACGTCAATTTGAAATTTGAAATGTACGCTTTATGTTCTTTCATTTGATATGCGACAACCTTACAATCTGAGAAATTTGAATGTTTGCACTAAATGACCCCACCCTTCCCCCTGGGATGAAAAGGGGGTTTAACATTTTCATTTTTAAGTAGAGTTTATTAAGACCTTCAATTTGATATATCAGATGACCCCATTTAACAAAGTGCAAATAATGATGCAATATCAACTATATAAATAGAAGTTATGAAACTTACAAAGTCAATGCAAAACATGAAAATTTCAAATTGATTTTTTGGTGTTTTTTTCCATGGAATGTTTTTGGTATTTGGTCAAACATATAACTATGTCAACCTCTTCAATCTCTTAAACATTTTAAGTGGTAAGCTCTTGATGATTCAGAAATACATGCCTCCGCTCGCAAAACTTGAAACTGCATTATCTCTAAAACGACAATAGATATCTCAAATCTGTTAAATGATAAATGATCTACAGTTGAAGGACAACATTATAGAAAAAGAATGTGGACAATTTCAAAGTTCACCAAGGTCACAATTAATCATCAAATATATGATGCAATACAAAACTTGAGAACCGGAAGTCGTAGAGACATGGGACTATCACCATTCAACTCAGGACCACTTGACCTTTCAAAGGTCACAAGGTCAAGGTCATAGTATAATGTGAAGGTCAAGGTGAAATTTCATCATGACCTGACATTGACCTCAAATTGAAGGTCTTGAACTACTGATCATCTTTGCAGTTTATAGTAGGTTGATATCTGTTACCTTTAAAAAGATATACACACAATACTATACTTTTAAGAATCATCCCGTCGTAACTTTTGAACAGACAGTCGGAATCTTTTGAGCTCAGTGTATAAAATGTAGAGCTCGTCGAGAAGAACATTTTATACGCTGTAAGTATGCAGTAAACTCTTATCGTTTTCTTAATATGCAAGCTTGAAATTGCAGCGTAATTTTTTTTTGCACTTGGTGACCTTTGACCTTGGGTAAAAATTAAAGGTCACATGAACTTAAGATTATTGGTGTAGGTCCCAAGTCTTTACGACTTCCGGTTCTCGAGATACAATTTTTCAAAAATTGTGTATATTTTTTCAAGGGAAATAACTCCTTATAAGGGTTAACAACAAAATGATTGCATATGTTTATTATCATTGCCATCTGGTCTTGTACATGTTGCCGTTTTCAAATCGATTCTATCTTGAATACTTTTTGAGAAAAATGTAAAAGAAAGAAATTGCTTCAAGGGGACGTAACTCTCATAGGGAATGATGAAATCCTTAGCAGCCTCATATGGTAACACATCATGATGAGATCTAACTTTTGTCCAAATAAGGTCATGATATCTTTAAAAACAACGAAAGGGGGCCATGTCGAAAAAAACCAATAAAAGGGAGATAACTTCTAAAGGGGATGATGAAAACCTACACAGCTTCATCTGGTAATACTTCATGATGAGGTCTACCGATGGTCCATATTTGGTTTTGATAACTCGAATAGAAACGAGGGGAGGCCATGTCAAACAAATGCTGGATGAAAAAAAAAAAAAAAAAAACAGGAGAAAAACAATAAGGTCTTTCCTCGCGGAGAGGAAAGACCTTAACAATAAGGTCTTTCCCATGTAGGGGAAAGACCTTAAAAACATTAGAAAAACAATAAGGTCTTTCCCATGTAGGGGAAAGACCTTAAACAATAAGGTCTTTCCTCGCGGAGAGGAAAGACCTTAAAAAACAATAAGGTCTTTCCCAGGTAGGGGAAAGACCTTAAAAAGAAAAAACTAGTATCTCAATTGTTTTAGAAATTGAAGAGGTTGACATAATTATATGTTTGACCAAATACCAAAAACATTCCATGGAAAAAAACACCAAAAAATCATTTTGAAATTTTCATGTTTTGCATTGACTTTGTAAGTTTCATAACTTCTATTTATATCGTTGATATTGCATCATTTTTGGCACCTTGTCAAATTGGGTCATCTGATATATCAAATTGAAGGTCTCAATAAACTCTACTTAAAAATGAAAAATTTAAACCTCTTTTTCATCCCAGGTGGAAGGGTGGGGTCATTTAGTGCAAAAATTCAAATTTCTCAGATGGTAAGGTTGTCACATATCAAATGAAAGAACATAAAGCGTACATTTCAAATTTCAAATTGACGTCTCCCAAAAATGGGTTGGATGGGGTCATTGAGTGCAAAAAATATATTTTCTTTTAAGGTAGGGTTGTTGTATATCAAATGAAAGGTCATGATGTGTACATTTGAAATATCAAATTCCCGACCTCCAAAAATTAGTTGGATAGGGTTATTAAGTGCAAAAATCAAACTTTCTAGAACATGGTGTTGTCGCATATCAAATGAAAGCTCATCTACTCTGTTCCATATATCATAATTCCGATCTCAAAAATGTAGGCGGATGAGGTCATTAAGTGTAAAAAGCGAAAAGTTTCAGAAGGTATGCTTGTCGTATATCAAACGAAAGGTCGTACATTACGAAAACATCACTTTTACAGGAAAGACCTTTCAATTGTTTTACAAACAATTGAGATACTAGTTCTAATGGTTTTTTTTCCAACATTTTTTCTAAATGCCCTCCCCCCGTTTCTATTGATGTCATCAAGACCAAATATGGACCATCGATAGATCTCATCATGAGGTATTACCAGATGAGGCTGTGTAGGATTTCATCATCCCCTTTAGAAGTTATCTCCCTTTGATTGATTTTTTTTAACATGGCCCCCCCTCGTTGTTTTTAAAGATATCATGACCTTATTTGGACAAAAGTTAGATTTAATCATGATGAGTTACCATATGAGGCTGCTAAGGATTTCATCATTCCCTATGAGAGTTATGTCCCCTTGAAGCAATTTCTTTCTTTAGCATTTTTCTCAAAAAGTATTCAAGATGGAATCCATTTGAAAACGGCAACATGTACAAGACCAGATGGCAATGTTAATTAACATATACAATCATTTTGTTGTTAACCCTTATTTCCCTTGAAAAAATATACACAATTTTTGAAAAATTGTATCTCGAGAACCGGGAGTCGTAAAGACTTGGGACCTACACCAATAATCTTAAGTTCATGTGACCTTTAATTTGCAACCAAGGTCAAAGGTCACCGAGTGCAAAAAAAAATTACGCTGCAATTTCAAGCTTTCATATTAAGAAAACGATAAGAGTTTGCTGCATACTTACAGCGTATAAAATGTTCCTCTCGACGAGTTCTACATTTTATACACTGAGCTCAAAAGAGACCCACTGTCTCACTGCATGAAATGATACGTTTACAAAGTTTATTCATAAATTAAATTTCTAGTTTTGAATTTAAGGTCTGATTTATGAAGAATTATTTGAGTAGTTTATGAAAGTTTAATAATTTTTTTAAATTTCTTATTTCTTAAGTTTAATTCCGATTTATGGGTTATTAAACTTGTTATTTATTTGAAAAATAATAGCAGTTTAAATTTGTTATTTAAAAGGTTTAAATCTAGTTTATCACCGTTAAATTTTTCGTTTAAATATACGTTTATTTTTTATCAAAACTACTAATATCAGACGATTTAACTGAAATTTAATTTAGATTAAATAACAAGTTTATACTGATCAATTTTTGTTCGGTAAATTTAAAATTTAATGCCAGTTTTGGTATACGTTTATTTTTTATCGAAACTACTAATATCAGACGATTTAACTGAAATTTAATTTAGATTAAATAACAAGTTTATACGGATCAATTTTTGTTCGGTAAATTTGAAATTTAATGCCAGTTTTGGTAACGTGTTTTACATTGTTTTATCGGGGCCATTTATAGCTGACTATGCGGTATGGGCTTTGCTCATTGTTGAAGGCCGAACGGTGACCTATAGTTGTTATAATGTCTGTGTCATTTTGGTCTTTTATGGATAGCTGTCTCATTGGCAATCATACCACATCTTCTTTTTTATATTATGTTTCTTGTTTGATTTCAATGATGAAGTAATTCTTCTTCTTAAGGGTCAACAAGGCTTCACTACTGTCATATGAATACATGTTGTACAAAATAAAATGGAGCGAAAACGTTATTAAGAAAACAAGACGACTTTACGATCGGGCTTATTATAATTGTTCAAAAGGAAGAAGAAGAAAAAAGAAACTTTCGTTGAAAAAATATTTACAACTTACGTAAATCAATATTTAAATCTTGAAAATCCCCAAACCTTTAGAGATTTTCAAGTAAGTAAAGGTCTTCGTCAGATTTCCATGGACGTTCTGGTTATCTTTTATCCCAGTAACAGAAAATACAAAACACAACAAATAACAAGAGCTTGGATAATGGCTAAATTTCATTGATTGATTTTTATCGTCTTTTATAAGGAATAATTTAGTTATGAATAGTTTAAACAACATGTATTTATCGAAGTGCATATGTACATATCAACAACACAAATAGAATATATTTTTAGAAACAAGCAGTTTTGATTATCCCCCTTATTATAAACTAAATATAGTTTGACATTTTGACATTTTTCTTTCATTTGATATTTATGATAATCATATATATACGAAATTTACTTCTATACAGTGCACTTTGTCAGATATTTTTTAAATATCGTATTACTTTTTTGATAATATTTATGATGGGATGTAACTCTTTTTGTCAACAATCATATCTGTTTCAGAGGAAAATATTTATTTTAAAAATAAGTTATCTCCCATTACATTGGAAAAGCGTAAAGATTTAAGATTATACATTTTAAAATTTGTCTTTCTTTTTAATATATTCAACACAGTTTTACAGATGGGTGGATAATTCTTTAAAAAAAAAAAACCAAATGTGCCGCATACTAGTATAAAAGGGCACACTAAAAAAAAGTAAAAGCTGTTTTAGCGCAAATTTCACAATATTCACGAAGTAAACGGGATTTTTTTCCCCAGTCGTCGTATTTTGCTAACGACTCTTTCGCAAATAATGATACCCGTTTGTACAACATAAATCGCTTTTCCGTAAGTGGAAGTTATGCGGACGCATTTCATTTGCGCGCATTTTGTGATTATTAAGTCTCCCAAACAAAGTTTGGACAGGGCCGTAAATACATTGAGGCAAATGAGGCAAATGCCTCATGTAAAAAAAAAAAAAAAAAAATGAAACAAAAGGTTGTTTTCATATCAAATTGTTTTCACGGAGAGTGTCTTGCAAGAAGCAAATTCTCTTCACTCTCTGATGTATCCCCTGGATGTTTGTCGTTATCCATGTTTCTATTTTGCTTTTAGTTTTCAGAGTTGATGGTCTATTGTTTGTACTTCTGTTTTCCGGGTTTGTCTTTTGTTCATTTATTGTCCTACTTTATGACTATAGTCTGAGTGTTGATTTTCATTTGTAAACGTGGTTTTGCAATGTTGCATGTCCACCGATGTCAAGAATTGTGCGAGAAATATATTTTAAGAACATGCGATGCTACTCAGTGGACACAAAAAAAATTGTCCTTTCTGCATGGATAATTAGAAATTGATATCAAAGAATACAAAACAGTTTGTTTTCTTGTAAATAAAACTAGATAGCTGACATGGTTTGAATTAAAGAAAGGTCACATATTTCCCGGTATTAAATAATTTGAAGAAAAAAACCAAGGCATTGCCATATATGACCTTTTACATTGAAAGGTTAAACTTGCATTAAGTCGTGTTGAGACCCTTTAACAGATAATAAAGGAGTATGGGGACATAATCGCACACAAAGTCAATGCATAGAAAAAATACAAATGATCAATGGTCAAAGTTTGTGTTCCTGCTCTTCATCTTGATAGTTGCCGGAATGGGATGGTCTTCAACAATACTTATGAAGAAACATTAATACCGTAAAAGATCGTAAAACAAGGTGAATATGGTCCCTAGTGTGCACTTAAGCAGTACTTGTACTTAAAATATAATACTGCAATGTCACTATATTTAAATCTAGTCATAAAAAAATCACCAAAGTCCAATCACAATACAAGACAAGAACAGATAGACAGATACGGTATTAATAATTATGAGAATTACGATTTTTGCTTAATCCTACATATCGGTCTTTTAATGTTGTCTCAAATACCTAAAAGTCTTAAATTACAATGAATCTTTGTTTTTGCTTTGGGACCTGATTGTCGAAAAAAATATCTAAAAATTAATAGAGCCGTTTCAATGCAATTCAATTCAATTCAATTCAATATTTTATTTAAGTCTCATCTCTCAATAATATATAATACAACATTACATTAAATGTAAAAATATAAAAATATAAAAAGAGAGCCATTCTGTACAGAATTACAAGAGACTAAACATTAAAAATTATATAAAGAATACATCTATTATAAAACATATTGACATTAACATTATTTATAGTATAAAGACGTTACGCATAGTATTGCGTCGCAGGACGTAACATGTATAATTGACAAATTTGTCGCCATATACCAACTTTGACATTTTGTTATCAAAAGAGTACCTACTCGATCGACTTTTATCAAATGAATACCATAAGCTGAAGAAAGGTTTCAAAATTTATCATGTATAAGGCAATTAATTACGTAAGGATAGTTTTTATTTTCTGATATGTGATTAGATGAAAACAAATGCAAATTTTTCCAATTTTATTTTGGATAGAATACATAGCAAACTTTATAAACAAAATCTTGCTTCCGGAGGGACACATGAGAAGATGAATTTAGCCTGAACATTTTTTTGACAAATTGAACATAAAAATTTATGGTATTTATTTCATAAAAATCGGTCATATAATAGTTCAGCAATATTTCTTTTTATAATGATTTTAATTGAAATGATTTTTTTTTAGATTGAACTCAGTTTTGTCCAATATATGTGCGAGTTTTGAGACTACTTAGATGGTTTAATTTTACTTGATAAGTTCGGGTCAAAGTTATTAACGTCGGTTCAAACATTATGACGTCGCTGATATGTCCGGGTCAAAGTTATTAAGGCCGGGTCAACGTATTTGACGTCACAAAGACATGATACGGAATAATATTAAGAGCTGAACAGAGTGATATAGACAGTGGGACGACCGATAAGTATTCATATAGTTGTTTAAAATTTATAAGACCTTTGTAACTCGGATTGTAATCGGTTTCTAATCTATAAAGGTGTTTTATAGATTTGCGTGAAAACTTTTGTCCATAACAAATTATTCCTCGGCCCATCCTCCCTTTTTCCCTTTGTCTATAAAGGGTTTATTCTTTCGTGTGTATGTTTTTCTAATCTGAGTGTTATTTTGATTCAGCAGACCATTTTGGAATGAACATTTCTCGGCATCATTTTAACTGCCTAAACAGTTAGTAAATATATAGTGTGTATTTGTATAAACAGTGGCGGATCCAGAAATTTTCATAAGTGGGGGCCCACTGACTGACCTAAGAGGGGGCCCGCTCCAGTCACGCTTCAGTGATTCCCTATATAAGCAACCAATTTTTTTCCTAAAAAAGGGGGGGGGGCCGGGCCCCCTGGCCCCCCTAAATCCGCCTCTTATAAAAGACGCCGCTGTGCAGAAACGTCAAAATGACACCCTTGGACATAATGGCTAGACATAGGGAATACTTTCCGAAAAAAAAATGTAAGGTCATAATGTTAGTGAAAACACCCGACTCATTTAACCATTTGTATGAACTTACAGTTTGTATCTTATAAATATGTTAGTTTTGTATTATAAATGCACATTTAGTATTTATACAACATGTTTCACCTAAGGAATGGACAAAAATAACGTTTGGACATAGTGGCTAGACATTCGATTTTAAAAAAATCTGCTTCAAGAAAAAGTTTTTTTTTACATTTGAAACTTTGAAAATGTTTATCTTTTTCTGAACTTTCTATTGAGTATAGTTTTAATATGATTTGATTATTTAATAGGGATAATAATAAAACTGAAATTTTGATAAACTTTACTCAAAACTCATTAAGATAGGTTCCTCTGCTGAATATTTCGTTGAAGGCTTGGTTCATAGTTCAGCCAATACCAAAAAAAAAAAACCGGGTATGATGTTATAATATAAATCTAGTAGGAAGCTGATACACTAAATTTCTCAGATGTTATGTGCAAAATTACAACGGAACATAGAGAAATGCATTTAATTTAATCTGAAATGTTACGCCGGACATGCAATTTTTAACGCAAAAGTAAGATTTGTGAGTTCAATAAAATAAATGTATGGTGCAAAAATTTATAGAATTAAATAAAAATAAGAAAAAAATGTCCGGGTCTTACTGTAGATATATGGATGTTGGTGATTCTATTTTTTTTTATAGGCAAATGGTTGCTGTTCTAAAATCATATAATAGCGTAATTTTAATCCGAACGCATTACCGTGCGTAACGTCATAACATTTCTACGTCTATTTAAAATAAGATTACAGGCTTTGGCACAGCTACGAATCATATTATTATCTGTAAATAAAAACACTAATTTCTGTTTATCATCAAAAGACATAAAATCACTATTAAAATGTGTTGCTTCATCAAATAATTTTTTTCTAAAATCGTCATATAAAGGACACGATAAAATAACATGGGCTTCATCTTCTAAAATATTCACACAATTATCACAGACTCGATCTTTTAAAATTAATTTTTCAAATCTCCCCGTTTCTATTCTTAGTGGTGCTACACCACATCGAAATTTGGCAAAAGAAATCCTTTGCGAAAATGGCATTGGAATTTTACAATAAGTTTCCGTTTCAAAACTGTTCTTAAATAGATTATATCTACGAAGTTTGTTACCACCTTTATCGCTTGTCAGATTAACTTAGGGTTTCATAGAATGTTAGACTTATATGTCTAGATGAGCAATTTATTGTTCGTTTGTGCATTGGGGTCTATTTAGGGGTATTTTGGGGGGCAGAAAGAAGGGAGGGGTTTACAATAGAATCCTATGGGATTTTATTTTCTAAAATTTTCAAAAGAATATAACTTGAAAACTATAAGTGATAGACACATGCAGTCTTCAGAAATGCTCAAAGGACAATAAAACAAATTGCATAAAACATAGGGCAAGTCCCATGGGGGTCATCCCCACCCCCTACAATTTGAGAATATGCTATTATCTTGTAAACGACCCAGATCCCCACCCCTAAACCATATATATTCTTGAATGGGACAATACAACAAATCAAATGAAACTAATAGGAAGTCCCGGGGGGTATAGATATAGGAAGATGTTTTTCTACAACGGAGATCTATGAACATGCACTGATACGCCTAGACTGGGAAAAGGATATCAAGGTTGGGGTAACCCACCTTTTTTATTCTGTTTTATTAAGTAAACAGCTTTTTTTTTCTTTTTTTTCTATCGTAAACACAATCTAACGTTTGGGGCAGGTTACACGTGCTTACCTTTTTCTCTTATGTCCTCTGAGTCATTCAAAAAAAAAGTGCAAAATGACGACCTGATTTAAAAAAAAAAAGAAGGGGAACAATAAATGCAGGACCTTCTTTTGGAATCATACAGTGGATATAACTTCTGATCTCTCGTTAGAATTGTCAGAATAATCTGTCATAGATCGAGCTGTTGTAAACTCTCCTAGAACAGTTCTACCTAGAACAGTTCTACCCCAAAAACTGTTCTTAGTAGAACTGTCAGAACCAGTTTCAGATAGAACTGTATTAAACTGTTATAGGTAGAACTGTTAGCTCTGTAAATTTACTCTCGCACTTTTTTTTTGTTCTGCCCTATATATATATAACAAGAACAAAACAATTGCGAAAGCAAATTTACAGATCTAACATTATTGGGTTGATGTTTAGACGAGTTGTATATACAGAATGTACACAGTCATGTATCACCATCACTGCTGGTGATCCGATAGATACATCTGTTGTAAAATTGTCACTGGTTCAGACGTACTTGTAAATATAATTATTTCTGTGACTGTATCTTACATTATTTTGTAGGATCCTTCACTATATATATAGATAATTTAGCTGAACTGTAAAAATAACATCTTCATGCCTTTTATAGCATGTACTGTAGTACGATGCTAGATTAAAACTGGCGAGGAAAGGTAACACCCGGCCAGCGAAAGCTTCATTTTAATGAAGCCCATGTGTTCGTGTGATCTAGCGCGCCGGTTACAGTGCAGGTGATTTGGTGCCACGATATCTCAGTAGCATGGGTTCGCCGGGATTCGAACCCATGCTACTGACATATCGTGGCACCAAATCGCCTGCTCTGTAGCCGAAAGTAAAGTTACAGATCTAACATTGTTAGGTTGATGTCTAGACGAGTTGTATATATGTATATATTTATAAGTACGTCTGAGTCAGTGACAACTCTACAACAGATGTATCCATCGGATCGCCATCAATGATGGTGATACATGGCTGTGTACATAATGTATATACAACTCGTCTAAACATCAACCCAACAATGTTAGATCTGTAAATTTGCTTTCGCAAATTTTTGGTTCTTCCCTCACCGGGATTCAAACCCATGCTACTGTGATATCGTGACACCAAATCGCCTGCACTGCAGCCGTCCCGCTAGACCACACGAGCCCAGGGGAGAAAGGGGGATAGTCATTTGGGGTGTAATTAATATTTTTCGTTTATCTTTTGATAAAACTGATTTTGACAAGGGCGTGCGCGACGTTGAAATGACACCAAAAGCTACACCATGTTATTTATCAAATGACATATTTACCTCAGTTTTTGTAGAAATGGAATTAGGCAATATGCCTTTATTGACTTACATAGGAAGACATATGTAAGATATCTTTAGAAATGCCAAAAAAAAAAAAGGAATTAAGGAGTCCAAATAAATGGTCAGCTTCGGAATGACACATTAATGTGTTGTTCAAACGGTTTATTCTTGAATGCCAAATCCTTTGATCTACCGACAATTTACCTGTAAAATTATGTTGGCGTTCAAGGAATGGGCGCACTACATTTGCGCGCATTTGGAGATTAAAATGTTTTATGTTTGCGCGCAGCTTTTGATTACATTTGCGCGCATTTATCTTACAGGTAAACTCAGGTAAAAAAGGGTATATAATAAAATATTAATGATATAAAAATTCATTAAATTTGAAAATATACTTCAATCATATGTTGTTCATATCGTATTCTAAGACAACTTGATATAAAGTGTGCATGCTAAATTCTGTTATAACTTAAGGCATACATGTAACTTCATTGCGAATTTTTCAGGGTGAACAAGTACTTTATTATATATTCCTATATCTAAGTACCCCGAATAGTGATCTTTTTAAAATTTGTAAACAATCTAAGTTAGTTTGTAAAGTTTTGTCAAGTAACGAACATTTGAAGTTTTTTTTTTATTTGGCAAATCGGATTGATAGAATATAATGCAACCGACTTATCCTGCTTGTATCCAACGTCTACCTCCTAGTGGGTGAGTAGGTGACTTGGACTTACGGAAAGGATACTTTTACTTAAAAATAATTGAATAAATTTATAGATAAATAAGAGTTATTGCCTAAGCTTACCTGAGTTTACCTGCCAAATAAATGCGCGCAATTGTAATGAGAAGCTGCGCGCAAACGTAATGATTTTTGCGCGCAAATGTAATGGCAATGCGCGCAAACGTAATGTACCGCAAGGAATAGGTGCAAGTAGTTATTACAAAAAGGAATGCTTATCAAAACAATCATACTAATTAAACAGATAGGTAAATACAGGTAGCTGAAACAAGTTCATGTTTTTCAAGTTTTTGAAAATCATGTGTTGCTGTTACTGCATTTGTACTTAGATAAATATGGATTTGTTATCTTAAAATGAAACAAAGTCAACATGTGCATATTGTCATAAAATCCAGTTTGCTCAAATTCTCTTTGGACTTCAAAGTTTATTTTTCAACATTTATATCTCGATTTATATAGTTGTGTGTGCTGTAATATTCTCCCATATTACTTTATGGAATTTCTTGAAATTTTGTATCTCATGTTAGTTAATTTACTATGTTTTATTTTCTTCAGTTTTTTCAGATATTTTTGTTGTTTTTAATATTTCTCCCTTTTTGTCGAGCCTGCAACTTTTGTCGCAAAAGCGATACATAGCCATCCTACATTCCGTCGTAGTTGGTTGCGGCCTCCACAAATATTCATTCTGTGGTAAAAGGTTTAAAAATGATAATAACCTTCTCAAACTGTCATTGATTTCTGCCAAACTTGGATAGAACCTTGTTTATGATCAAAAGCTAGTATCTAGTTCCGTATAGAACCTTTTAGAATTTTCTATAGTAGGGTTTCATAGAATAACATTGTGAAGGTGATTCGTTATGGTCACAAATCATCAGAATTCTTGTTACCCTATTTTATGGATTTTCTTTAAACCTTGTAACGTTTCCAGCTTGGAAATTATCAAATTTACTTATAGATTAATTAATTCTGATGATTTTTAAAGTTAAACAAATTTTTCAATTGAAATCTTCGTATAGTTTATATTAACTTATGAAATATTCAAAATGAAATGGAATTGAATAAACCGTTCAAACACTTGCAAAAAATGTTACAGTAGATTGCCTTTCAAATACAGGTTTCTTGTCAGCAAGTCTTTATTTTGCACCTATTCCAGATTTTCTTGTTTAGGGTCAAGGGTGGCTATCAAAATTATAATCAGGAGAAATTGAATGCAACTTTGGACCTGAAACCTTTGCTAAAGACATCAAGGGAGAACCTTTTTCCCAAGAAAACAAAATATTCAAGAAGATGAATTACCGTAAGCCAAAAAGAAATTGTCACGCAGAAAAATCCCAAGGACTCCGCAGTTTAAGTAAAATAAATGGTAGCTAAAATCTCAAAACTACTTTACTCCAAAGTATGTTTAAGTTCAATCAATATCTAAAATTTAAAATAAATAAAAAATGAATCCATAGATCAAGGACAATATTTTTGTTTAGCCCTCCCCCTTTTTCCAAGATCTGCTAGTTTTTGTTTTCTATTAATTACAGCTACGTATTACACTTGGAATTGAAAGTTTGTTTGATCATTTAAAAAAACTAGACAGGCAGGGCAATGCATACCTCGTGCCTACTTAAGAGTTAATTTTTACGCACGAAAATATATATATATATATATATCAGATCCTTTGTCGATGCTGGAATAATTGTTCATGGTACATCTTTGTTTTTTCCTGAATTCACTTCAACAATAGTTTTAAAAAAAAGGAAGTCATTAAGTTAATGAGAAATTTATCTAGATTTTTTTTTACCATACATTTTATATCGTATGTTTTTTTTTAGATTAAGAAATACAAGGAATAGAAAATAAATATTCGTTTTTTCATTATCAATCTTGTATTTTTTTCTTATTATAAATGTTATCTGGACTATTATACTATTAGTATAAGACCCTGTTTACACTGGCAACGAAACTGAATCGATCTTTATTTGAATCGATCTTAAAAAGACAAGGGCCGCGTTCACCCCAGTTCGCCTTTACATTGCACAAGCAAGATCGATCTTATTTAATCCAGTGCGTTAACACTACAACATAAAAAGAACCGGTCTGACTTTTATTTTCCTATCTAAATATAACACCTGAAAAAAGATCGATCGCGATCGATCTAAGCGTTTACACAAAAAGAAAGATCGATTCAAATATGATCGATTTTTTTTAAAACCACCCCTAGAGGTAGACTTTTTAAGTCCGATTGAAGATCGATCTTACCCGTTTACACTGGACCAAAGATCGATCTTATTTGTCAGTGTAAACGGGGTCTAATAGTCCCAGATTTTTTTTCAAAATCATCATATTTTTGACCAGAGAGAGCAGAAAATACAATGAAACCTGTGGAAGGACAGGGACATACCAATTATACAAAACAATTTCTGATAAAAACAGTTTAACATTGAGGTTTACTTAGTCAACATACATCTGGTTACAATTAGTGAACCATAGAGAAAGTGTGACCACAAAGTTTATATATGTAACAGATTACTGATAACATGCTGAGATAAAACTGTAAATTATGTGTAAAATCAGGGCTTATGACTTAGAGTGAAATAAAAAGTTCAATGAAAATCTTTATTCTCCCTGCAACATTGTTTTCTCTCACCAATTTCAAACAAACCTACTAGTAAATAGTTTTCAAATAAGATATTATCTTAAATATTCTTTTTAAAATATAGACAGTGTTAGTAGAAAACAAAGATTTTTAAACTGGTCTTTTATTCCTGACTTTTATTTTCTGTTTTGCCATGCATGCAGTGGAGGATTTAGAAATGTTCATAAGGGGGAGGATCACTGACTGCCGAAGAGGGGTATGCTGCAATCATGCCTCGGCAATTCCCTGTTTGACCAACCATTTTTGTTTTACCAAAAATTGGGGGGGGGGGGGGGGGGGGGCTGCCAACTTTAAAAAAAAAAATCCGCCTCTGGGCCATGCATGTGTCTATTTTCCTAAGCACGAAGTATAAAACAACGTGATTCTGTCACATGTAAAATTAAAGTCTCTGTGTTCAGGGTAAAATCAAATTTTCAGGGACCTGATTTTTTGCTTTCTGTCTTATCATGTTTTATCATAACATACCGAAGGCTGTTGGTGATCTTCGTTTGAATTGTCTAACAATTTATTACATTTTATGGCTTTTGCTCATTGTTGAAGGCCGTCTATCAACTTGTTTGTTTAATTTACCGTCGTTTGGTCTTTGGCAGATATTTGTGGTATTTGAAAATAAACAATATATTTCTTATTTCTATATTTTAGCCATCCTTCAATTATGAAATATTATGGGTGCTCGATGAAATACGAAAAGTATCAAAAACACGACATGAACATTATAAAGATTGCAAAAAAGTTAGTATTCAATTTGGGCCTACCCATATATCATATATGAACCGCGCTGAAGTACGCCCATTATTCATAGTTCACTATTCACTATTCAATATTAAAAAATGAATGATGAATAATGAAATGGTTTATGTTTCATTATTCAAATCGAAGCGGTGAATAGTGAAATAAATATAAAAAAATTTGACTGTGACACTATGCTATATTTTGATTCACAATGACCATAAGAGAGTTTACGGAGGACCTAAATGCAACAACATGCGTAAAAATGAGGAAATATAAAAAAGAAGATGTGGTATGATTGCCAATAGGAAAAATATCCACAAAAGACCAAAATGACACAGACATTAACAACTATAGGTCACCGTACGGCCTTCAACAATGAGCAAAGCCCATACCGCATAGTCAGCTATTTAAGGCCCCGATAAGACATTGTAAAACAATTCAAACGAGAAAACTAACAGCCTTGTTTATGTAAAATAATGAACGAAAAACAAATATGTAACACATAAACAAACGACAACCACTAAATTACAGGCTCCTGACTTGGGACAGACACATACATGTACATAAATAATGTGACGGGGTTAAACATGTTAGCCCATTTTGAATAATGGAATGGACTGACCCTTCAGCCCCTAATTACAGATATATATTATATCTCAATCGAAAGCTTATTAAAAGAGAAACAAAAGGTATATAGTCAATATGTTCTGCAACGGATATTACAGGAGTAACCAAGGACTTAAATATCGAATTACGCGTGAACATTGAAAAATAGCCAATTTTAAATACTGAAATGAATATTTTGAATAATGGAATGGACTGGCAGGACCCTTCAGCCCCTAATAACAAATACATATTATACCTCGATCGAAAGCTTATTAAGAGTGTTTCTCGTTTATCGTTTTTTTTTATATAGATCAGACCTGGACCGTTGGTTTTTCCCGTTTGAATGGTTTTACACCAGTAATTTTTTATCGACCTTTATATCTTGTTGTTGGGTGTGAGAATAGGCCCCGTGTTGAAGACCGTACCTTGACCTATAATGGTTTACTTTAATTTATAAATTGTGACTTGGATGCAGAGTTGTCTCATTGACACTCATACCACATCTTCCTATCTATGTGGATATCTTTCATAGAGTCTTGTAGCGATCATTTGTACTCGTGCATGTGCATGGTTAAGTATAGGAATCAAAAGGCGATCGAGTTTGGTAGAGTCGAATATAGGTTAGGTTTGGATTTATTAATGGTGGCAGTAGTCAGCCAGTGATCAAGAAGTATTGTTCGAATAAATCTAGAAAACAGATAAAACGCAGATTAATGGCATTGAGCTCCAAGCGTCGTATATATTTATTTATCAAGTAAAAGTCAAGCTTATCAAGTACTGACCATTAAAATATGTAGGACAGAAAGTCACTAGACAAAAAGTCACGGACAAAAAGTCACTTGGCAAAATAGTCACAATTTAGTTCTGAGATTAGTTTTCTTTGAAAAAGAAAACACTTATTAAAAAAACTAAATAGGGAATGTGTGCATGGGCCATATGCAGATAATCCCCCCGCTTGCATAAGACGTTATAAAGGCTCATAAATCAAGAACATTAAAGTGTGTTCCTGATGTGAGTTTTGTGGCAGTAAGCATTTTTAAACTTCATAACATTTGGTTGAGGCAAATTTGAGTTAGAGACAGGAAACGAAATATTCAGCAATTTTGCATATTTGTAAAAGGCATAACTCTGGAACGGTGAAAATTATTGAGACCAAAATTCAAACTTGATATGTGTTATGTGGTGATAAGCATTGTGTGTGAGATTCTTACATTTGGTTAAGGCAAACTAAAGTTAAAGAACGGATACATTTTTTTGAACGTACGGACGTATTTATAAAAAAAGAGGATGTGGTATGATTGCCAATGAGACAACTGTCCACAAGAGACCAAAATGACACAGACATAGGTCATCATGCGACCTTCAACAATGAGCAAAGCCCATACCGCCTAGTCAGCTATAAAAGGCCCCGATAAGATTATTACATTTTTACGTATACGTACGAACGGACAAGGTTAAAAATTAATGCCTCCTCGGCAACGGCGTGACTGATTGTAAGTGTGACTATTAGTTTGTCCTATTAAATTTATGACTTTCTGTCTTGTGACTTTTGTCCTGTGACTTTCTGTCCGTTTACCTCAAATATTTGTATGATGACCTTTCTTGATCTCTCTATATATTATATACTAACATTTCCCGACGAATATCTAGTGCATGGATTCTACTTCTTGATCCCTATTCGAATTTTATTGACTTTCAAAGGTTATCGCATAGAAATTTGAATCAGTGTCAAGCAAGATAGACACCCGAAAATTTTCGTTGAACGAGTCAAATCAATCTTCTGATGGCTTCATCGATCAGTGTTGATTGAGTCTGATCGACAATGTGAACCTACTTTGTTAACTCGATACTTAAACATTTATCTTCTCTTTTCTTACTCGATGTTTGACTTTAATATTGATAAGAACTCGATTATGGGAATTCTTTAATATGAAACATGCCTGGACTATAATACATACATTTTTAGATTTTTTTTGGCAGTCAAGTTGGTAATTTTTAGATAAAATTTAAGCCCAAATTAGCGGCCCAAAAAACCCAAATATGTAGTTTAATTAGCTGATAATCTTTTTTGCAAACCATAATACCCAAACGGGTTAAAATGCAAACATAATTTACACAATTATGCATATAACCAAGACGATGTGGTATGCTACGGATCGATAACGAAGCCGTACAGTAACATACATGTATAAAGATACATGTTCTGCGTCCCGTCATTTGAAAGACAATTTCTCTTTATTTTCAAGGAATCCCCATTGCGAGTAAGATTTTATTGAAATATTATTGTATGATGTTTATAAATATCAAAATAAAAAATAAAAAGGCATTTCAAAAAAGTTATTCCCAAAAGGCCGTTTAATCTTGAGTTTAATTTGTTCATTTATTTGGAGGTAGATGTCAGCCATTAAGACTCCATATACCTGCAGTGGCGATACAGAACTTTTCATTAGGGGTTTGGGGCAATGACTGACCTAAAGGGGGGGGGGGGGGGGGGCTCTAGTCATGCTTCAGTGATTTCCTATATAATCAACTCTTTTCTTCAGGAAATGGGGTCGCCCCCCCCCCCCCCCCCCAACCCCACCCACCCGGATCTGCTTATAACCTGTCCCTTTTCTAATATATATTTTTGTTTAAACATGATATATATGTCCATGTATATTTCCAGATATTTATGTACCAAAATGGAGACCTACACCTATATAATGATCTGATTTGCGCTACATTGCCATTCCCTCTTAAAACATTTTTAAAACAAAGCTTATCGACACTTGCAAATTCCTACAGTCTATTTTTGATGTCAAATGGGTGCAATTTTACAAATAATGCCGGAAACATCTGACACATTTACAAAATTTTAATGTGGTTTTAACCGCAACACGATAAATACTACTAGCATCAGACACTTAATTAGAAATAACCCTGACCGTTTTAAATTTCCCACCCTTTTCATATATTAATGAAGCTTGAAAGACCTATTCAAGCTATCCCTATCTATAGTCTTCCCCTGGGAATTAATGCATTAAGTTCCATGATAAGAAAAATATATAGTATGAGAATAGGGAATTTAACTAACGGATCCAGAAATGTTATACGTGGGGGCCACACTGACTGCCTAAGATGGGGGGGGGGGGGGGGGGGGTGGTCCGCTCTGGTCATGCTTCAGTGATTCCCTATATAATCAACCAAACTTCACCTAGAAACCCGGGGGGCTTTCTAAATCCGCCTCTGAATTTGACACATCCTCTTTTATAATTTTGACGACTCCTCTCCCAAAAACAACAGTTAAAGATGCTTTTCGAGCATCTGTACAATATTGTAGCAGGCTATTCTTCCGACTAAACTTTTGTCTTCCAAAGGTAATCATTCAGTTTTGGAATGTTGACCTTGCTATTGAAATTTTATAATTAAAAAACACAAGTTGTGCACAATGACAACGCTCCAGTCTGAACACTCTTAAATTATCCAGTAAAACTGACAAGGAAACTTATCAGTAACTGCATAACTTCAAATTAACATGTCATTTATATCAACCCCATGCAACTAGGTACACAGCTGCGTTCAATGAAACATGATCACAGATAAAAATAGATGTAAATTCTGATTCAGATCCTTTCTTTTCGATACAACATATAAAAAAAAGGAAAAAAAGGGGGGGGGGGTGTTCAGAAGAAGAATTATCTTTAATTTTAAATAAAACTGATGTATTGAAATTATTTAAAAGGTGAATGTGTAATATAAGCTTATAATATATTTTAGACGGTTCAATAGAAAAGTATATTTATGCATTTTTAAAAAGAGATCATATTACTCTATATACCTTTAACTTAAGGGAATAAAATACATCACCAAAGATTAACCAAAATATTTTAACTGACAATACTACTGTGATAAAAAGTTACTAAACATCTTTACACATTAAAGACATGAATTTAGGAACACGAACATATATATATATATTTATATAACTTCAGTGAAAATTGAAAAACAGTTAGTGAAATATGAATTGTACAACTCAACATGTATTGATTGGTAAATGCAAAATTATGTCCGTAACGCGTTCATCTCTATGTATACAACTAAACTGACATTTTCAGTTGGAAAGATTTTGGAGAAGTAAAGGGTTTTTGTTTCTTTGATTAATAACTATCTAGGTTTTACAAAGTATTCAAAAAGTCTTGTTTGGTTTTAAGCAATATATCCTTAACCCCTAAATCAACCCAACCTTTCTTTTGTGGAATGAAACCTCAGTGGCGGGTCCATGCATAATTTTTCATAAGGAGGGGCCCGTCGACTAACCTAAAAGGGGGCGCTCCAGTCATGATTCAGTGATTCCCTATACAATCAACCATTTTGTTCCCACAAAAATGGGGAGGGGGCCTCTGGGTCTTATGAATCTTGTGCTTTAAATTATAGATATTATTACTAGTATACTGATATTCCGAAAATCATTAAAAATACCCATTTGTATTCTTCACCAACGCTAGCAGAGGGGCATTATGTTTTCTGCTTTGTGCGTCCGTTCGTCTGTTCGTCGTCCGTCTGTCCCGCTTTAGGTTAAAGTTTTTGGTCAAGGTAGTTTTTTTTATGAAGTTGAAGTCCAATCAACTCGAAACTAAGTACACATTTTCCCTATACTATGATATTTCTAATTTTAATGCCAAATTAGAGTTTTGGCCCCAATTTCACTATCTACTGAAAATAGATAATGATAGTGCGAGTTGGGCATCCGTGTATTGTGTTTACATTCTTGTTTGCACTTTACTCCTGAACGGTTTGAGCTATAACCAACAAAATAAAACCAAACCCTCCCTCCGTTGTGCAAATATTTGTAGTATAATTTTATAGATATCAATACACTTTTACACAAGTTATTGTCCGGAAACCAGAAAAACGTTGTTTTGCTTATTATGGCCAGTTTTTGGTCCCTAATTCTTTTAAACCATGATATGGGACCATAACATTCAAATTCTAATTTAACGCTATCTTTGATTACTCATCATTTGCACAGGTCTGATCTGCATTTCTTTTGCGCTGATTTTTTTTTATTTCTTTTTTGCCGAATTTGTGTTTCATTTGCGTTGTTTGTGTACATGTTACTTACAGGGTCGTTTTGATCATTATAAATCTCTTCCGTTAGCCAGTACCATAAGTTATGAATTGTCAATCATAACATGTATATAACTGTTGTAACATACTCAAGAGGAGGTGAAAGTAGGCTTCCGAGCAGGATTATAAAAAAGAATTTAGATGTGGTATGGTTGCCAATGAAACAACTCCCCACAAAAGACAAAAATGACACAGAAATTAACAACTATGGGTCACCATTTGGCCTTCGACAATGAGCAAAGTCGATACCTCATAATCAGCTTAAAAAAGGTCCTTATCTGACGATGTAAAAAAATTCAAACGAGAAAACGTACGGCTTAATTTTTGTACAATAAATGAACGAAAAACAAATATGAAACACATAAACCAACGACAACCATTGAATAACAAGCTCCTAACTTGGGACAGGCACATTACATAATGTTTCGGGGTTAAACATGTTAGCGGGATCCCAACCATCGCCCTAACGTGGGACAATGCCAATGGTATAACTGTTTAAAAAAATACCAGTAAAATTAAGATAAAAGCACTCTGTTTACATCCATGAAAATCTGCACCGTTATTCTTACAGTTTTCAACGCGTGCAGCCGACCAGCAATGAGATGGCTAACTTGAAGTTCAGCATATACAAGTACAACATCTTAGAATGCATGGATGACGGCTTCGAGCGTCAGACATAATGTCAAACGTGAAGCAATCCTCGATTTCATGGGGGAAGGAATGGTCACCGCAAAACTGCGATAGCCATTTACCAATTTCACTTGAGTTTTCTCTCTACTAGCCCAACAGACTGGACCCCCCCCCCCCCCCACACACACACCAGTTATTTCTGCGCCAGATGAAAACGACAGCAGCCTATTTGCAGGGAACAACAATTATTATGACAATTTATAACATGTGTATATAAATAACGAACAGTAGAGGTTTGTAATAATAATGATGATAATAGTAATAATAATCGATGCAAAAGAGAGATCGAATATTTTAAAAAATGTTGAAATTCAATACTGGTCCGAGCCATTTGTGACGATTCATCTCTGATATAAATTTGATTCACAATTGACAAGAATTTTACATGAGAGGTGGCTGGACAGAAACACGGACACGTTCGGACGCCCATGAAAAAGTTTTATGTCTACCGCAACGCATGTCGCGTAGGGTGATATATACATTTAAGAATTATAAAGAGGAACAGTGCTGACTGCCAGGTTGTCAAAATATATATTAGAGCGATATTTTTGACACGATTATTAATAAAAACTTCTTTTGTTTTACATGTACATGTATGTACTAATTTCCGAAGTTAACAAAAATGAATTCCGATCGTCATCCCGTTCACAAAAAATTATAAGTTATATCATACCGCCTATATATGATTATCACACAGTCATGTCCCATGGCGAACAAGGCGGGTGCAACTAGCAGAAAGAAGTGTTGTTTTTTTTTATTAATTAACTAGTGTGTGTTTACGCCATGTATCTAAATTTGGGCGAATGAAAAAAATAATGTATTGGCGAAAATGAAAAGATGTTCATCGATTTTTTTAGAAAGACTACATAAAAAAGGAGATGTGGTATAATGACCAATGAGACAACTATCCACAAAAGACCAAAATGACACAAATATTAACAACTATAGGTCACCGTACGGCCTTCAACAATGAGCAAAGCCCATACCGCATAGTCGGCTATAAAAGGCCCCGATAAGACAATGTAAAACAATTCAAACGAGAAAACTATGCCGGGTAATTCAGATTTAAATGAATATAGTATAAAATTTTAGGAACTAAATATGCATGCAGATGATCCCTCCCCATCTCCCTTGTGACACCACTGCATAAAACAACATAGGTTTGCATACATTTCATTTAGCAAAAAGCAATACAGAAGTAAAACGTAAATCATGTGTGTCTATAAGTCACGTTTAAATACCCCAGCCATAGTTGATTTAGTCCAATTATTAGTTATAATGTATATGAATGTATATTTGAAAAAAATATCCTATATATATATATAAAAGAAGATGTGGTATGAATGCCAACGAGACAACTCTCCACAAGAGACCAAAATGACACAGAAATTTATAATTATAGGTTACCCTACGGGCTTCAACAATAAGATAGGCCAATACCGCATAGTCAGCTATACAAGGCCACGAAATGACAATGTAAAACCATTCAAAAGAGAAAACTAACGGCCCTATTTATATAAAATATTGAACGAAAAAAAAAAAATACTAGTATGTAACACATAAACAAACGACAACCACTAAATTACAGGCTCCTGACTTGGGACAGGCACATTCTTATATTATGTGGCGGGGTTAAACCTGTTAGCGGGATCCCAACCCCACTTAACATGGGACAATAGTATAACAGTACAACATAAGAACGAACTATTAAAATCGTTTGAAAATGGCTTAACTCATCAGATGACAAAACTACAAGTGGACGTGGCCGGGTACTTGTTCATCCCCCAACAAAAAGACACTATAGGAATATATCTCAAAGTACTCGCAGTTAACTGACAGCTAGTTAGTTCAAAGCCACCAACAACTAATAAAACAAATCATGTATCTAAGACTAAATATGGAATTGCACATCACTATTATGCGTATAAACATCCCAGTTGCAGGAACTAGAAATTTTCAAAAGTGGGTCTCAGTACTGCCGAAAAGGGGGCCTGTGCCAGTCATGTTTCAGTGCTTCTCTTTATAATCAATAACAAAACAAAAAAAAGGGGGGGACACCTGCTACCGCATTCCTTTGATACGCCTCTGCATCCTACAAGATATCAAGGTCGTTGCTTAAAAAAATGTAGGAGTAGCTCTAGATGCTGGTTATATACATAATTGTTAAGGTTCAACTTCCTGGCATTTAAGAATATTTGACAAAAATCAAGATGCATATATAGGAATATATGCATGAACATCTCAATTGTATGTTCAGGCAACCTCTGAAATATTAATTAAAACTATAAATTTATAGTTAAAAAAATGTCGGAAGAGAAAGCAGGACAAACCATGATCTCTCTCTGCATTTTATAATAAAATGTATCCAACTACCTTGAATTTTGAGGATATTTGACTTAAAATGTTTCAGTTGCAACTCAAAAACTGTACGAGGTGATAGCCAGACAAACCAATCTATAGCTTGACGAACAGACGAACGGGTAGACGAACGAACCTGTAGGCGATAAATTAATATACCCTTCGATGAAAGTGAGGTCATAAAATAAGCTTGAAATTGCAGTTGATACTTATAAAAAATCAAAACCTCATAGTGCTCAGTTTGCTTAAACATTTCTCTTCAGCTTTATAGCCATGAATTCTAAGATTTCTAAGATCGTAATACATTTGAGTTTCTGAATTGAAAGTTATTTTTCAGGGATGCGATGGTTGCTTTCTTTTTGTTTTGTTCTTGTTTTTACATACTCTAGGCTATTGTTTCACATTTTGTCACATCGGGACATTTTATAAATTGTTATACGTATATACATTTCGCATGTGTTGGTTTATTGTCGAAGGTCGTACGTCGAATTTTTCGATTGAATCGATGGGTGCATGTATAGTTACAATACATGTGTCGGATCGGTAATTATAGAACATTTTCTGTTATATCCGTATTTTGCGTGGAATTCTCGCCGCGTTGAAGACCCAATTGCCTTCGTCTATCGTCTGCTTGTTTTCGAGTCGTTGTCTCTTTTACTTATTCTCAATAGCTGCAAATGTTAAATAACACCAAGATTAAAAGCACCAACAGCTAGTGTATAGTTCGGTTGGTATAGGCGGATCCAGTGGGGGGGGGGGGGCGTGTCCCCCTCTCGTGGGATTTTTTTTAGTGATTATATACTATATAGGGAATCACTGACTTGAAAGACCCCCACCCACCTTAGGTCAGTCAGCACCCTGTCACGTATTTGTTAAAAAAATATATATATTGCCATTCACTCTAAAAACGAAGCTAAATACTTAAACCCTCTTTTAAGAAAAGTTATATTGTTTCATTTTTACAATTTATTTTCAATAGCTGCAAATGTTAAATAACACCAAGATTAAAAGCGCCGACAGCTAGTGTATAGCTCGGTTGGTATAGGCGGATCCAATTTTCTTTTTGGGGGGGGGAGGGGCGGGCCCGGTCCCCCCGTTTGTGGGATTTTTTTTTTATTGATTATATACCATAAAGGGAATCACTGACTGGAGATACCCCTCACTTTAGTTCAGACAGCACCCTGTCATGTATTTGTTTAAAAAAAAAACTTTAAAAAAAACCAAATATATTGCCATTCACTCTAAAAAAGAAGCTGAATACGTAAATCCTCTTTTAAGAAAAGTAACATTGTTTCATTTTTACAATTTATTTTCAATACTGCAACCAAGATTAAAAGCGCCAACAGCTAGTGTATAGCTCGGTTGGTATATTTAATAGAAAGATATTTGTAAATATGGTAAATAAACTCATCATAAATACCAGGATTGAAATTTTACATTCACGACAGACGGGTATTTCGTCTACAAAAGACTCATCAGTGACGCTCGACTAAAAAATGTTAATAAGGCCAAATGAAACTGACCATTTAACTTAAAAAATGGCGAAGTGCAAACATTTTTTTAGTTTTTCAACGCTATCCTCTTGACCACATAATGTGTTTTCATCAAAATTGGAAATGATAATATTTTATGAAGAAAAATCTTTACCTACGTCGCATTATATATACTAGTATACTAACATATTGTGTTGTAAAATGATGCCCTTTATGGGTTCTTGATTAGATTAATAAAAAATTCTATACTATTAACAAATTCAAAATATACTGCTTTACAAAAAAGTTAAACAACAGATACATTCAAGTCAAATCTATCTTAATTTCTGTCAAGTTTTTCCATTTTCAAGTAAAGAAAATCACGCAATATGGTTCCATTTCTTTCTGTAATAATTAGATCACTTGCATACTTATAACACACACACAGACAATATGTATTGTTTATTTGTTGAAATATATTAAAATATGCGCTGCTGAACTTACATTAGTCAGTATAGTATATAGACGTGTATACCAAAGACAAATTTATACATTCCTGTAGTGTTTGATAATGACCCAGTGACCTACAACTTTTATAATAAATAAACCACATAGGCAACGCTTCTGAATCAGTATAAAAAGTATGAATTATTTGTTAAACTAGTGTAAAATGTGGTGTGAAATAATTGGTAAAGGCAACGATATCCGGCCAATTAAATTGACCCGATGAGCTGACATGATGTTGAATTTATTTTGGAAATATTACACTTAATTTAACCTTACAATTTTTCATTATGTTTGTGTAGTCTATGTATTTGCCATAATCAAAATTGTTTTTTGTTTGTTTTGCAAATAAAGAATCATTATGTTGAATATTTTAATGAGAGAACCTTAAATAATCCATTATTTTCATTTTTGTTCTTAACTGAAAAAAATGGTAATACTAAATCCATTATAGCACAACCAAGTAAAAAAGTGTCCTTTAGTTTATACTTAAATCATAAATGAGATCATAGAACATTTCTAATCCGACAAAATGAAGATTAATAAAAAAATCGTTTAGGAGGGATATGCGTTGTTAAATGCTGTGCAAATGGAATAATTCCCCTATTCAATCATTCTTCTGGCCAATTATTTGAAAAAATGGGGGGGGGGGGGGGGCTTTGATAACTGTTACCCTAGCTTGCCCTACAACATAATACCCCCCCTCCCCCCCCCAAAGAATATAGATTTCGTATTCATATAAGTCTGAAAATCAAACCCAATAGAGTTAGAATTAGATTTTTAGCATGACAAATATTTTCTGTCAATTTACATTTGCACAAGTCTGTCTACATGTTCACCAGTTTTTCAATCATCCACTAGTCTGTTTTTACTTTCACAAGTCTTTCTTATAGCCCCCTAGTCTGTCCATATGATTTTCCACAGTCTGACTATGTCCACAAGTCACTACGTTATTACCGCGGTCTCTATGTGTCCGTCAGTCTGTCTCCGTGTTTACAAATCGATATACATGTTTACCCGCCAGGTTACGTTTCTAACAGTTTGCCTTCATGTCTTACACGTCCACCAGTCTGCTTATATATATATACCAGTCTGGCTACAAGTCTACAAGAATATTATTTGCATCATTGACTAAGTCTGTCTGGATATGTCGTCTGGCGGATTTGCTTGTCTCTCACATTCTGAAGATGATGATATTCCTCGTAGTGAAATCGTTAATACAATGTACCAGTACTTAAGTCTATCAGTGTCCATCTCCATGCAAGACTCGGGGTCTAATGAAGGTTCTAAAACAATTAAAGATTCGTCTATACAGTCCTTCTGAAAGTCTTCTCGGTCAGAAGCAAAATAATGCCCGGTTAGCGCCTCTGGATTTGCCCGGGGCATGTGGAGGATCAGTAGATATCGACACACCAAATTCAGTTATTCGACGAAGAATTTCAACACCTATCTCATTTAACACCAACATTACACAATAATGTCAACATGGAGTCAGTAACTGAGGTAACATTAAGTTAATTTAGAAGTCAATATCTTGTATATTTCTGTATACAAATTATAATGCATATATCACTGTCATGAATCAAGGATTTGTATAGTAATAAGGGTCTTACTATCATCGGAACTTTGTTTTTTTGGTAACACGCCATTATTCCGACAGCCCATTAGTCCGACAGCCCATTGGTCCGACAACCAATTAGTCTGACAACCCAATAGTCCGACAACACATTGCTCCGACAGCCCAATACTCCGACAACCTATAATTCCGACACTTATCAAGTCAAGTATCAGGATATCAGGGTAAAATAAAATTTGTCTGTCTGTATTATTACGTTTATATTTGTAATAACATATTTTAAGAAATAACTCCGTATATATAATACAAGGCTAAGGTAGTTCGTATACTTTCAATGTTAATTCTCAATTCGAAATCTGTATATAGAATAAAACAGAAAATAATATTTTATTTTCCAAATTAAAGGATCTATGTAAATCAAGAACAAGCATTGATGGCGCGAGCTACTGATGATACCCTGCCCAAAGAGTTCGGTAGATAGAAAGTTTTTGAGTTGTGAATCTGAAAAAGCATTACACAGTATATAACTGACTTATATAAACCTTGAAGCTAAATATCAGAAATCATGGTATTGTAGTACCTGAGACTTGGCTGTCATGTAATGAGTAATGAGTTTGAAAAAGCATCACACGATATAACTGTCTTCAATAAACCTTTCAGAAATCCTTGTAATGTAGTTCATGAAAAAGATGCAACGAAAATAGTTATGGGACGGGCGGCGAACTGACGGATGGACGGTTGGACGGACGGACAGACAGAGATAAAACAGTATACCCCCACTTTTTCGAAGCGGCGGTCTAATGATTGTGTCAACATTAAGACATTACAATACTAATATGATATAATTATATTTATAGCACTATAAGCCTCAGTCACAATCGGAGCTAATACAAAATATAAAAAAAAAAAATACGTATTAATATCAATTAACAGTCAGTATCCAGACATGTACTACATTATTCAAAAGAACTAACGATATGATCCTCATTTTTTTCTCCATAATAGTAAAGTTTTCTCGTGTTCACTTCGAAATTAATCATATTTGTCTAACGTTTTAAAGTTCTGATATGTGCTAGAAATATGGTGAAAGAATTCCTCCCTCAAATTATAATGAAGTGAGCATTCGATTGAAAAATGACGCTCATCCTAAACTTTATCAGCTGTACAATACGATTTTTTGAGTATTTAGCATTTTCAATTCTTTCATGTAATGGAAGAGCACCGATTCTGAATTAACATATAAATTACCTTTCTTAAAATCAATGATATCTAAATATGTTTCTTCGTGAAACCAATTTTTAAATGAAAAATAAGTTTCCCACAAAACACATATTACTAAGTTTTTACAATTAAACAATTTGACAAAGACACAAGGACAAGAATGTCACACATTGTCTTATTCTACTAGTTTGTTATTGTCTTTTATACTGCACTCGTTCTACTTGAGCAGTCAAAATGCGTTGACTGTATATTTCTATGACATATATACAGTCACTGACCCGATATCACTTTTCCTTATGCATATTTAGATACAAATTGCCGAAATATTCATGTCCGTCATATTTGTTTTTCGTAATAAGTTTTGTTGAAAATCATCAGTCCTGCATCTCCACCAATCATTAACAAAGAGGCATATCTTTCTAGAATTTAAAATAATCTTAGGATACAACATCGGTCTCCCAACAAAATATTGAGTGTCATCTCTCGGATTATGTCTGAACGATCGCTATTAGAAGTGCTACATGTACTGTCTCCGTATTTCGTGGATTCACATTCCCGAACATGATACCGTATTCATGATTGATCATGATTGGAATTGCTCATCTTTTCTGAGAACATATTTCGTCCTATTTGTCTTCTTATTTTTTAGGTTCTGGGTACGTATTTGTCTCTTTGTTTTTCTTATTTTGACTGACGCTACTTTATCTCATTATTTCTGCAACAAAATAAATTTAAATAAAACTCAGATGAGTGATACAAGGAGAGAAAGTGTTGCGACCAAAGAGGGCGGGTAGTGTTTTCCAACTCCGATGTATTATTTATTTATGTAGTTCATAGTGGGGGAACCTCACTCCCCTGATACGCAAAAAGGGGGATTCGAAGATCTAGTGAAAAGAAGGAAGATCAAGACACACCTGCAAGAAATAGCGAGCTAGAACAGCACAGACTGATAGTAGACACACAAACAACGAAATATAAAGATAAATAAAGTAACTAGACACGCAAAACGAAAGAGGGGCGAGGTTAAGGACTGAGCAGTTGCTATAATCATGTGTATCAACTCCAATAAACTGTGACAAAATTAATGTCCGCATGCAAAAAAAAATTGGAATCAAAACGGACAACCACAAATATCAGAGAGCGGAGTTGGTTTTTTTTTTTAGAGAAAATTTATCCATACACTAAGAAAAACGCATATTGTCGGAATAATGGGCTGTCGGAGTAATGGGTTGTCGTAATAATGGGCTGTCAGAATAGTACATGTTGTCGGAGTATTGGGCTGTCCGAATAATGGTTGTCAGACTAATGGGATGTCACCATTTTTTTTACCCTCCCCCTTTTTTCCAATATCCGTTATTTTTTCGTTTTCTATTTTAAAATTCACTCTCTTTAGTAATATATCCGTGACCGCTGTGGATAGTAAACTTGGAATTGATAGTAAATAGCAAAATCAAGTAATTTGTAGTGTATTTATGTTCCTATGACACGTACAGACAAAGGCGAAAAAAATTAATAATACGATTTCAAGTGAGAAAACGAAAATATAACAGATTTTGGAAAAAAAGGGTAGGGTAAAAAAAAATGTCCTGTACCCAAGTACCTATGCTTACTATTAAAGCAATAATTTGAGAAATATATATTAAGGGTTATACTAATATGTGAATATTATGAGTCCAGGTAACTCGATCAACTTGATTTGAAATTTGTACGTATGAAAAATTATATTTATTATCTGGTCATGTCCCGCGTTTTTTTGTAATGTTGTTATAATAACAGTGTAAGTTAAGACCAAAAAGCAGACCAGGCAAATACTTTATTATCTTTACTAGTTAATTTCTGGAGATCATGTGTCTGTCATTTATTCTGTTATTCACATCTTTTAAACAATTATATTATATACGCATCATATCAATCTATCAATTAGGATACATTATTTTATTTGGCTTAATAACATATTATTGGTATTTAGTGCGACCGTGCACCTTTCGGTTGTCTCGAGTGTTTTCTATTATAGCAATGTTTAAGTCGTCATGTTGCGGGATTTTCAAATCCCAAAAGAAGAACACACTTCAAATTCAACAGGATTTTCGATTTGGTAACCGCATTACTTTAATATAGATAATTATATATTACATAACCTTACACAATCAATTTACTTTTTATGATTAATCTGATATGCATGCCCAATATATTTTATTCCCAAAACCTTATTTAAAAAGGAGGGGACATGGTCAAAGTGTCGTGCAAACCCAATTATTGTTTATTGTCACGGAATAATTACAAACTGTGCTATAGTTTTTAAGATTATTGGATAATTGACTTGTTCTATAGGTACATGTACCTTACTTACCCAGGTGACACATCAGTTGTACCCTTGATATTGGTATAAATTCAAATCACAGGCACTTGTTTCTATCCATTTGAAGACCCACTATTAACGTATATATTTACCAGAAATAATGGTTTTAAGCGGAGAGGTGAAAAAATTAGTTGTGTACCTTCTCGAAAATATCACGGAAAATATACGTTGATAGTGGGTCTTCCAATGGATAGAAACAAGTGCCTGTGATTCAAATGCTTATTGATATATTAAAAGAAGATGTTGTATGATTGCCAATGAGACAGCTGTCCACAAGAGACCAAAATGACACAGACATTAACAACTATAGGTCACTGTACAGCCTTCAACAATGAGCATAGCCCATACCGCAAAGGCCCCGATATGACAATGTAAAACAATTCAAACGAGAAAACTAAGATACATGTATATGTACATTGTACATGTTGTATACGAAGATTAATTAGATTAAAGTAAACAATGTGGTATGTTTCCAAAATAAATGCTATCCGCTAAAGACCAACTGATGTTGATCCAATTACTAGCCAAACAAATGATACATACATGTAGGTTACCATACTTCCTTCATTTATATTATGATTATTGAGTATTTTTTTGGAAACATTTCAAACCTTTACATGCTGTTTATATACATGTTACTACAGTTCAGCGACTCAAGTTTAAAAGGCATTTATATAAAAGAATTTAAACTTAATATCATTTTGTATGAACATCATGTTGAATATTTACATTTTCTCAAAAAGTTTTTATTTTACTTAGCTAATAAAGAAGATGATGGATTCCCAAACAGAAATCTTGATGACAGTGAAAAAATTGAAGAATTGCACCAATTGTTACAGAGAATCGATTTCAAGCAGAAACAGATGCTCAAAAATAAGGGAATACAACAGCCATCCATGTTCCTTCACATATCATTTGCATATAAAGGTATATATTGTATATATATATATTTTGTCTACATTTTCTGAATTTATGATTTTAAAAATCTTTCAAAAGATATAAATGTACATTGTAAGTCATGTAATTCAAATAGAGATGTGCCATTGTCTTTGATAAAAGATAGAGTTACATGTATGCCTTTTTAGTATTATCAGCTTATATACTTACTTAGCCTTGTTAAAATCTATAAATATACCTTATGTATATATATTACATGTATGTTGAAATGTCTGTCAGAATATATACATACAATGTGTATACATGTTTATATATAAAAAAGTGATGCATTGAAACCGTTATTATCTTTTAATAATTTTCTTATATGTTACCAGCATACGGACTTTACTTAACTTTTTCTTATATATATATATATATATACAACTCGTCTAAACATCAACCTAACAATGTTAGATCTGTAAATTTGCTTTCACAAATTTTTGGTTCGTCCCTCGCCGGGATTCGAACCCATGCTACTGTGATATCGTGACACCAAATCGCCTGCAATGGAGCCGTCCCGCTAGACATATATATATATATTGAGTATTGGGAATCCTGTACACCCTTTCCTTAGACCAAGTTTATCAAATATAATATGAATGTTTAAATTCAACTAATTATCTCCTGGCAATACACATTTATTTTAGGAACTTTTTATGTTTTATTTTGCAGTAAGCAGCTGTTTGTGATGCTTATAGGCATAAACAATCTAGTCTGGACATGTAAAACAGCAGCTGGTTCTATTTTGAAGTAAGCTATTTGGTGATTACATTAATTTGACATGACCAGACCAAGTCTTGGGATAAATTAATAGTACTCATTGTCATGATTGTACTAGCTTTTTATTGTTTTATATATTTTATGGAAAATACTGTTAGTTGAGGCCTGCAAAAATTAATTTATAAGGAGATGAAGTGTGGTTGCCAATGAGAGTAGAGACATCTAACAAATAGCATGAATAGAGTCATGGAGGATTGAAATCATACTCATTTTTATTAGAGTGTTACAAAATAATTGCAGGAAAAAAAAAACAACAACAAAAATCAAAATAACTGTGTATTTAGTAGGATTAGCCAAATCAAACAATAACTGACTTAAATCTTGTTTGAAATTTTCACATTTCTATTGATTAAATATTATTTTATAGATCAAATAATAAATAGATAAAAGGGCAGTAATCCAGTCTCAGATTTTTGTTTTGGTTATATTGTATACAGCTGATTGTATTTTAATACTATTTACAAATACTTCTTTTATGTCAAAAGAAAAAAAAAATTGCTGTACCTGATATTGTGATTTATATTGAAATTGATAAAGACAACAAACTCAATAATGAGCTATTCCAATATCAATCTCCCTAGGGAAAAAAGGGGATGCTACCTAATTTTAGACCTCCATAGTGCCCATAGACACATCAAACACTTGCCAAAATATAAGCCTGAATCCCTGAGGGGATCACGCATCAAATTATAAAAGTTGTATATATTCTACACCGTGAATAAGACCAAACAATGATAGAAGGAGTTAGTTTTAAAATATAATTGAAAAACTAAACTGATACAAATCAATAATTTTTTTGATGTTGATAAATAAATCACAATGTGTAATAGTTGTAATAAATTGTTATGCCAGCCTACAAAAGTAGAAGGGGTTTATGTTTAATGAACCATGCTTTTGTTTGTTTATTCTTTCATCTGTTCTGCTTTAGGTTCAAGTTTTGGTAAAAGTTTTTGGTCAGGATAGTTGTTAATGATGTTAACGACCAATCAACTTAAAAATAAATATACATGTGCCTTATGTTATGATCTTTCTAAGGATAAATTAATGGTTTGACCCCAATTTCATGGTCCATTGAAAATAGAAAATTTATCACAACTTCTAGCTATTCTTTTTATAGAGTTATTCCACGAGATATTTTTGGGTCACTCATTAGAATATCTTTTAAATATATGATTTTGATTACAACTGCATTAAGATAGAATAATTGCATGCAGAAAATTATTGCTTTTGTCACATATATATCACTTGTCAATTTAATAAAATTAAACATTTTTTTTTATTACTTTATTACAGAAGCTACAAAATAGAGCTAAGGCCCTTTAAGCCAAGAAACTGCCAGTGTCAGAAAAGGACAAACTTAGAAAGGCCATGCAAATTGATTTAATGTCAAGTTGGGACAGTGATTCTGTAGATAAACTCGCCTGATCACAACTGGGATTTGACTGTCACAAGATTTTAAATCTTACATGGATAAACTAAAGTCATTTACTAGACTGTAAATACCAGAGACAGCTGAATGCACAAGGCAAAGAGCTGAGGTCCAAGTAAATCGGAGAGGCCTTGTCACAAGAAATGTACAGAACTTGCATGGATTTTTACTTAAGGGCATATGACAAAAAATTGAGAGATATCAATAAAAATTTCTTTAAATTTTAATAAGGACCAATTCAAAGGTACACTTTTGGAATTTGCAAGAACAAAAATACCTTCATGTTTACTTTTGAATTATAGTTGACAGTTTTCAGTTTAAGGGGGAACCCTTAAAATGAAGTGGTTTGGTTTATTGAATTTGATTATTTTTTAAAGTAAAAAAATGAATTACTGCTCTTTTATTTCAACATTTGCATTTTCTATTAAAATTATTTACAAGTGCAGCATATCGGTGACATCAGATTATGTTATTGTGTTTGGTTAAGCTACATATTTCTTTTTACTTAAACTTTCTGTTGCCTTTTCTAATTAATTAAATGCTGAATAATAATTTGAGTGTGGCTCATTTCAGTGTCTTGTATTTGCTGTCAAGATTTTTCCTGTAAGATTTCACATTATTTATAATCGCTTGGTCAAAGGGAGATAACTATTTGAATCTTCACATTAGATAATCTGTGGAGAGGATTATGTAAAATGTAAATAGTTGAAAATTAATTTTATGGTTCAATAAAATCAAAATAAGTTATTGCCATTCATTATAAATTTCTATCAAAAATAAGGCTCAAAGAATTTTTTTATTTTATTTATATAAATAATAACAAAGTACACACATCATGCACATGTTGACTTCATAAAATTTGTAAACAAATAAAATTGAAAATAAAACTAAAAATTTTAACTAATCAGGAGACAGTCAATACACCAAATATATTTATAAACTTATTATTTTCTTCAATTGTCCAAGTACATTCAATATTGATAATTTTTTGCTTGACATTACATAATTTTGTTGATAAAAGTTTATTTGTGTGCTATTTTATTCAATTGTACATATTTGAAGTATTACATTACACCTTATTATTTTTATTCTTGCATACAGCATTTGGAATGAAATTTTAATCAATGCAGGATGTTTTTTTTGTCGAGCCTGCAACTTTTGTTGCAGAAAGCTCGACATAGGGATAGTGATCGGGCTGCGGCGTTAGCTAACTTTTTAAAAGCTTAATATTTTAGAAGGTGGAAGACCTGGATGCTTCATACTTTGTATATAGATGCCTCATGTTACGAAGTTTCCGTCAGTCACATGTCAAATGTCCTTGACCTCATTTTCATGGTTCAGTGACCACTTGAAAAAAATGATCAGAGTTTTTGTAATGTTGAATTCTCTCTTATTATAAGTAATAGAATAATT
Source organism: Mytilus galloprovincialis (assembly GCF_965363235.1). Lineage (NCBI taxonomy): Eukaryota > Metazoa > Mollusca > Bivalvia > Mytilida > Mytilidae > Mytilus > Mytilus galloprovincialis. The sequence goes on from NC_134850.1 coordinate 23,173,506, forward strand.
ATATTTGGTATGTGCGTACCTTGCAAGGTCCTCATGCCCGTCAGACGGTTTTCACTTGACCTGACCTCATTTCATGGATCAGTGAACAAGGTTAAGTTTTGGTGGTCAAGTCCATATCTCAGATACTATAAGCAATAGGGCTAGTATATTTGGTGTATGGAAGGACTGTAAGGTGTACATGTCCAACTGGCAGGTGTCATCTGACCTTGACCTCATTTTCATGGTTCAGTGGTTATAGTTAAGTTTTTGTGTTTTGGTCTGTTTTTCTTATACTTTATGCAATAGATCTACTATATTTGTTGTATGGAATGATTGTAAGGTGTACATGTCTAGCGAGCAGATGTCATCTGACCTTGACCTCATTTTCATGGTTGAGTGGTCAAAGTTAAGTTTTTGAGTTTTGGTCTTTTTATCTAATACTATATGCCATAGGTCAACTATATTTGGTGTATGGAAATATTTTATGATCTATATGTCAGTCGCGCAGGTTTTATTTGACCTCGACCTCATTTTCACGGTTCATTGCTCAGTGTTAAGTTCTTGTGTTTTGGTCTATTTTTTTAAAACTAAGTAATAGGTCAACTATATTTGTTGTATGGAAGCTTTGTTAGCTGTACATGTCTGTCTGGCATGGTTCATCTGACCTTGACCTCATTTTCATGGTTCATTGCTCTTTGTTTAGTTATCTTGGTTAATGTTAAGTTTATGTGGCAGTTTTTAATAAAGCTTTATACTTAGGACTATCAACATAATATCAATGATAAGTAAAGAAGGCGAGACATTTCAGTGTGTGCACTCTTGTGAATTTACGAATTATGTTAATCATGTAAATAATGTTATGTTTTTTGTTTTTTGCTTTTTGAAGTTTTTAAAATTGACAAATAATGCTAGCAGGGGAGATTATTCATTTAATATTTATGATGCCAAACTTGAAATTTAGAGGTGCCTATGTTTGCTATTTGTTATAACCCAATTGTTATGATTCTTAAATAATCTATACAAGTAAGCATGTTAATTTGTCAATAACAATTATTTTATTAATTAGTTTGAATTTGATGAGGTTCTTTGATGTAGAACTTGACTTTTTTTAAACAAAAGTGTTTTTTTATTTGTTTTAAATGTTTTTAAAATTGTATAACAAACTTTTTGACATTTTATTTTAATTTATCACCAAAACAACTCTAATTTGTCAGTATCTGAATAAAATTAATTTGTTAGATACTTTGTTTCTTTTATTGAAGTATATACAAAGGGAGATAACTCAAAGTTTTTTTTTTTTATTATTCTGACCCGATTAGAAGTGATGAAAATAACTATATTGCCCAAGACAGGATGACAATAAGAAAATGCTAGAAATTGTTGTGTATGGTTATGCTTTGTCCAAAAGTTTTTGTTATCTCCTGTATTGTATATTGCTGCCATTGTCAAAATCCAAATCACACATAGATAGCCTTGTCCTATAGTTTATATCTGGTGTTTGTGTTTTTTGTATGTCTTAGATTCTAACTCTTCAAGTTCTTATATAAATTCAGATGCATTGCCATTCTTTACATATAGGTAAAGGCATATTTACAAAATGGTATTGAGCTTTGCAAATGAGTGACATGTATTCGTTGGATTATTGTTTAAGTTTCATCTTAAAAATAGTCTTCAATGTTACTGACAAATTATACATTTGCACATTGCCATTTGAAACCACAAATATTATTCTACTGTAAATACACAGAGCAGCAATCCATGCCTTTCAAGTCTAATACTTTGTAAACATGGATCAGAAAAGTTGGAGGATCAATTTTATATGTACAGTAGCTACAAAGTTATCACCATTAAAAATTCCTGTTTTTCCTAATTTTTGTTTTTTTATTTAATTAGATATTTCCAAACCAGATATTTGGGTTAAAGTAAAAACAAATCCCCAACATCCCTTTTCCAAAAAAAAAATTGTTTAAAAGCAGAGGGAAAAATTCTGCCTTTTCTTTATTATTCATTTGCACTATTGTTTTGTAAGTAGTTATACAGGATTATATTGACTTTAAATTGCATTAAATTTGATGGAAGTTCTAATTTAAATAAGTCATAAACAAGAAATTTATTTGAATTTACATGTAATTAAATTACATAATTAATTAAATTTAATTTATATTTAAAATTCTTTAAATTTGAAATTTATTGAAATTTAATTTATATTAAAAGATCTTTAAATCTCAAATTTATTCAAATTTAAATTATATCAAAACTTCTTTAAATTTGAAATTTATTCAAATTTAATTTACATAAACATTTCTTTAAATTAGAAATTTATTCAAATTTAGTCTATACTTAAATTCTTTAAATTTGAAATTTATTTAGATTTAAAAATACCTTTAAACTAGGTTGAAATTTGGGAATTTATTTGCAATATTAAATTTAGTTTAAATCTATATTAAATTAGAAATTTTCCAGCAAAGTAAATGCATAATATTTTTTGTAATTTGAAATTTAATATGCATAACATATGCATTTAATTTTATATTAAATGCATCATTTCATGCAGTGTCTGTTCAAAAGTTACGACAATAGATATCTCAAATCTGTTAAATGATAAATGATCTACAGTTGAAGGACAACATTATAGGAAAAGAATTGGACATTTTCAAAGTTCACCAAGGTCACAATTAATCATCAAATATATGATGCAATACCAAACTTAAGAACCGGAAGTCGTAGAGACATGGGACTACCACTATTCAACTCAGGACCACTTGACCTTTCAAATATCACAAGGTCAAGGTCATAGTATACTGTGAAGGTCAAGGTGAAATTTCATCATGACCTGACATTGACCTCAAATTGAAGGTCTTGAATTACTGATCATCTTTGCAGTTTATAGTAGGTTGATATCTGCTACCTTTTAAAAGATATACACAAAATACTATACTTTTAAGAATCATCCCGTTGTAACTTTTGAACAGACAGTCGGACTTTTTTGGACTTATCATATAAAATGTAGAGCTCGTCGAGAGGAACATTTTATACGCTGTATGTATGCAGCAAAGTCTTACCGTTTTCCTAATATGTAAGCTTGAAATTGCAGCGTAATTTTTTTTTGCACTCGGTGACCTTTGACCTTGAATGCATATTAAAGGTCACATGAATTAAAGATTATTGGTGAAGGTTCCAAGTCTCTGCGACTTCCGGTTCTGGAAATAAAAAATTTCTAAAATTGTTTACAATTTTTCAATGGGAATAACTCCTTATAAGGGTTAATAACAAAATGAATGTATATGTTCATTAACATTACCATCTGTTCCTGTACATGTTGCCGTTTTCAAATCGATTCTATCTCTAGTACTTTTTGAGAAAAATGCAAAGGAAAGAAATTGTTTCAAGGGGATATAACTCTCATAGGGGACGATGAAATTCTATTCAGCCTCATATGGTAATACATAATGATGAGATGTACCTTTTGTCCAAATAAGGTAATGATATCTTTAAAAACAACGAGGGGGGCCATGTGGAAAAAAAATCAATAAAAGGAAGATAACTTCTTAAGGGGATGATGAAATCCTACAAAAGTTCATCAGGTAACAGTTCATGATGAGGTCTATCGATGGTTTAAATTTGGTTTTGATAACTCCAATAGAAGCGGTAGGAGGGCGTGCCAAACAAATGCTGGAAGAAAAAAAAAAAAAAACTAGTATCTCAATTGTTTGTAAAACAATTGAAAGGTCTTTCCTGTAAAAGTGATGTTTTCGTAATGTACCTTGTATGACCTTTCGTTTGATATACGACAAGCATACCTTCTGAAACTTTCCACTTTTAAAACTTAATGACCTCATCCGCCTACATTTTTGAGATCGGAATTATGATATAAATAACATAGAGTAGATGAGCTTTCATTTGATATGCAACAACTTTATGTTCTAGAAACTTTTGATTTTTGCACTTAATAACCCTATCCAACTAATTTTTGGAGGTCGGGAATTTGATATTTCAAATGTACACATCATGACCTTTCATTTGATATACAACAACCCTACCTTAAAAGAACATTTATTTTTTGCACTCAATGACCCGATCCAACCCATTTTTGGGAGACGTCAATTTGAAATTTGAAATGTACGCTTTATGTTCTTTCATTTGCTATGCGACAACCCTACCATCTGAGAAATTTGAATGTTTGCACTAAATGACCCCACCCGTCCCCCTGGGATGAAAAGGGGGTTTAAAATTTTCTTTTTTAAGTAGAGTTTATTAAGACCTTCAATTTGATATATCAGATGACCCCATTTGACAAAGTGCAAATAATGATGCAATATCAACTATATAAATAGAAGTTATGAAACTTACAAAGCCAATGCAAAACTTGAAAATTTCAAATTGATTTTTTGGTGTTTTTTTCCATGGAATGTTTTTGGTATTTCATCAAACATATAACTATGTCAACCTCTTCAATTTCTAAAACATTTTAAGTGGTAAGCTCTTGATGATTCAAAAATACATGCCTCGGCTCGCAAAACTTCAAACTGCATTATCTCTAAACCGACAATAGATATCTCAAATCTGTTAAATGATAAATGATCTAAAGTTGAAGGATAACATTATAGAAAAAGAATTGGGACAATTTCAAAGTTCACCAAGGTCACAATTAATCATCAAATATATGATGCAATATCAAACTTGAGAACCGGAAGTCGTTGAGACATGGGACTATCACCATTCAACTCTAGACCACTTGAACTTTCAAATATCACAAGGTCAAGGTCATAGTATAATGTGAAGGTCAAGGTGAAATTTCATCATGACCTGACATTGACCTAAAATTGAAGGCCTTGAATTACTGATCATCTTTGCAGTTTATAGTAGGTTGATATCTGTTACCTTTAAAAAGATATACACAAAATACTATATTTTTAAGAATCATCCCGTTGTAACTTTTGAACAGACGGTTGGACATTTTTGGGCTTATTATATAAAATGTAGAACTTGTCGAGAGGAACATTTTATACGCTGTATGTATGCAGCAAAGTCTTATCGTTTTCCTAATATGTAAGCTTGAAATTGCAGCATAATTTTATTTTGCACTCAGTGACCTTTGACCTTGGGTGCAAATTAAAGGTCACATGATCTTAAGATTATTGGTATAGGTCCCAAGTCTTTACGACTTTCGGTTCTCGAGATACAATTTTTCAAACATTGTGTATATTTTTTCAAGGGAAATAACTCCTTATAAGGGTTAATAACAAAATGATTGTATATGTTTGATATCATTGCCATCTGGTCTTGTACATGTTGCCGTTTTCAAATCGATTCTATCTTGAATACTTTTTGAGAAAAATGTAAAAGAAAGAAATTGCTTCAAGGGGACGTAACTCTCATAGGGAATTAAGAAATCCTTAGCAGCCTCATATGGTAACACATCATGATGAGGTCAAACTTTTGTCCAAATAAGGTCATGATATCTTTAAAAACAACGAGGGGGGACCATGTCGAAAAAAACCAATAAAAGGGAGATAACTTCTAAAGGGGATGATGAAATCCTTCACAGCCTCATCTGGTAATACTTCATGATGAGGTCTACCGATGGTCCATATTTGGTCTTGATAACTCCAATAGAAACGAGGAGAGGCCATGTCAAACAAATGCTGGATGAAAAAAAAAAAAAAAAAAAAAAACTAGTATCTCAATTGTTTGTAAAACAATTGAAAGGTCTTTCCTGTAAAAGTGATGTTTTCGTAATGTACTTTGTATGAGCTTTCGTTTGATATACGACAAGCATACCTTCTGAAACTTTTCGCTTTTTTACACTTAATGACCTCATCCGCCTACATTTTTTAGATCGGAAGTATGATATATGCAACACAGGGTAGATGAGCTTTCATTTGATATGCGACAACGCCATGTTCTAAAAAGTTTGATTTTTGCACTTAATAACCTCATCCAACTAATTTTTGGAGGTCGGGAATTTGATATTTCCAATGTACACATCATGACCTTTCATTTAATATACAACAACCCTATCTTAAAAGAAAATTTATTTTTTGCACTCAATGACCCCATCCAACCCATTTTTTGGGAGACGTCAATTTTAAATTTGAAATGTACGCTTTATGTTCTTTCATTTGATATGCGACAACCTTACCATCTGAGAAATTTGAATGTTTGCACTAAATGACCCAACCCGTCCTCCTGGGATGAAAAAGGGGTTTAAAATTTTCATTTTTAAGTAGAGTTCATTAAGACCTTCAATTTGATATATCAGATGACCCCATTTGATAAAGTGCAAAAAATGATGCAATATCAACTATATAAATAGAAGTTATGAAACTTACAAAGTCAATGCAAAACTTGAAAATTTCAAATTGAATTTTTGGCGTTTTTTTCCATGGAATGTTTTTGGTATTTGGTCAAACATAGAACTATGTTAACCTCTTCAATTTCTAAAACATTTTAAGAGGTACGCTCTTGTTGATTCAGAAATACATGCCTCCGCTCGCAAAACTTCAAACTGCATTATCTCTAGAACGACAATAGATATCTCAAATCTGTTAAATGATAAATGATCTACAGTTGAAGGACAACATTATAGAAAAAGAATTGGGACAATTTCAAAGTTCACCAAGGTCACAATTAATCATCAAATATATGATGCAATACCAAACTTAAGAACCGGAAGTCGTAGAGACATGGGACTAGCAACATTCAACTCAGGACCACTTGACCTTTCAAATATCACAAGGTCAAGGTCATAGTATACTGTGAAGGTCAAGGTGAAATTTCATCATGACCTGACATTGACCTCAAATTGAAGGTCTTGAATTACTGATCATCTTTGCAGTTTATAGTAGATTGATATCTGTTACCTTTAAAAAGATATACACACAATACTATACTTTTAAGAATCATCCCGTCGTAACTTTTGAACAGACAGTCGGACACTTTTGAGCTCAGTGTATAAAATGTAGACCTCATAGAGAGGAACATTTTATACGCTGTAAGTATGCAGCAAACTCTTATCGTTTTCTTAATATGCAAGCTTGAAATTGCAGCGTAATTTTTTTTTGCACTTGGTGACCTTTGACCTTGGGTGCAAATTAAAGGTCACATGAACTTAAGATTATTAGTGTAGGTCCCAAGTCTTTACGACTTCCAGTTCTCGAGATACAATTTTTCTAAAATTGGGTATATTTTTTCAAGGGAAATAACTCCTTATAAGGGTTAACAACAAAATGATTGTATATGTTCATTATCATTGCCATCTGGTCTTGTACATGTTGCCGTTTTCAAATCAATTCTATCTTGAATACTTTTTGAGAAAGATGTAAAAGAAAGAAATTGCTTCAAGGGGACGTAACTCTCATAGGGAATAATGAAATCCTTAGCAGCCTCATATGGTAACACATCATGATGAGATCTAACTGTTGTCCAAATAAGGTCATGATATCTTTAAAAACAACGAGGGGGGGGCCATGTCGAAAAAAACCAATAAAAGGGAGATAACTTCTAAAGGGGATGATGAAATCCTACACAGCCTCATCTGGTAATACTTCATGATGAGTTCTACCGATGGTCCATATTTGGTCTTGATAACTCCAATAGAAACGAGGGGAGGCCATGTCAAAGAAATGCTGGATGAAAAAAAAAAAAAAAAAAAAAACTAGTATCTCAATTGTTTGTAAAACAATTGAAAGGTCTTTCCTGTAAAAGTGATGTTTTCGTAATGTACTTTGTACGACCTTTCGTTTGATATACGACAAGCGTATCTTCTGAAACTTTTCGCTTTTTACACTTAATGACCTCATCCGCCTACATTTTTAAGATCCGAAGTATGATATATAATGTAACACAGGGTAGATGAGCTTTCATTTAATATGCGACAACGCCATGTTCTAGAAAGTTTGATTTTTGCACTGAATAACCCCATCTAACTTATTTTTGGAGGTCGGGAATTTGATATTTCAAATGCACACATCATGACCTTTCATTTGATATACAACAACCCTATCGTAAAAGAAAATTTATTTTTTGCACTCAATGACCCGATTCAACCAATTTTTGTGGGACGTCAATTTGAAATTTGAAATGTACGCTTTATGTTCTTTCATTTGATATGCGACAACCTTACCATCTGAGAAATTTGAATTTTTGCACTAAATGACCCCACCCTTCCACCTTGAATGAAAAAGAGGTTTACAATTTTCATTTTTAAGTAGAGTTTATTGAGACCTTCAATTTGATATATCAGATGACCCCATTTGACAAAGTGCAAATAATGATGCAATATCAACTATATAAATAGAAGTTATGAAACTTACAAAGTCAATGCAAAACTTGAAAATTTCTAATTGAATTTTTGGCGTTATTTTCCATGGAATGTTTTTGGTATTTGGGCAAACATATAACTATATTAACCTCTTCAATTTCTTAAACATTTTAAGTGGTAAGCTCTTGTTGATTCAGAAATACATGCTTCCGCTCGCAAAACTTCAAACTGCATTATCTCTAAAACGACAATAGATATCTCAAATCTGTTAAATGATAAATGATCTACAATAGAAAGACAACATTATAGAAAAGAATTGGGACAATTTCGAAGTTCACCAAGGTCACAATTAATCATCAAATATATGATGCAATACTAAACTTAAGAACCGGAAGTCGTAGAGACATGGGACTAGCACCATTCAACTCAGGACCACTTAACCTTTCAACTATCACAAGGTCAAGGTCATTGTATACTGTGAAGGTCAAGGTGAAATTTCATCATGACCTGACATTGACCTCAAATTGAAGGTCTTGAATTACTGATCATCTTTGCACTTTATAGTAGGTTGATATCTGTTACATTTAAAAAGATATACACACAATACTATACTTTTAACAATCATCCCGTTGTAACTTTTGAACAGACGGTCGGACATTATTGGGCTTATTGTATAAAATGTAGAGCTCGTCGAGAAGAACATTTTATACGCTGTATGTATGCAGCAAAGTCTGATTGTTTTCCTAATATGTAAGCTTGAAATTGCAGCGTAATTTTTTTTTGCACTCGGTGACCTTTGACCTTGGGTGCATATTAAAGGTCATAAGAATTTAAGATTATTGGTGAAGGTTACAAGTCTCTGTGACTTCCGGTTCTCGAATATAAATTTTTGAAAAAATATTTTTAATTTTTAAAGGGAAATAACTCCTTATAAGGGTTAATAACAAATTAATTGTTTATGTTTATAAACATTGCCATCTGTTCTATTACATGCTGTTATTTTCAATTAAAATCTATCTCTAATACTTTTTGCAAAAAATGCAAATAAAAGAAATTGCTCCAAGGGGATATAACTCTCAAAGTAGATAATGAAATCCTATGCAGCCTCATATGGTAATACAGCATGATTAGATCTACCTATTGTCCAAATAAAGTCATGATATCTTTTAACACATTTTGGGGGGACCATGTTGAAAAAAATCAATAAAAGGGAGATAACTTCTTAAGGGGAAGGTGAAATCCTACAAAAGTTCATCTGGTAAAAGTTCATGTTGAGGTCTATCGATGGTTAAATTTTGGTATTGATAACTCCAATAGAAGCGGTAGGAGGGCGAGCCAAACAAATGCTGGAAGAAAAAGAAAAAAAAACATTAGAAAAACAATAAGGTCTTTCCCATGTAGGGGAAAGACCTTAAAAACAGGAGAAAAACTAGTATCTCAATTGTTTGTAAAACAATTGAAAGGTCTTTCCTGTAAAAGTGATGTTTTCGTAATGTACTTTGTATGACCTTTCGTTTCATATACGACAAGCATACCTTCTGCAACTTTTCGCTTTTTACACTTAATGACCTCATCCGCCTACATTTTTGAGACCGGAAGTATGATATATGTAACACAGAGTAGATGAGCTTTCATTTGATATGCGACAACACCATGTTCTAGAAAGTTTGATTTTTGCACTTAATAACCCTATCCAACAAATTTTTGGAGGTCGGGAATTTGATATTTCCAATGTACACATCATGACCTTTCATTTGATATACAACAACCTTACCTTAAAAGAACATTTATTTTTTGCACTCAATGACCCCATCCAACCCATTTTTGGGAGACATCAATTTGAAATTTGAAATGTACGCTTTATGTTCTTTCATTTGATATGCGAGAACCTTACCATCTGAGAAATTTGAATGTTTGCACTAAATGACCCCACCCGTCCCCCTGGGATGAAAAGGGGGTTTAAAATTTTCATTTTTAAGTAGAGTACATTTAGACCTTCAATTTGATATATCAGATGACCCCATTTGACAAAGTGCCAAAAATGATGCAATATCAACGATATAAATAGAAGTTATGAAACTTACAAAGTCAATGCAAAACATGAAAATTTCAAAATGATTTTTTGGTGTTTTTTTTTCAATGGAATGTTTTTGGTATTTGGTCAAACATATAACTATGTTAACCTCTTCAATTTCTTAAACATTTTAAGTGATAAGCTGTTGTTGATTCAGAAATACATGCCGCCGCTCGCAAAATTTCAAACTGGATTATCTCTAAAACGACAATAGATATCTCAAATCTGTTAAATGGTAAATGATCTACAGTTAAAGGACAACATCATAGAAAAAGAATTTGGACAATTTCAAAGTTCACCAAGGTCACAATTAATCATCAAATATATGATGCAATACCAAACTTGAGAACCGGAAGTCGTAGAGACATGGGACTATCACTATTCAACTCAGGACCACTTGACCTTTCAAATGTCACAAGGTCAAGGTCATAGTATAATGTGAAGGTCAAGGTGAAATTTCATCATGACCTGACATTGACCTCAAATTGAAGGTCTTGAACTACTGATCATCTTTGCAGTTTATAGTAGGTTGATATCTGTTACCTTTAAAAAGATATACACACAATACTATACTTTTAAGAATCATCCCGTCGTAACTTTTGAACAGACAGTCGGAATCTTTTGAGCTCAGTGTATAAAATGTAGAGCTCGTCGAGAGGAACATTTTATACACTGTAAGTATGCAGCAAACTCTTATCGTTTTCTTAATATGAAAGCTTGAAATTGCAGCGTAATTTTTTTTTGCACTCGTTGACCTTTGACCTTGGGTGCAAATTAAAGGTCACATGAACTTAAGATTATTGGTGTAGGTCCCAAGTCTTTACGACTTCCGGTTCTTGAGATACAATTTTTCAAAAATTGTTTATATTTTTTCAAGGGAAATAACTCCTTATAACGGTTAACAACAAAAAGATTGTATATGTTAATTAACATTGCCATCTGGTCTTGTACATGTTGCCGTTTTCAAATCGATTCTATCTTGAATACTTTTTGAGAAAAAAGTAAAAGAAAGAAATTGCTTCAAGGGAACATAGCTCTCATAGGGAATGATGAAATCCTTAGCAGCCTCATATGGTAACACATCATGATGAGATCTAACTATTGTCCAAATAAGGTCATGATATCTTCAAAAACAACGAGGGGGGGGCCATGTCGAAAAAAAACAATAAAAGGGAGATAACTTCTAAAGGGGATGATGAAATCCTACACAGCCTCATCTGGTAATACTTCATGATGAGGTCTACTGATGGTCCATATTTTGTCTTGATAACTCCAATAGAAACAAGGGGAGGCCATGTTAAACAAATGCTGGATGAAAAAAAAAAAAAAAAAAAAAAACAGGAGAAAAACAATAAGGTCTTTCCTCGCGGAGAGGAAAGACCTTAACAATTGAAACGTCTTTCCTGTAAAAGTGATGTTTTCGTAATGTACTTTGTACGACCTTTCGTTTGATATACGACAAGCATACCTTCTGAAACTTTTCACTTTTATGACTTAATGACCTTATCCGCCTACATTTTTGAGATCGGAATTATTATATATGTAACATAGAGTAGATGAGCTTTCATTTGATATGCAACAACGCCATGTTCTAGAAAGTTTGATTTGTGCACTTAATAACCTTATCTTACTAATTTTTGGAGGTCAGGAGTTTGATATTTGAAATGTACACATCATGACCTTTCGTTTGATATACAACAACCCTATATTAAAAGAAAATTTATGTTTTGCACTCAATGACCCCATCCAACCCATTTTTGGGAGACGTCAATTTGAAATTTGAAATGTACGCTTTATGTTCTTTCATTTGATATGCGACAACCTTACCATCTGAGAAATTTGAATGTTTGCACTAAATGACCCCACCCGTCCCCCTGGGATGAAAAGGGGGTTTAAAATTTTCATTTTTCAGTAGAGTTTATTGAGCCCTTCAATTTGATATATCAGATGACCCCATTTGACAAAGTGCAAATAATTATGCAATATCAACTATATAAATAGAAGTTATGAAACTTACAAAGTTAATGCAAAACTTGAAAATTTCAAATTGATTTTTTGGTGTTTTTTTTCCATGGAATGTTTTTGGTATTTGGTCAAACATATAACTATGTCAACCTCTTCAATTTCTAAAACATTTTAAGTGGTAAGCTGTTGATGATTCAGAAATACATGCCTCCGCTCGCAAAACTTCAAACTGCATTATCTCTAAAACGACAATGCATATCTCAAATCCGTTAAATGATAAATGATCTACAGTTGATGGACAACATTATAGAAAAAGAATTGGGACAATTCCAAAGTTCACCAAGGTCACAATTAATCATCAAATATATGATGCAATACAAAACTTGAGAACCGGAAGTCGCAGAGACATGGGACTATCACCTTTCAACTCAGGACCACTTGACCTTTCAAATATTACAAGGTCAAGGTTATAGTATAATGTGAAGGTCAAGGTGAAATTTCATCATGACCTGACATTGACCTCAAATTGAAGGTCTTGAACTACTGATTATCTTTGCAATTTATAGTAGGTTGATATCTGTTACCTTTAAAAAGATATACACACAATACTATACGTTTAAGAATCATCCCGTCGTAACTTTTGAACAGACAGTCGGACTCTTTTGACCTCAGTGTATAAAATGTAGAGCTCGTCGAGAGGAACATTTTATACGCTGTAAGTATGCAGTAAACTCTTATCGTTTTCTTAATATGAAAGCTTGAAATTGCAGCGTAATTTTTTTTTACACTCGGTGACCTTTGACCTTGGGTGCAAATTGAAGGTCACATGAACTTAAGATTATTGGTGTAGGTCCCAAGTCTTTACGACTTCCGGTTCTCGAGATACATTTTTTCAAAAATTGTGTATATTTTTTCAAGGGAAATAACTCCTTATAACGGTTAACAACAAAATGATTGTATGTGTTTATTAACATTGCCATCTGGTCTTGTACATGTTGCCGTTTTCAAATCGATTCTATCTTAAATACTTTTTGAGAAAAATGTAAAAGAAAGAAATTGCTCCAAGGGGATATAACTGTCATAGGGAATGATGAAATCCTTAGCAGCCTCATATGGTAACACATCATGATGAGATCTAACTTTTGTTCAAATAAGGTCATGATATCTTTAAAAACAACGAGGGGGGCCATGTTGAAAAAAATCAATAAAAGGGAGATAACTTCTAAAGGGGATGATGAAATCCTACACAGCCTCATCTGGTAATACCTCATGATGAGATCTATCGATGGTCCATATTTGGTCTTGATGACATCAATAGAAACGGGGGGAGGGCATTTAGAAAAAATGTTGGAAATATATACGACAAGCACACCTTCTGAAACTTTTTGCTTTTTACACTTAATGACCTCATCCGTCTACATTTTTGAGATCGGAATTATGATATATGGAACAGAGTAAATGAGCTTTCGTTTGATATGCGACAACACCATGTTCTTGAAAGTTTGATTTTTGCACTTAATAACCCTATCCAACAAATTTTTGGAGGTCGGGAATTTGATATTTCAAATGTACACATCATGACCTTTCATTTGATATACAACAACCCTACCTTAAAAGAACATTGATTTTTTGCACTAAATGACCCCATCCAACCCATTTTTGGGAGACGTCAATTTCAAATTTGAAATGTACGCTTTATGTTCTTTCATTTGATATGCGACAACCTTACCATCTGAGAAATTTGAATGTTTGCACTGAATGACCCCTCCCGTCCCCCTGGGATGAAAAGGGGGTTTAACATTTTCATTTTTAAGTAGAGTTTATTAAGACCTTCAATTTGATATATCAGATGACCCCATTTGACAAAGTGCAAATAATGATGCAATATCAACTATATAAATAGAAGTTATGAAACTTATAAAGTCAATGCAAAACTTGAAAATTTCAAATTGATTTTTTGGTGGTTTTTTTTCATGGAATGTTTTTGGTATTTGGTTAAACATATAACTATGTTAACCTCTTCAATTTCTAAAACTTTTTAAGTGGTAAGCTCTTGTTGATTCAGAAATACATGCCTCCGCTCGCAAAACTTTAAACTGCATTATCTTTAAAACGACAATAGATATCTCAAATCTGTTAAATGATAAATGATCTACAGTGGAAGGACAACATTATAGAAAAAGAATTGGGACAATTTCAAAGTTCACCAAGGTCACAATTAATCATCAAATATATGATGCAATACCAATCTTGAGAACCGGAAGTCGTAGAGACATAGGACTATCACCATTCAACTCAGGACCACTTGACCTTTCAAATATCACAAGGTCAAGGTCATTGTATACTGTGAAGGTCAAGGTGAAATTTCATCATGACCTGATATTGACCTCAAATTGAAGGTCTTGAATTACTGATCATCTTTGCAGTTTATAGTAGGTTGATATCTTTTACCTTTAAAAAGATATACACTTGTTACTATAGTTTTAAGAATTATGTTGTTGTAACTTTTGAACAGACAGTCGGACATTTTTTAGCTTAATGTATAAAATGTAGAGCTTGTCGAGAGAAACCTTTTATACACAGTATGAGTGCAGCAAACTCTTATAGTTTTCTTAATATGCAAGCTTGAAATTGCAGCGTAATTTCTTTTTGCACTCGGTGACCTTTGACCTTGGTGCAAATTAAAGGTCACATGAATTAAAGAATATTGGTGAAGGTCCCAAGTCTCTACGACTTCCGGTTCTCGAAATACAATTTTTCCAAAAATGTATAATTTTTCAAGGGAAATAACTTCTTATCAGGGTAAATAACCTACAATTTTTTTATGTTTATTAACATTGCCATCTGTTCCTGTACATGCTGCCATTTTCAATTCTATTCTATCTCTAATACATTTTAAGAAAAATGCAAATAAAAAAAGTGCTTCAAGGGGATATAACTCTCAAAGGGGATGATGAAATCCTACACAGCCTCATCTGGTAATACGTCATAATGAGATCTATCGATGGTCAATATTTGGTCTTGATGACTTCAATAGAAACGGGGGGAGGGTATGTCAAAAAAATGTTGGAAGAAAAAAAAACATTAGAAAAACAATAAGGTCTTTCCCAGGTAGGGGAAAGACCTTAACTAGTATCTCAATTGTTTGTAAAACAATTGAAAGGTCTTTCCTGTAAAAGTGATGTTTTCGTAATGTACCTTGTACGACCTTTCGTTTGATATACGACAAGCATACCTTCTGAAACTTTCCACTTTTAACACTTAATGACCTCATCCGCCTACATTTTTGAGATCGGAATTATGATATAAATAACATAGAGTAGATGAGCTTTCATTTGATATGCAACAACTCTATGTTCAAGAAAGTTTGATGTTTGCACTTAATAACCCTATCCAACTAATTTTTGGAGGTCGGGATTTGATATTTCCAATGTACACATCATGACCTTTCATTTGATATACAATAACCCTATCTTGAAAGAAAATTTATTTTTTGCACTCAATGACCCCGTCCAACCAATTTTTGGGGACGTCAATTTGAAATTTGAAATGTACGCTTTATGTTCTTTCATTTGATATGCGACAACCTTACCATCTGAGAAATGTGAATGTTTGCACTAAATGACCTTACCCTTCCCCCTGGGATGAAAAGGGGGTTTAAAATTTTCATTTTTAAGTAGAGTTTATTAAGACCTTCAATTTGATATATTAGATGACCCCATTTGACAAAGTGCAAATAATGATGCAATATCAACTATATAAATAGAAGTTATGAAACTCACAAAGTCAATGCAAAACATGAAAATTTCAAATTGATTTTTTGGTGTTTTTTTCCATGGAATGTTTTTGGTATTTGGTCAAACATATAACTATGTCAACCTCTTCAATTTCTAAAACATTTTAAGTGGTAAGCTCTTGATGATTCAGAAATACATGCCTCCGCTCGAAAAACTTGAAACTGCATTATCTCTAAAACGACAATAGATATCTCAAATCTGTTAAATGATAAATGATCTACAGTTGAAGGACAACATTATAGAAAAAGAATGTGGACAATTTCAAAGTTCACCAAGGTCACAATTAATCATCAAATATATGATGCAATACCAAACTTATGATCCGGAAGTCGTAGAGACATGGGACTATCACAATTCAACTCAGGACCACTTGACTTTTCAAATATCACAAGGTCAAGGTCATAGTATAATGTGAAGGTCAAGGTGAAATTTCATCATGACCTGACATTGACCTCAAATTGAAGGTCTTGAACTACTGATCATCTTTGCAGTTTATAGTAGGTTGATATCTGTTACCTTTAAAAAGATATACACACAATACTATACTTTTAAGAATCATCCCGTCGTAACTTTTGAACAGACAGTCGGACTCTTTTGAGGTCAGAGTATAAAATGTAGAGCTCGTCGAGAGGAATATTTTATACGCTGTAAGTAAGCAGCAAACTCTTATCGTTTTCTTAATATGAAAGCTTGAAATTGCAGCGTAATTTTTTTTTGCACTTGGTGACCTTTGACCTTGGGTGCAAATTAAAGGTCACATGAACTTAAGATTATTGGTGTAGGTCCCAAGTCTTTACGACTTCCGGTTCTCGAGATACAATTTTTCAAAAATTGTTTATATTTTTTCAAGGGAAATAACTCCTT
The DNA here is from genome assembly GCF_965363235.1 of Mytilus galloprovincialis. Taxonomy (NCBI): domain Eukaryota; kingdom Metazoa; phylum Mollusca; class Bivalvia; order Mytilida; family Mytilidae; genus Mytilus; species Mytilus galloprovincialis. The sequence goes on from NC_134850.1 coordinate 23,190,448, forward strand.
ATAAGGGCTAACAACAAAATGAGTGTAATGTTAATTAACATTGCCATCTGGTCCTGTACATGTTGCCGTTTTCAAATTGATTCTATCTTGAATACTTTTTGAGAAAAATGTAAAAGAAAGAAATTGCTTCAAGGGGACATAACTCTCATAGGGAATGATGAAATCCTTAGCAGCCTCATATGGTAACACATCATGATGAGATCTAACTGTTGTCCAAATAAGGTCATGATATCTTCAAAAACAACGAGGGGGGGGGGGGCATGTTGAAAAAAACCAATAAAAGGGAGATAACTTCTAAAGGGGATGATGAAATCCTACACAGCCTCATCTGGTAATACTTCATGATGAGGTCTACCGATGGTCCATATTTGGTCTTGATAACTTCAATAGAAACAAGGGGAGGCCATGTTAAACAAATGCTGGATGAAAAAAAAAAAAAAAAAAAAAAAAAAAAAAAAAAAAAAAAAACAGGAGAAAAACAATAAGGTCTTTCCTCGCGTAGAGGAAAGACCTTAACTAGTATCTCAATTGTTTGTAAAACAATTGAAAGGTCTTTCCTGTAAAAGTGATGTTTTCGTAATGTTATTTGTACGACCTTTCGTTTGATATACGACAAGCATACCTTTTGAAACTTTTCGCTTTTTGCACTAAATAAATCCATCCAACCAATTTTTGGAGGTTGGGAATTTGATATTTCAACTGTACACATCATGACCTTTCATTTGATATACAACAACCCTATCGTAAAAGAAATTTGTTTTTTGCACTCAATGACCCCATCCAACCAATTTTTGGAGGACGTGAATTTGAAATTTGAAATGCACGCTTTATGTTCTTTCATTTGATATGCGACAACCTTACCATCTGATAAATTTGAATTTTTGCACTAAATGACCCCACCCTTCCACCTGGGATGAAAAAGAGGTTTTAAATTTTCATTTTTAAGTAGAGTTTATTGAGACCTTCAATTTGATATATCAGAAGACCCCATTTGACAAAGTGCCAAAAATGATGCAATATCAACGATATAAATAGAAGTTATGAAACTTACAAAGTCAATGCAAAACATGAAAATTTCAAATTGATTTTTTTGGTGTTTTTTTCAATGGAATGTTTTTGGTATTTGGTCAAACATATAACTATGTTAACCTCTTTAATTTCTTAAACATTTGAAGTGGTAAGCTGTTGTTAATTCAGAAATACATGCCGCCGCTCGCAAAATTTCAAACTGCATTATCTCTAAAACGACAATAGATATCTCAAATCTGTTAAATGGTAAATGATCTACAGTTAAAGGACAACATAATGGAGAAAGAATTGGGACAATTTCAAAGTTCACCAAGGTCACAATTAATCATCAAATATATGATGCAATACCAAACTTAGAAACCGGAAGTCGTAGAGACATGGGGCTAGCACCATTCAACTCAGGACCACTTGACCTTTTTAAATATCACAAGGTCAAGGTCATAGTATAATGTGAAGGTCAAGGTGAAATTTCATCATGACCTGACATTGACCTCAAATTGAAGGTCTTGAACTACTGATCATCTTTGCAGTTTATAGTAGGTTGATATCTGTTACCTTTAAAAAGATATACACACAATACTATACTTTTAAGAATCATCCCGTAGTAACTTTTGAACAGACAGTCGGACATTTTTGGGCTTATTATATAAAATGTAGAGCTTGTCGAGATGAACATTTTATACGCTGTATGTATGCAGCAAAGTCCTATCGTCTTCCTAATATGTAAGCTTGAAATTGCAGCGTAATTTTTTTTTGCACTCTATGACCTTTGACCTTGGGTGCAAATTAAAGGTCACATGAACTTAAGATTATTGGTGTAGGTCCCAAGTCTCTACGACTTCTGGTTCTCGAAATACAATTTTTCTAAAATTATGTACAATTTTTCAAGGGGAATAACTCCTTATAAGGGTTAATAACAAAATAATTGCACATGTTCATTAACATTACCATCTGTTCCTGTACATGTTGCCGTTTTCAAATCGATTCTATCTCTTATACTTTTTGGGAAAAATGCAAAGAAAAGAAATTGTTTCAAGGGGATATAACTCTCATAGGGGACGAAGAAATCCTATTCAGCCTCACATGGTAATACATTATGATGAGATCTACATTATGTCCATTTAAGGTCATGATATCTTTAAAACCAACGAGGGGGGGGCCATGTTGAAAAAAATCAATAAAAGGGAGATAACTCCTAAAGGGGATGATGAAATCCTTAACAGGGTCATTTGGTAATACATCTTGGTAAGGTCTAGCGATGGTCCATATTTGGTCATAATAACTTCAACAGAAACAAGAGGCGGGCATGTCAAACAAATGTTGGAAGAAAAAAAAGAAAAAGAAAAAGAAACTAGTATCTCAATTGTTTGTAAAACAATTGAAAGGTCTTTCCTTTAAAAGTGATGTTTTCGTAATGTACTTCGTACGACCTTTCGTTTGATATACGACAAGCATACATTCTGAAACTTTTCGCTTTTTACACTTAATGACCTCATCCGCCTACATTTTTGAGATCGGAATTATGATATATGGAACAGAGTAGATGAGCTTTCATTTGAAATGCGACAACACCATGATCTAGAAAGTTTGATTTTTGCACTTAATAACCCTATCCAACTAATTTTTGGAGGTCGGGAATTTGATATTTCAAATGTACACATCATGACCTTTCATTTGATATACAACAACCCTATCTTAAAAGAAAATTGATTTTTTGCACTCAATAACCCCATCCAACCCATTTTTGGGAGACGTTAATTTGAAATTTGAAATGTACGCTTTATGTTCTTTCATTTGATATGCGACAACCTTACCATCTGAGAAATTTGAATGTTTGCACTAAATGACCTCACCCGTCCCCCTGGGATGAAAAGGGGGTTTGAAATTTTCATTTTTAAGTAGAGTTTATTAAGACCTTCAATTTGATATATCAGATGACCCCATTTGACAAATTGCAAATAATGATGCAATATCAACTATATAAATAGAAGTTATGAAACTTACAAAATCAATGCAAAACTTGAAAATTTCAAATTGAATTTTTTGTGTTTTTTTCCATGGAATGTTTTTGGTATTTGGTCAAACATATAACTATGTTAACCTCTTCAATTTCTAAAACATTTTAAGTGGTAAGCTCTTGTTGATTCAGAAATACATGCCTCCGCTCGCAAAACTTCAAACTGCATTATCTCTAAAACGACAATAGATATCTCAAATGTGTTAAATGATAAATGATCTACAGTTGAAGGACAACATTATAGAAAAAGAATTGGGACAATTTCAAAGTTCACCAAGGTCACAATTATTCATCAAATATATGATGCAATACCAAACTTGAGAACCGGAAGTCGTAGAGACATGGGACTAGCACCATTCAACTGAGGACCACTAAACCTTTCAACTATCACAAGGTCAAGGTCATTGTATACTGTGAAGGTCAAGGTGAAATTTCATTATGACCTGACATTGACCTCAAATTGAAGGTCTTGAACTACTGATCATCTTTGCAGTTTATAGTAGGTTGATATATGTTACCTTTAAAAAGATATACACAAAATTCTATACTTTTAAGAATCATCCCGTTGTAACTTTTGAACAGACGGTTGGACATTTTTGGGCTTATTATATAAAAGATAGAGCTCGTCGAGAGGAACATTTTATACGCTGTATGTATGCAGCAAAGTCTTATCGTTTTCCTAATATGTAAGCTTGAAATTGCGGCGTAATTTTATTTTGCACTCTGTGACCTTTGACCTTGGGTGCATATTAAAGGTCACATGAAATAAAGATTATTGGTGAAGGTCCCAAGTCTCTATGACTTCCGGTTCTTGAAAAACAATTTTTTCTAAAATTGAACACAATTTTTCAAGGGGAATAACTCCTTATAAGGCTTAGTAACAAATTAATTGTTTATGTTGATAAACATTGCCATTTGTTCTTGTACATGCTGCCATTTTCAAATCGATTCTATCTGGAATGATTTTTAAGAAAAATGCAAAAGAAAGAAATTGCTTCAAGGGGACATAACTCTCATAGGGAATGATGAAATCCTTAGCAGCCTCATATGGTAATACATCATGATGAGATCTAACTACTATCCAAATAAGGTCATGATATCTTTTAAAACATTTTGGGGGGGCCATGTTGAAAAAAATCAATAAAAGGGAGATAACTTCTAAAGGGGATGATGAAATCCTACAAAAGTTCATCTGGTAAAAGTTCATGATGAGGTCTATCGATGGTTCCAATTTGGTATTGATAATTTCAATAGAAGCGGTAGGAGGGCGTGCCAAACAAATGCTGGAAGGAAAAAAAAAAGAAAAAAAAACATTAGAAAAACAATAAGGTCTTTCCTCGCCTAGAGGAAAGACCTTAACTAGTATCTCAATTGTTTGTAAAACAATTGAAAGGTCTTTCCTGTAAAAGTGATGTTTTCGTAATGTACTTTGTATGACCTTTCGTTTGATATACGACAAGCATACCTTCTGAAACTTTTCTCTTTTTACACTTAATGACCTCGTCCACCTACATTTTTAAGATCGGAAGTATGATATATGTATCACAGGGTAGATGAGCTTTCATTTGATATGCGACAACGCCATGTCCTAGAAAGTTTGGTTTTTGCACTTAATAACCCCATCCAACTAATTTTTTGAGGTCGGGAATTTGATATTTCAAATGTACACATCATGACCTTTCATTTGATATACAACAACCCTATCGTAAAAAAAATAATTTTTTGCACTCAATGACCCCATCCAACCAATTTTTGGGGGACGTCAATTTGAAATTTCAAATGTACGCTTTATGTTCTTTCATTTGATATGCGACAACCTTGCCATCTGAGAAATTTGAATGTTTGCACTAAATGACCCCACCCGTCCCCCTGGGATGAAAAGGGGGTTTAAAATTTTCATTTTTAAGTAGAGTTTATTAAGACCTTCAATTTGATATATCAGATGACCCCATTTGACAAAGTGCAAATAATGATGCAATATCAACTATATAAATAGAAGTTATGAAACTTACAAAGTCAATGCAAAACTTGAAAATTTCAAATTGATTTTTTGGTGTTTTTTTCCATGGAATGTTTTTGGTATTTGGTCAAACATATAACTATGTCAACCTCTTCAATTTCTAAAACATTTTAAGTGGTAAGCTCTTGATGATTCAGAAATACATGCCTCCGCTCGAAAAACTTCAAACTGCATTATCTCTAAAACGACAATAGATATCTCAAATCTGTTAAATGATAAATGATCTACAGTTGAAGGACAACATTATAGAAAAAGAATTGGGACAATTTCAAAGTTCACCAAGGTCACAATTAATCATCAAATATATGATGCAATACAAAACTTGAGAACCGGAAGTCGTAGAGACATGGGACTATCACCATTCAACTCAGGACCACTTGACCTTTCAAATATTACAAGGTCAAGGTCATAGTAAAATATGAAGGTCAAGGTGAAATTTCATCATGACCTGACATTGACCTCAAATTGAAGGTCTTGAACTACTGATCATCTTTGCAGTTTATAGTAGGTTGATATCTGTTACCTTTAAAAAGATATACACACAATACTATACTTTTAAGAATCATCCCGTCGTAACTTTTGAACAGACAGTCGGACTCTTTTGAGGTCGAGTATAAAATGTAGAGCTCGTCGAGAGGAACATTTTATACGCTGTAAGTATGCAGCAAACTCTTATCGTTTTCTTAATATGAAAGCTTGAAATTGCAGCGTAATTTTTTTTTGCACTCGGTGACCTTTGACCTTGGGTGCAAATTAAAGGTCACATGAACTTAAGATTATTGGTGTAGGTCCCAAGTCTTTACGACTTCCGGTTCTCGAGATACAATTTTTCAAAAATTGTTTATATTTTTTCAAGGGAAATAACTCCTTATAAGGGTTAACAACAAAATGATTGTATATGTTAATTAACATTGCCATCTGGTCCTGTACATGTTGCCGTTTTCAAATCGATTCTATCTTGAATACTTTTTGAGAAAAATGTAAAAGAAAGAAATTGCTTCAAGGGGACATAACTCTCATAGGGAATGATGAAATCCTTAGCAGCCTCATATGGTAACACATCATGATGAGATCTAACTTTTGTCCAAATAAGGTCATGATATCTTCAAAAACAACGAGGGGGGGCCATGTCGAAAAAACCCAATAAAAGGGAGATAACTTCTAAAGGGGATTATGAAATCCTACACAGCCTCATCTGGTAATACTTCATGATGAGGTCTACCGATGGTCCATATTTGGTCTTGATAACTTCAATAGAAACAAGGGGAGGCCATGTTAAACAAATGCTGGATGAAAAAAAAAAAAACAAAAAAAAAAAAAAAAAAAAAAACTAGTATCTCAATTGTTTGTAAAACAATTGAAAGGTCTTTCCTGTAAAATTGATGTTTTCGTATTGTACTTTGTAAGACCTTTTGTTTGATAAACGACAAGCATACCTTCTGAAACTTTCAGCTTTTTACACTTAATGATCTCATCCGCCTACATTTTTGAGATCGGAATTATGATATATAGAACAGAGTAGATGAGCTTTCATTTGATATGCGACAACACCATGTTCTAAAAAGTTTGATTTTTGCACTTAATTACCTTATCCAACTAATTTTTGGAGGTCGGGAATTTGATATTTCAAATGTACACATCATGACCTTTCATTTGATATACAACAACCCTACCTTAAAAGAACATTTATTTTTTGCACTCAATGACCCCATCCAACCAATTTTTGGGAGACGTCAATTTGATATTTGAAATGTACGCTTTATGTTCTTTCATTTGATATGCGACAACCTTACCATCTGAGAAATTTGAATGTTTGCACTAAATGACCCCACCCGTCCCCCTGGTATGAAAAGGGGGTTTAAAATTTTAATTTTTAAGTAGAGTTTATTAAGACCTTCAATTTGATATATCAGATGACCCCATTTGACAAAGTGCAAATAATGATGCAATATCAACTATATAAATAGAAGTTATGAAACTTACAAAGTCAATGCAAAACTTGAAAATTTCAAATTGATTTTTTTGGTGTTTCTTTCCATGGAATGTTTTTGGTATTTGGTCAAACATATAACTATGTCAACCTCTTCAATTTCTAAAACATTTTAAGTGGTAAGCTCTTGACGATTCAGAAATACATGCCTCCGCTCGCAAAATTTCAAACTGCATTATCTCTAAAACGACAATAGATATCTCAAATCTGTTAAATGATAAATGATTTACAGTTGAAGAACAACATTATAGAAAAAGAATTGGGACAATTTCAAAGTTCACCAAGGTCACAATTAATCATCAAATATATGATGCAATACTAAACTTAAGAACCGGAAGTCGTAGAGACATGGGACTATCACCATTCAACTCAGGACCACTTAACGTTTCAACTATCCCAAGGTCAAGGTCATTGTATACTGTGAAGGTCAAGGTGAAATTTCTTCATGACCTGACATTGACCTCAAATTGAAGGTCTTGAATTACTGATCATCTTTGCACTTTATAGTAGGTTGATATCTGTTACATTTAAAAACATATATACACACAATACTATACTTTTAAGAATCATCCCGTTGTCACTTTTGAACAGACGGTCGGACATTTTTGGGCTTATTATATAAAATGTAGAGCTCGTGGAGAGGAACATTTTATACGCTGTATGTGTGCAGCAAACTCTTATCGGTTTCCTAATATGTAAGCTTGAATTTGCAGCGTAATTTTTGTTTGCACTCGGTGACCTTTGACCTTGGGTACATATTAAAGGTCACATGAATTAAAGATTATTGGTGAAGGTCCCAAGTCTCTACGACTTCTGGTTCTCGAAATAAAAGCTTTCTAAAATTGTTTACAATTTTTCAATGGGAATAACTCCTTATAAGGGTTAATAACAAAATGATTGTATATGTTCATTAACATTGCCATCTGGTCCTGTACATGTTGCCGTTTTCAAATCGATTCTATCTCTTATACTTTTTGAGAAAATTGCAAAGGAAAGAAATTTTTTCAAGGGGATATAACTCTCATAGGGGACGATGGACTCATATTCAGCCTCACATGGTAATACATCATGATGAGATTTACATTTTGTCCAATTGAGGTCATGATATCTTTAAAACCAACGAGGGGGGGTCATGTTGAAAAAAATCAATAAAAGGGAAATAACTTCTCAGGGGGATGATGAAATCCTTAACAAGGTCATTTGGTAATACATCTTGCTGAGGTCTAGCGATGGTCCATATTTGGTCTTAATAACTTCAACAGAAACAAGAGGCGGGCATGTCAAAAAAATGTTGGAAGAAAAAAAAGAAAAAAAAAAAGAAAAAGAAAAAAAAACATTAGAAAAACAATAAGGTCTTTCCTCACGAAGGGGAAAGACCTTAAAAACAGGAGAAAAACAATAAGGTCTTTCCTCGCGGAGAGGAAAGACCTTAAAAAACATTAGAAAAACAATAAGGTCTTTCCTCACGTAGGGGAAAGACCTTAATTAGAAAAGCAATAAGGTCTTTCCTCGGGAAGAGGAAAGACCTTAACTAGTATCTCAATTGTTTGTAAAACAATTGAAAGGTCTATCCTGTAAAAGTGATGTTTTCGTAATGTTCTTTGTACGACCTTTCGTTTGATATACGACAAGAATACCTTCTGAAACTTTTCGCTTTTTTACACTTAATGACCTCATCCGCCTATATTTTTGAGATCGGAAGTATGATATATGTAGCACAGGGTAGATGAGCTTTCATTTGATATGCGACAACGCCATGTTCTAAAAAGTTTGATTTTTGCACTTAATAACCCCATCCAAGCAATTTTTGGAGGTTGGGAATTTGATATTTCAAATGTACACATCATGACCTTTCATTTGATATACAACAACCCTATAGTAAAAGAAAATTTATTTTTTGCACTCAATGACCCCATCCAACCAATTTTTAGGGGACGTCAATTTGAAATTTGAAATGTACGCTTTATGTTCTTTCATTTGATATGCGACAACCTTACCATCTGAGAAATTTGAATTTTTGCACTAAATGACCCCACCCTTTCGCCTGGGATGAAAAAGAGGTTTAAAATTTTCATTTTTAAGTAGAGTTTGATGAGACCTTCAATTTGATATATCAGATGACCCCATTTAACAAAGTGCCAAAAATGATGCAATATCAACGATATAAATAGAAGTTATGAAATTTACAAAGTCAATGCAAAACATGAAAATTTCAAAATGATTTTTTGATGTTTTTTTCAATGGAATGTTTTTGGTATTTGGTCAAACATATAACTATGTTAACCTCTTCAATTTCTTAAACATTTTAAGTGGTAAGCTGTTGTTGATTCAGAAATACATGCCGCTGCTCGCAAAATTTCAAACTGCATTATCTCTTAAACGACAATTAATATCTCAAATCTGTTAAATGGTGAATGATCTACAGTTAAAGGACAACATTATAGAAAAAGAATTGGGACAATTTCAAAGTTCACCAAGGTCACAATTAATCATCAAATATATGATGCAATACCAAACTTGAGAACCGGAAGTCGCAGAGACATGGGACTATCACCATTCAACACAAGACCACTTGACCTTTCAAATATCACAAGGTCATGAATTACTGACACTAGTAACCCGAATGTAACTTGAACGGACAAAAACGTGTTAACGCTATTTAAATGAGATTGATCGTTATTTGATAAAGATTGACAAAAATTAAAAATTATATTTAATTCATATCAATTCATATCAATTCATTTTAACGCCAGTCAAATAGATTTCTCTGCGGTGAATCAATTGAAATCAAGTTGCTGGTTAGTTGCGTTAAACTAATAGGCCACGCCCCCGTTAAACTATTTCAAACATGCATTAATTCGTTTTAAACATGGATGAGACCCGAGCTTTTTACAGGTAAATCACCCAAGCAAAACGACCTCGATGTATCTATCGTTTTTTGTTTCAAACTTTAAATGCGTATAGTCTTATTAAAGTCACATGCTTCACAATTTAAAACGTTGAAACGAATGAATAATACGCGTATCATGTTCATATGTAAGGAATTAAAATAAAAACATTAAAATATATATGCACACGCGGTTTAAAAATGCAAAACTTGTGAATCTGTTGAAAAAAAATAGTTAAATATATAACATGATGGTTTTCTATAATGTACTCGTATTCAAATGTAGACACTGAAAACTATGTATACAAAAATTATTTATTGTGTACATAATTTAAATCGATGTATTTCAAATTTTCGGCATTGACTGTAAAAAGTGCTTAAGTCCTTTATAAGTAAAATACAGAATTAAAAATAACTCTACCTTTTTTTATATTTCTTTATTTTAGAGGTAAGCTTCTGGCCAAGTGTCACTGATTCTGTCGCAAATCATTTACTTCAATAACCAATCAATTGTATTCTGAAAGAAGTTGATTTGTTTTCTGTACGAATACATTAAAAATATTTCTCACTGAACGTTATGTTTGCAATCGATGTTCAAATACAAATCTACAGTATCTATATGAAAGAGACTTAATAATATATTTTTTTATTATTATTCTACACATGCATATTTGAAGGATCGAAATAATCAGTTCTACAAATGGGTGTTATTTTTAAAGACTTAAAACTTTACAATTATCAAGTGAATCCATGAAATTTTTATCGACGCACCAAACTTTTATACGATCTTCTTACTTGTTCATTACATTCTAAAATTAGAATCCTTCACAAATTGCAAAAACTTGTATTCTCCGGCTAGACTGCGCAAAAGATAAATCTTGCTTTGTTTGTGTATACACAATGTTTTGAAGGCCGATATCCAGTTTGGCTAAAAAAGAATTAATTTGCACCACAAGTTAATTACGCGAATTCTTTTTTTGCATAACTTTATCATAAAAACTGCAACATTCATTAGCGCCAATAAAACAATCATTTAATTGCGCAAATATTATAGACTTCTTTTCAAATGTTTCTTCTTAGTGCACTGAGGAGGTCCTTTTAGGTATTTTCATGTAGGTACAGAAATCGCAAACTGAAAGGGCCTCCTTAGTGCACTTAGACTGACAAAAAAAGTGCACTATGGACCTGATGGAAAGATAGAATTGACACAAAAAAACATAGCATACGGAAGGAAAAGTACATAATTTTGAATTTTAGTAATTATAAAGTTATTCAACAGTTGAAGTAGGTATTCTAATGTTACATGTACGTGTAAATAGGTTAATAGTTTCGAGATAAATATGACACAATTAATAAAATTGAGAATGGAAATGGGGAATGTGTCAAGTTTCATTTATTGGCGCAATTCATATAATAAAAAAAAGAGATGAGCGCGATTCAAAACTTTACAATATGACAAGTTACACCTAACCGTTTTGACAAATCAGTAAATTCTTCGCCCGGGGATATACACCTGCCAGTAATCTACCTTCAGTAACTTTAAAATACCCAGCCGTGTCATTTCCGTATATTGTACATGTAGATAGCAAGTGTGATACATGTATATACACCAGAAATACCCATTCAAGTGATTTTTAATTTCAAAAGAACTCCATATCGGGTACATACACATAAAATTACAATAATATGAAAAAATGTATTAATAAGTTCAAATGTTGTTTTGGTAAATGCACCTAGGTATGTATTTGTAAACTTATGTTAATTCGTTATTTCATGTCTCTTTCTTTTTTTTTGCTTCAATTAATTTTTTGTATCTTATAGACTTATTCGTAAATCGAAAAAACTCACAAATCTGAATAGAATCATATGGCAATGAACATGTTGAATGATTTCTCTAACTCCAAACTAGTTATACATGTACATGTAGATGCCTCTGAAATTATATTTTTCTCGTTGGGTTGCTTGTTCATTAATTGACGTTTACGATATATTCTAATGTTCAGTATTTGTGAAAACCGCTCATTTATCAATTTTACAAGAAATATTATAATACTTGTAAGTCATGAACATTGAAGTTTAACTTTCTATCATTTTTTCGTATACGCACAAACATACAATAAAATGAAACACTTTAAATCGGTTTAAATTATGCAATGCATTTTGAAAATATAGTTTTGAAAAACCGGATATTTTTGATTCATACTTTTTCTATCCCTTTTCTTAAAAATTAGGACACGTGTCACTGGTTAATATAGAATACAATTAACGGTACCAATTTTCTTGCACTAGATGCGCATTTCGAAAATACATGTCTCTTCAGTGATGCTCGAGGCCAAAATATATGAAATCAAAAGCAAATTTAATATAAAAGACGAAGAGCTATAATCCAAAAGGTCCAAAAGTATAGCCAAATTCGTGAAAGGAATACTAGTGAACCATGAATAATTCCAAACAACAAATTTGTGATTCAATTTGGTTTGTCACACTTGCTTATATTATCAATATTATGTATTGTTTTCGGCTGAGACGACTATATGTATAAAATTTATAGTAGCCTCAGTTTTCGGCAATATTGAAACAAACTGAATATCCTTTGAATTGCTTCTTAAGTTATTTTAATATATATACTGAGCCAAAAAAGTTTGCAACAAAATTGTGAAATTTTGTTTTATTACAAAATCATAAAATTTAAACATGTAATTTTAATAACACAAAAATGGAATTATGATATGTCAGAAGCAACATGAATGTTTATCACTCACATTAATTAGGATTTTCTTTGTATGGAGCGCGGGAGGGTCAAAATGCTTAAATGAGTATAGTGTTTCTCAAAATCAATTTCTCAGCCATGCCTTTAGTGCACCAATGAAGGATTGACAGGAACACCAGCAACTTCCCTTAGTCAATGCAGTACTTTTTTAGCCGAAAAAAACTTGTCACGTGTTGACGTAAAGCGAAGGAAGCGCTCCTCCTCCCTTGACGATAGTTTTTTCTTGTCTACGAGATATCGACCTATCCTATGCAGTTGTAATTTGTCGATATCTGTTTGTTAGTCTCTGAACTGTTGCCTAGTGCACATTAAATCGAGCCATGATGTCAACAACCCTCATTCCGGCATCAACCGTTTCAAGACCTTTCTGACTGTCATTTTCGGGGTGGCCTGGTTGACGCCCCAAGCAAATTTTTCAACGGTGTTTGTGTTTTTCTTACCAATGGTGTGTTTCTGAACGTTAGTGAAAAAGAATTTTTTAATATCGTTTTAAAATTACAGGTACAGAAGGTAAAACATCATTGACACGTGCAAAGCTGAAATGGCGCGAAATCAATCAGCAGGAAAAAAGTACGACTGTTACAGGTAAAACTAACGATTATATCAATGATGTTTAAATATTTTTTTCCAAAAACAACAACAAAAAAATTATAAAAAAAAAGTGTTGCTAAACCTTTTTGGCTCAGTATATATACGGAAAAACAAGGTGGATATTTAATCATCGGCTCTCGTGAAGTTTTCTTGTAGGTTAAAAGAAGGGGACAGTATACCTCTAAGTAATAAAACTTTAAGATTTGTATTCTTTAAATTGTATAACGTCTTAGTCTGGCTTTCTCTTCATTTTTTAGATTATATTCAGAATCACGTTTTTATGCCAGATCTTTTATCATTTGTTAAATCAAAGACATGTAGTAGATGTATTTTTTTTAGACCAAAAAAACTATCATACGGTATTCCACATGTACGGTGAATTAAATTATTGACAAGCATACCACATCTTCTTATATTCAGTCGTTTTTTATGAAGATCTTCAACAAGCCTTAAAGGGATAATTCGCGATTTTTCACTTTAAATAAATGATTTTGAAAATGAACTTATTGATAACTATACACTTTTTAATTCTAAATAATTATGTTTATCCAGAGACATATAATTGTATTATATGTCTCTGGAACAAGCATGTGCATACAATAATGCATGTATGTATACGCATGAGGTTCTCGCTACATTAAAGACCCGTAATTTAGGCCTTCCTCTTTTGTCTGCTCTATAGTCGGGTTTTTGTCTCTTTTACACATTCCTCATTTTCATTCTCAATTTTTGTAATATACGACGGTATATTGTTCCTGTATCAAATACCATGTACATGTACATATATGAGGCTATGAAAGTAAGTTTACAGAAATAAAGATGATAGTGGAATAAGCACTTTAAATTACAGAATAAAGACATGAAAATATAAAGAATAGATTAAATGATTCATGATTGCTTAACGCCCAGTTACAAATATTACACTCTACCCCTCCATCTTTTTGTCCATCCTATTTAAAATGATTCTTATAGGAGGGTCTGAGTTGGGGGGGGGGGGGGGGCTGTTTTTCTGTAAACATTTAATTTTCACCCCTTTTTTTCTAATCTTCAAAAAATAAGTCTATTCTTTAAAAGTAATTATTCTCTAATTTTTCCCCAGTTTTCTTTAATCTTTAAAAAAAAAAAGTAAAAATCATTCTTTTAAATGAATGAGAACGGTGATTTCCAAACAACAGCAAGGCTTTCATTTGTTACTCAACAATGACGTGTTGGTGTGTATTGTTCTGCATGATTTAAGTGCTAGTTCTATGAAGTAACAAGTCCAAGTGTTCATCAGTTCTTTCCAGTGATTTTGACTACACATAAGAAGATGCCAATGAGACAACTCTTCGAAGAGACCAAATGACACAGAAATTAACAACTATAGGTCACTGTACGGCATGCAACAATGAGCTAAAGCCAACCGCATAGTCAGATATAAACGGGCGGAATCAGGCTTTTTGAAAGAGGGGCTGTAGTTTTGTAACGAGGGGAGCGAGGCGAAATTTTTTTTTTGCCCCTTTTTAGGACTTAAAACATAAAATAAGTGAAATATGCACTTTTTAAACGGTTCCTGGCGTGGGGCATGCATATTTTGTAGTTGCTGGTAAGGTGTAAGGGTTGGACATTTTAGATGCTGCATCTCCCTATTAATTCACGAAGTCTAGTCTGATTAAGAGCAATTCTCTGTAACCACCAAAATCCAATGGCACACACCAGACCAAAATGCCCCAAATTTGATGTTATTGTGTTTAGTAGACTAAGATGAGAAAAAAATTCTGTTACACAAAAATTATATGTTTTGTCGTTTCCATGGTAACAGAGTCTGAACATGTCAAAATGTGGACTAATGACCTGAGATCCAATTTGCAGAAATTACTGTTGCTGTTTACATGTTGGACACAAAAAAGCAGCTCACTATCAATATCTACTACAATTTATTATGGAATAAAGAAAAATTCTGGCAAAAAATGAGAAAACATTAATTTCTACTTGATTTTCCCTCAAGAAAGAAGTCTTCATCAGCTATTTTTATTTTCAAATTTCAAGAAAAGCCAGCCATTTCACAGTCAATCATCAATATATTTTAATTGAGCAATATAATGTTAATAATAAATAAAAGAAACTTTTATGGGCAAATGCATCCCTACTAAAAAATTTCATTGTAACTATGGTAAAAAATGAGTGGTTTGTTGTCATATTTTTGGTTATTGGGCCCACCAAATTACCTCCCTTTGAGGAGCTCTTTTGTAGCAGGCTTACAACAATAGAAAGTTAAATGGAGGGAAAATCACAAATTGCCTTTGAAATATTGTCTGATGGGTAGATATAACTATGTGTACTTTGAATGACTATTTGAAGCAGAATAATACTTGTAATGATGTTATTATTTCACTGAAATCCTTATCCAACCAAGAAAAAATATGTATTTTGTCCGAGTGTTCTTTGACCTTGTTGCAATCTGGTTACACAGACAAGCTAACAATTTGCCAAACACACAAAGAAATATGTGCGGAGAATTTGAAAAGAAGAAGAAAAAGGCAGACATGTGGTATTTTTGCAATCAATCCATTGATTTGCTGCCACACCTCTTCAAAAGCTGGTGACCGCCATATCGGTGTGGAGATGCATACCACTATTGCCAGGAATACAGGTGTTTTTATTCCTGTTGGGACACGTTAGTATATACTATAGTCATCACTAATTGAATCAACAAAATGAAATAATAACTTTGATTACAAATGTGAGAGAAAAAAATAATCTGGTCAGCAAGGGAATGAAAAAAAGAAAAGAAATTTGTACAAAATATTGGCATGCCGCTTCCTAAAACACACTTCTACCAGATATAAAAGTAACCTCATTTTTTTCTAATATGGCTATAACCCTCTCTCAGAATACTTTTTTCTTCCTTCACTGACCAGAGTATAATTTTTCCCCACACTTCAGAATCAAAATCCGTTTTTCAGAGACAAAAAAAAACATGATCGCCTCCCTGTTCCCAGTTAAATAATTGGTTTTCTGGCAGCCATTTATAAAAAATAATCTGTTTCCAAGTTTCTTCTCCACAACACTTACTGCTATATATTATAGGATTATAATCATAGATTACATGAAGAAAAACATGAAAATAATTGTCCTGTCCCAGAGTAAATATGAAAATTATGTTTAAAGAGGGGAATAAAGAGGGTATCTGCACAGAAAAACTCGAAATAAAAAATTCAATTTCATGATGAACGTACATCAAAAATTTCTTGCACATTTATCTTTTTATAGATTTCAACAAACACAGTGAAAAACAAACCTTTTTCACAGCTGCACGTATAAAAATAAAAAGTGGCAAAACAAGTTACACAAAAATAACCTTTTACCCCCTTTTTTAAAGTTTAAAATCAGAAGTTTTTGGAATTACTTGATGGACTATATACATGTACCTGTGTAGGATAGAATATTCAGGTCTTCATATATAGGTTAAAATGAAAATTAAGTGCTATGTATGATGAATAAATTTATTTAAATTAATAATATGTTATATGACAATCTATTTCATGCTATGAACAAGAAATGTTCTTATTTTGTTCTTATAAAAAGGAGATGTGGTACAATGTATGATTGCCAATGAGACAACTTTCCACAAAAGACCAAAAAGATACAAACATTGACAACTATAGGTAACTGTACAGCCTTCAACAATGAACAAAACCCATACAGCATAGTCAGCTATAAAAGGCCCCAATAAGACAATGTAAAACAATTCAACGAGAAAACTAACAGCCCTATTTATGTAAAAAATGAACGAAAAACAAATATATGTAACACATAAACAAAGGACAATCACTGAATTACAGGCTCCTGACTTGGGACAGGCACATACAAGAATAATGTGGCGGGGTTAAACACTTGTTTGTAAAGCCTTTTAATTTGATCTCATCTAAAACAAATATTGCATATTCCATTATTTCATAATATCAATAATTATACTTAATATTATTTAAAAGCTACCCAGGAGCGTCTCTACAAAAAGCGTGTTATGGATGTCGTACAAATAAAGTCGGCATTGAACTTTTTTTTTCAAGAGCTAAATTTTTGATATTTCAGATATTAAAATCTCTGGGGTAATGGTTTATTTTTCATTTCTTGCCATAATTTCTGGATTGAATCAAATTGAATGACATTAAATTATAAAACAGGAGGCTAGTAAGCATAGCCTAATAAGGCCAATTGGGGGCTGGTGCTATCAAAAAGGGACAAAAAATATCAGAGGGACAGTCAAACTCATGAATTGAAAATAAACCATAAAACGCCATGGTTAAAATGAAAAAGACAGACCAACAACAATAGTTCACACAACACAACATAGAAACCTCAAGAAATTTACTATGATAAATTTTTGAATAAGATTTAATAAAAAGAAAAAAATCTCACATTTTGAATATTTCTATTGGAAGCTCAAGCGTAACCAATCGCCCCACTTGTGAAAAGGGCTAATTTCTATTTCATTTAATTGTTAATGAAAAAAGTTTTTTTTTTAGTTGCAAAACTTGTTTCCCAATCCACTATAAATAAATATGTTTAAACTAATGGGCGATAAGGTGTGGGGCGATAAGGCTTAGGGCGATAAGGCGTAGGGCGATTTGTCATGGATTCCTTCTGTCGTTATAGAAGGCCATTGAAGTCTAGTCACATTGTTTTTCTGTCAATCCTTTTTGTATTGTAGTTGTACTGTAAAAGAACAGAGGGTTTGTATGCATGCTGTAAAAATGACACTTCGGTCGATATTTTTCTCTCATATCCAACACAATTGAACTTTTATATATGACATGTATATAAATGTGATTTCAGTGTTTATCATGTTAATGATGTTTATTTATTTTCAGCAATTTGTAGACTTTGTCGTGAACAAATCATCAAGGCTCCCACAAATTACATGAATAATAGTGGTCCGTGTTTTGACAACCTTGAAACTGTAACTGCAGAAGAGCAGACACATTTGCAGGTAAAATTTGAATGATAACACTACATTATTTGAAGACCCTGAGTTGTCAATAGTCAATCATTTTCCAGAATTGAAACTTAGGCGGGTTGATTCTTCCTTACAAATGTACATCTGTACATCATGTTATAGTTTCAAATAAAGTGACCAGCAATGCAGATTGAAATCAGAACTTGATCTTTAATTCTTCATAGCAGAATTACATACAAAGTATCAGCAGATTATCTAAAACCATTAAGTACAAGTAAATATATAAAGGAAACTGGTTTTTTTTATCCAAGGGGCGGTTATTTCAACAATAAACAGTGAAGTGAATGAACTTCAAGATAATCTACAATTCATCATCATGCAATATAGCAGCTCAATTACAAAATATATCAATTTCTGTAAGCAAATAAAAGAAGATGTGGTATGATTGCCAATGAGACAACTATCCACAAAAGACCAAAATGACACAAACATAAACAATTATAGGTCACTGTACGGCCTTCAAAAATGAGCAAAGCCCATACCGCATATAGTCAGCTATAAAAGGCCCCGATAAGACAATGTAAAACAATTCAAACGAGAAAACTAACGGCCTTATTTATGTAAAAAAATGAAGAAAAAAAATATGTAACACATAAACAAACACTGAATTACAGGCTCCTGGCTTGGAACAGGCACATACATAAATAATGTGGCAGGGTTAAACATGTTAGCGTTCCACCCCAAAAATAGGCAGGAACTTTGCAATATCATTTTTTATGTTCAGTGGACCATGAAATTGGGGTCAAAACTATAATTTGGCATTAAAATTATAAAGATCATATCATGGGGAACATGTGTACTAAGTTTCAAGTTGATTGGACTTCAACTTCTTCAAAAACTACCTTGACCAAAAACTTTAACCTGAAGCGATGCTTTATTTTTGTATGTCTATTCATATTATACATGTATATACAGTACGCCCAGAGAGTTTGTAATCGCGAACTTTTATCACCGATTTCCGAGTGTAGCGGTGTGACACCGCGAATCACGGATTCTACTCCCAATTTCCTCCAAAGATTCTCTCCCAACACCGCGTGGCTGTTAATTGGTTTATTGCCCATCGGATGAACTGAAAATTAATGACGCGTGACAACATAATCGGATTAGCCAGATTTATTACCTTTGTACATTTAATCGATCTTGATTGCACCTGTGTGCTTTAAAATACGTTATTTAAATGTCCATTCATTGTCAGATAAAAGTGTGACATTTTTATTTAAAATAAGATAATTATTCTTGTATGTATATGCCCATGTCATTGTCATATTAAATAAAACGTAAAAACGTATAAAAATACGAATAAAACACTTATTTAGTATTTTCATTATAGTCCGATCAGGTCATAATTTTTGTTTTTTCAACAAAGTTTCAACAAAGATGATTTTACCACAATTAGAACCTTTTATGACCTACTCAGTGAATATCCGGTTCATTAATAGTTCAATATTATATAATTAATATCAACTGGCTTAAAACAAAATGTTGTTTTTACGGTAATTTGTCCGATCTAAATCAAACCCTAGAGTTAATTTATCGGACCAACAAGTGAACTCTGTTACTTTCAATTTATTTTGAAATGTAAATTATTATGTTTCACTACCTCGGTAGATTACCGACTTGAAATATTTGAATTTAGAAAAGAAACTGTAAAGTGACAAATAGTTTTGTATGCAATGTGGCAGCCCTATATTCATAAATACTGAGATAATTCCCCGCCCAGACACAACACAATAATAACAACCTTATTTAATTATATGAAGAAATGAAATCATGTGTTTTTTATCTGTTATGATCTGTTATTGATCTTTTATTATTTAAAATAAAATTGGATTGGCGCAATCCGTATTTTACTGCTGTTAAAAGTCCTCGGCGAAATATAAAAAGAAGTATTTCAACAATTTATACTATAGAATATTAAAATGAAATTATATCGTACAAGAAAGAAATATGTAAAAAAAAATGTGGATCGGATTTTTACGATCGACACATTTTCACAGAGGATCTCTACCAACGCCCATCAGGAACTGAACGACATGCATCCTGTTTTCATCTACCATTAATGTATAGTGTTGACTATGGAAGTATAAATAATGTCCAGGTTTATGTCCTCTGTTGACTGAGAAACGTATAAATAAAAGGCTGATGTTCGTTTATTCAGAAAAGGAATAAAATTTAGAATCCGGTTAATCAATTTTAAAAGGACCTTCTAGAGCCTCAATCTTAACGCATACAAATGTCAATCATTACATGAATTTTCCCACGGTTATCCAGAAAGGTCACCTGAGTTTACTGTTACATGATACTATTTCCCGCCAAATAAAAATCTCGTGGACAAAATTGATGTCACTATATTTAGCATTCAATATTGTGAGCGAAGTCAAGTTCAAGTTCAACCACGCACTGTTGATCACTGAGATGCGTGTCGTCTTCCCACGGCAATTAATTGTTTTAAAAATATTTAAAGATAACTGTTCTAAATACAACCAGAGGTTTACATTCATTGTGCGTAAATGAATATTATGCAACGACGAGTTGATGCAGCTATAGAAGTATTCCTGTTGTAGCCGAAATGTATTATATCCTAAAGTAATGCTAATCGTGAAGAGAAAATGCCGTAGACTTATTAAGCATAACGAATGGTGAATAGTATTTTCTTTTTTACTTGCATATACAAGTTTTAAGACACGTAATTTTCTTTAAACTCACTGCTCACATTTTATACCTTCAGCGTTAGTTTCCGTTTATTTTCACGCAAGTATGTCTCTTTTCGTAAGTTATATCAATTACCGATAAATAAAAAACGAGGTCATAATCAAGTATAATTTTTTTTTATAAAACTTTAATGCAATTGAAAGCATTAACAACAACGTTTTGGATTTTAAAACTTTTATTTTGTAATCGTAAAATGGAAATGGCGTAGAATTATTAGCATAACAGATAAGGTTGTGTAGGATTTCATCATCCCCTTTAGAAGTTATCTCCCTTTTATTGGTTTTTTTCGACATGGCCCCCCCTCGTTGTTTTTGAAGATATCATGACCTTATTTGGACAATAGTTAGATCTCATCATGATGTGTTACCATATGAGGCTGCTAAGGATTTCATCATTCCCTATGAGAGTTATGTCCCCTTGAACCAATTTCCTTTTTTTACATTTTTCTCAAAAAGTATTCAAGATAGAATCCATTTGAAAACGGCAACATGTACAAGACCAGATGGCAATGTTAATTAACATATACAATCATTTTGTTATTAACCCTTATAAGGAGTTATTTCCCTTGAAAAAAATACACACAATTTTTGAAAAATTGTATCTCGAGAACCGGAAGTCGTAAAGACTTGGGACCTACACCAATAATCTTAAGTTCATGTGACCTTTAATTTGCACCCAAGGTCAAAGGTCACCGAGTGCAAAAAAAAATTACGCTGCAATTTCAAACTTGCATATTAAGAAAACGATAAGAGTTTGCTGCATACTTCCAGCTCTACATTTTATACACTGAGCTCAAAAGAGTCCGACTGTCTGTTCAAAAGTTACGACGGGATGGTTCTTAAAAGTATAGTATTGTGTGTAAATCTTTTTAAAGGTAACAGATATCAACCTACTATAAACTGCAAAGATGATCAGTAGTTCAAGACCTTTAATTTGAGGTCAATGTAAGGTCATGATGAAATTTCACCTTGACCTTCACAGTATACTATGACCTTGACCTTGTGATATTTGAAAGGTCAAGTGGTCCTGAGTTGAATGGTGGTAGTCCCATGTCTCTGCGACTTCCGGTTCTTTAGTTTGGTATTGCATCATATATTTGATGATTAATTGTGACCTTGGTGAACTTTGAAATTGTCCCAATTCTTTTTGTATAATGTTGTCCTTTAACTGTAGATCATTTATCATTTAACAGATTTGAGATATCTATTATCGTTTAAGAGATAATGCAGTTTGAAATTTTGCGAGTGGCGGCATGTATTTATGAATCAACAACAGCTTACCACTTAAAATGTTTAAGAAATAGAAGATGCTAACATAGTTATATGTTTGACCAAATACCTAAAACATTCCATTTAAAAAAACACCAAAAAATCATTTTGAAATTTTCATGTTTTGCATTGATTTTGTAAGTTTCATAACTTCTATTTATATCGTTGATATTGCATCATTTTTAGCACTTTGTCAAATGGGGTCATCTGATATATCAAATTGAAGGTCTCAATAAACTCTTCTTAAAAATGAAAATTTTAAACCTCTTTTTCATCCCAGGTGGAAGGGTGGGGTCATTTAGTGCAAAAATACAAATTTCACAGATGGTAAGGTTGTCGCATATCAAATGAAAGAACATAAAGCGTACATTTCAAATTTCAAATTGACGTCCCGCAAAAATTGGTTGGATGGGGTCATTGAGTGCAAAACATAAATTTTCTTTTACGATAGGATTGTTGTATATCAAATGAAAGGTCATGATGTGTACATTTGAAATATCAAATTCCCAACCTCCAAAAATTGGTTGGATGGGGTTATTAAGTGCAAAAATCAAACTTTTTAGAACATGGCGTTGTCGCATATCAAATGAAAGCTCATCTACCCTGTGTTACATATATCATACTTCCGATCTCAAAAAGGTACGCGGATGAGGTCATTAAGTGTAAAAAGCGAAAAGTTTCAAAAGGTATGCTTGTCGTATATCAAACGAAAGGTCGTACAAAGTACATTACGAAAACATCACTTTTACAGGAAAGACCTTTCAATTGTTTTACAAACAATTGAGATACTAGTTTTTCTTTTTTTTCTTCCAACATTTTTTTGACATGCCCGCCTCTTGTTTCTGTTGAAGTTATTAAGACCAAATATGGACCATCGGTAGACCTCACCAAGATGTATTACTAAATTACTTTGTTAAGGATTTCATCATCCCCTTTAGGAGTTATCTCCCTTTTATTGATTTTTTTCAAAATGGCCCTCCCCTCGTTGGTTTTGAAGATATCATGACCTTAATTGGACAAAATGTAGATCTTATCATGATGTATTACTATGTGAGGCTGAATAGGATTCCATCGTCCCCTATAAGAGTTATATCCCCTTGAAATAATTTCTTTCCTTTGTATTTTTCTCAAAAAGTGTAAGAGAGACAATCGATTTGAAAACGGCAACATGTACAGGAACAGATGGCAATGTTAATAAACATGTACAATCATTTTGTTATTAACCCTTATAAGGAGTTATTCCCCTTGAAAAATTGAACATAATTTTAGAAAAATTGTATTTCGAGAACCAGAAGTCGTAGAGACTTGGGACCTTCACCAATAATCTTTAATTCATGTGACCTTTAATATGCAGTAAAGTTAAAGGTCACTGAGTGCAAAAAAAAAATTACGCTGCAATTTCAAGCTTACATATTAGGAAAACGATAAGACTTTGCTGCATACATACAGCGTATAAAATGTTTCTCTCGACGAGCTCTACATTTTATATAAAAGCCCAAAAATGTCCGACCGTCTGTTCAAAAGTTACAACGAGATGATTCTTAAAAGTATAGTATTTTGTGTATATCTTTTTAAAGGTAACAGATATCAATCTACTATAAACTGCAAAGATGATCAGTAATTCAAGACCCTCAATTTGAGGTCAATGTCAGGTCATGATGAAATTTCACCTTGACCTTCACATTATACTATGACCTTGACCTTGTGATATTTGAAAGGTTAAGTGGTCCTGAGTTGAATGATGGTAATCCCATGTCTTTACGACTTCCGGTTATCAAGTTTGGTATTGCATCATATATTTGATGATTAATTGTGACCTTGGTGAACTTTGACTGATGCGACCCTTCAGCCCCTAATTCAGGAAAACTTTTTACACCATTCAAAAGCGTATTGATAAAGGAACAAAATGGTTATAAACAACATGTAATACTATTTCATTATTCATTATTGAATTTTGAATAACGAAAAATTAATAATGCAGCGCGGTTATATAATAATTATACAGGAACCAAAATTAAATCACATGCGATGCTATGCCTGCATTCTATAGCTGTAAATATATACATTTCGGTCATTTAAACTTATCAACAGAATTTACAAGAATAAACTTCATAATAAAACCTCAAATTTCCATTGCGACAGTTCACACAATGAACAGATAACATTGTTTAAAAACAAAAATAAACTAACCTCGACAAGCTGTCTTTTAATGTTCATTAGATGTCACCGTCAGCTTAACTATTCACACACAAAATAGTTCTAATGGCTTTGATATATTTACATTAAAATATTATTATTAATAATTTCCCGTTTAAAAAAATCCATTAGGAATCCACAATAGTAACAAATCCTGAACAAAAATGTCACTCAAAGCGAACCAAATTAATCCCGAACTAATAGGATTTTAAATACCAATCCAGGAAGATTTTAATCAACAGTTATAAAAAAGAAACACTTTTCTATTAGGTTATAACTAATATATCTTATCACAATTTGATGAAATATAAAATCTGATGAAACCCACAGGCATAATGAATCTTGATGTACTATCATATTTACAAATAAAACTTATAAAACGTTCAAAGATAATTTGGTGCACGTGTGTATGTTTAACGGCAAATGTATTTTATAGAGTTAAGTGTTGACATGGAGTCGTGGAATAAAGTTTTGAATTAACAAACAGAAAATGTACACTAAATGTAATTGAAATAAATATTTTCTTTGAGCCAAAAAATCATATTGCTTGTCGGGAATTTGATATTTCAAATGTACACATCATGACCTTTCATTTGATATACAACAATCCTACCTTAAAAGAACATTTATTTTTTGCACTCAATGACCCCATCCAACCCATTTTTGGGAGACGTCAATTTGAAATTTGAAATGTACGCTTTATGTTCTTTCATTTGATATGCGACAACCTTACCATCTGAGAATTTGAATGTTTGCACTAAATGACCCCACCCGTCCCCCTGGGATGGGATGAAAAGGGGGCTTAAAATTTTCATTTTTAAGTAGTTTATTAAGACCTTCAATTTGATATATCACATGACCCCATTTGACAAAGTGCAAATAATGATGCAATATCAACTATATAAATAGAAGTTATGAAACTTACAAAGTCAATGCAAAACTTGAAAATTTCAAATTGATTTTTTGGTGTTTTTTTCCATGAAATGTTTTTGGTATTTGATCAAACATATAACTATGTCAACCTCTTCAATTTCTCAAACATTTTAAGTGGCAAGCTCTTGAAGATTCAGAAATACATGCCTCCGCTCGCAAAACTTCAAACTGCATTATCTCTAAAACGACAATAGATATCTCAAATCTGTTAAATGATAAATGATCTACAGTTGAAAGACAACATTACAAAAAAAGAATTGGGACAATTTCAAAGTTCACCAAGGTCACAATTAATCATCAAATATATGATGCAATACTAAACTTGAGAACCGGAAGTCGTAGAGACATGGGACTATCACCATTCAACTCAGGACCACTTGACCTTTCAAATATCACAAGGTCAAGGTCATAGTATAATGTGAAGGTCAAGGTGAAATTTCATCATGACCTGACATTGACCTCAAATTGAAGGTCTTGAACTACTGATCATCTTTGCAGTTTATAGTAGGTTGATATCTGTTACCTTTAAAAAGATTTACACACAATACTATACTTTTAAGAATCATCCCGTCGTAACTTTTGAACAGACAGTCGGACTCTTTTGAGCTCAGTGTATAAAATGTAGAGCTCGTCAAGAGGAACATTTTATACGCTGTAAGTATGCAACAAACTCTTATCGTTTTCTTAATATGCAAGCTTGAAATTGCAGCGTAATTTTTTTTTGCACTCGGTGACCTTTGACCTTGGGTGCAAATTAAAGGTCACATGAACTTAAGATTATTGGTGTAGGTCCCAAGTCTTTACAACTTCCGGTTCTCGAGATACAATTTTTCAAAAATTGTGTATATTTTTTCAAGGGAAATAACTCCTTATAAGGGTTAACAACAAAATGATTGTATATGTTTATTATCATTGCCATCTGGTGTTGTACATGTTGCCGTTTTCAAATCGATTCTATCTTGAATACTTTTTGAGAAAAATGTAAAAGAAAGAAATTGCTTCAAGGGGACGTAACTCTCATAGGGAATGATGAAATCCTTAGCAGCCTCATATGAGAACACATCATGATGAGATCTAACTTTTTTTCCAAATAAGGTCATGATATCTTTAAAAACAACCAGGGGGGGTCATGTCGAAAAAAAACATTAAAAGGGAGATAACTTCTAAAGGGGATGATAAAATCGTACACAGCCTCATCTGGTAATACTTCATGATGAGGTCTACCGATGGTCCATATTTGGTCTTGATAACTCCAATAGAAACGAGGGGAGGCCATGTCAAACAAATGCTGGATGAAAAAAAAACAAAAAAAAACTAGTATCTCAATTGTTTGTAAAACAATTGAAAGGTCTTTCCTGTAAAAGTGATGTTTTCGTAATGTTCTCTGTACGACCTTTCGTTTGATATATGACAAGCATACCTTCTTAAACTTTTCGCTTTTTACACTTAATGACCTCATCTGCCTACATTTTTGAGAACGGAAGTATGATATATGTAACACAGGGTAGATGAGCTTTCATTTGATATGCGACAACGCCATGTTCTAAAAAGTTTGATTTTTACACTTAATAACCCCATCCAACCAATTTTTGGAGGTTGGGAATTTGATATTTCAAATGTACACATCATGACCTTTCATTTGATATGCGACAACGCCATGTTCTAAAAAGTTTGATTTTTGCACTTAATAACCCCATCCAACCAATTTTTGGAGGTTGGGAATTTGATATTTCAAATGTACACATCATGACCTTTCATTTGATATACAACAACACTATAGTAAAAGAAAAATTAATTTTTTGCACTCAATGGCCCCATCCAACCAATTTTTGGGGGACGTCAATTTGAAATTTGAAATGTACGCTTTATGTTCTTTCATTTGATATGCGACAACCTTACCATCTGAGAAATTTGAATTTTTGCACTAAATGACCCCACCCTTCCGCCTGGGATGAAAAAGAGGTTTAAAATTTTCATTTTTAAGTAGAGTTTATTGAGACCTTCAATTTGATATATCAGATGACCCCATTTGACAAAGTGCCAAAAATGATGCAATGTCAACGATATAAATAGAAGTTATGAAATTTACAGTCAATGCAAAACATGAAAATTTCAAAATGATTTTTTTGTGGTTTTTTTTAAATGGAATGTTTTTGGTATTTGGTCAAACATATAACTATGTTAACCTCTTCAATTTCTTAAACATTTTAAGTGGTAAGCTGTTGTTGATTCAGAAATACATGCCGCCGCTCGCAAAATTTCAAACTGCATTATCTCTAAAACGACAATAGATATCTCAAATCTGTTAAATGGTAAATGATCTACAGTTAAAGGACAACATTATAGAAAAAGAATTGGGACAATTTCAAAGTTCACCAAGGTCACAATTAATCATCAAATATATGATGCAATACCAAACTTGAGAACCGGAAGTCGTAGAGACATGGGATTACCACCATTCAACTCAGGACCACTTAACCTTTCAAATATCACTAGGTCAAGGTCACAGTATAATGTGAAGGTCAAGGTGAAATTTCATCATGATCTGACATTGACCTCAAATTGAAGGTCTTGAATTACTGATCATCTTTGCAGTTTATAGTAGATTGATATCTGTTACCTTTAAAAAGATATACACAAAATACTATACTTTTAAGAATCATCCCGTTGTAACTTTTGAACAGACGGTCGGACATTTTTGGGCTTATCATATAAAATGTAGAGCTCGTCGAGAGGAACATTTTATACGCTGTATGTATGCAGCAAAGTCTTATCGTTTTCCTAATATGTAAGCTTGAAATTGTAGCGTAATTTTATTTTGCACTCCGTGACCTTTGACCTTGGGTGCATATTAAAGGTCATATGAATTTAAGATTATTGGTGAAGGTTCCAAGTTTCTATAACTTCCGGTTCTCGAAATAGAATGTTTGAAAAATTATTTTTAATTTTTAAAGGGAAACATCTCCTTATAAGGGTTGGTAACAAATTAATTGTTTATGTTTATAAACTTTGCAATCAGTTCTAATACATGCTGTCATTTTCAATTCAATTCTATCTCTAATACTTTTTGAGAAAAATGCAAATAAAAGAAATTGATTCAAGGGGATATAACTATCAAAGGGGATGATAAAATCTTATGCAGCCTCATGTGGTAATACATCATGATGAGATCTACATATTGTCCAAATAAAGTCATGATATCTTTTAACACATTTTGGGGGGACCATGTTGAAAAAAATCAATAAAAGGGAGATTACTTCTAAAGGGGATGGTGAAATCCTACAAAAGTTCATCTGGTAAAAGTTCATGTTGAGGTCTATCGATGGTTCAATTTTGGTATTGATAACTCCAATAGAAGCGGTAGGAGGGCGTGCCAAAAAAATGCTGGAAGAAAAAAAAGAAAAAATAACATTAGAAAAACAATAAGGTCTTTCCTTTGTAGAGGAAAGACCTTAAAAAAACAGGAGAACTAGTATCTCAATTGTTTGTAAAACAATTGAAAGGTCTTTCCTGTAAAAGTGATGTTTTCGTATTGTACTTTGTACGACCTTTCGTTTGATATACGACAAGCACACCTTCTAAAACTTTTCGCTTTTTACACTTAATGACCTCATCCGTCTACATTTTTGAGATCGGAATTATGATATATGGAACAGGGTAGATGAGCTTTCGTTTGATATGCGACAACACCATGTTCTTGAAAGTTTGATTTTTGCACTTAATAACCCTATCCAACAAATTTTTAGAGGTCGGGAATTTGATATTTCAAATGTACACATCATGACCTTTCATTTGATAAACAACAACCCTACCTTAAAAGAACATTTATTTTTTGCACGCAATGACCCCATCCAACCCATTTTTGGGAGACGTCAATTTGAAATTTGAAATGTAGGCTTTATGTTCTTTCATTTGATATGCGACAACCTTACCATCTGAAAAATTTGAATGTTTGCACTAAATGACCCCACCCGTCCCCCTGGGATGAAAAGGGGGTTTAAAATTTTCATTTTTAAGTAGAGTTTATTAAGACCTTCAATTTGATATATCAGATGACCCCATTTGACAAAGTGCAAATAATGATGCAATATCAATTATATAAATAGAAGTTATGAAACTTACAAAGTCAATGCAAAACTTGAAAATTTCAAATTGATTTTTTGGTGTTTTTTTCCATGGAATGTTTTTGGTATTTGGTCAAACATATAACTATTTCAACCTCTTCAATTTCTAAAACATTTTAAGTGGTAAGCTCTTGATGATTCAGAATTACATGCCTCCGCTCGAAAAACTTCAAACTGCATTATCTCTAAAACGACAATAGATATCTCAGATCTGTTAAATGATAAATGATCTACAGTTAAAGGACAACATTATAGAAAAAGAATTGGGACAATTTCAAAGTTCACCAAGGTCACAATTAATCATCAAATATATGATGCAATACAAAACTTGAGAAACGGAAGTCGTAGAGACATGGGACTATCACCATTCAACTCCGGACCACTTGACCTTTCAAATATCAAAAGGTCAAGGTCATAGTATACTGTGAAGGTAAGGTGAAATTTCATTATGACCTGACATTGACCTCAAATTGAAGGTCTTGAACTACTGATCATCTTTGCAGTTTATAGTAGGTTGATATCTGTTACCTTTAAAGAGATATACACAAAATACTATACTTTTAAGAATCATCCCGTTGTAACTTTTGAACAGACAGTCAGACATTTTTGGACTTATCATACAAAATGTAGAGCTCATCGAGAGGAACATTTTATACGCTGTATGTATGCAGCAAAGTCTTATTGTTTTCCTAATATGTAAGCGTACGAAGACATTGGGAATTGGATTTAACATGTAAGATAATCAAAATTATCTAATAAAAAAGACTTTCCATAAAATGTACAATAATTAGCAGAATACCCAAATTTAATTTAAGAAGAATATTTTACTTTCTGATAAATAGGTATACATATAAAAATCCTCTATTCTGTAGTTATCACATCAAAAAGTTAACAAGTGGTCACATTTAAAACTAGAGGCTCCAAGGAGCCTGTGTCGCTCATATGATATTTTTATTTACAATTGATGCAGGAAATAATGCAACCGTTATATTTTTGCTCTAGTTTCAGAGATACAAGTCAAAAACTGCATTTTCCCCCTATGTTTTACTTTAAGCCATGTCTGCCATGTTGGTTGACAGGCAGGGTCACCTGACACGTTTTTTAAATCTAAATACCCTAATGCTTATTTGTGGCCAAGTTTGGTTAATTTTGTCTCAGTTGTTTCAGAAGAAGACTTTTGTAAAAGATTACAAAAATTTACGAAAAATTGTTAAATTTGACTTTAAAGGGCAATAACTCCATTTTGGTCATGTTGACTTATTTGTAGATCTTACTTTGCTGAACATTATTGCTGTTTACAAATTATCTCTATTTATAACAATATTCAAAACAATAACCTAAAACAACAAAATATCCTTAAAATTACTAATTCAGGGGCAGCAACCTAACAACAGTTTGTCTGGTTCGTCTGAAAATTTCAGGAAAAATATATCTTAATTTGATGAAAGTTTTTAACTACGTCAAATTTGCTCTAAATGCTTTAGTTTCAGAGATATAAGCCAAAAACTGCATATATTGGCCATGTTGGTTGGCAGGTGGGTTCATTGGGCACATTTTTTAAACAAGATACCCTAATAATGATTGTGACAAAGTTTGGTTAAATTTGTCTCCGTGGTGTCAGGGGAGAAGAGTTTTGTAAAACTACAAACATTTACAAAAAAATATTAAAAATTTACTATAAAGGACAATAACTCCTTAGGGGTCAATTGGTCAATTGGTCATGTTGACTTATTTGTAGATCTTACTTAGCTGAACATTATTGCTGTTTACAGTTTATCTCTACCTATGATAATATTCAAGATAACCAAAAACTTCAAAATTTCCTTAAAATTACTAATTCAGGGACAGCAATCCAACAACAGGTTGTCGGATTCGTCTGAACATTTCAAGACAGATAGATTTTGACCTGATAAACAATTTAACCCAATGTCAGATTTGCTCTAAATGCTTTGGTTTTAGAGATATAAGCCAAAATCTACATTTTACCCCTATGTTCTATTTTCAGCCATGGAAGCCATCTTGGTTGGTTGGTCGGGTCATTGGACACATTTTTTAAGCTAGATACCCCAATGATGATTGTGGCCAAGTTTGTTAAATTTGGCCCAGTAGTTTCAGAGGAGAAGATTTTTGTAAAAGTTAACATACGACGACGGACGACGGACGTCAAGTGATGAGAAAAGCTCACTTGGCCCTGTGGGCCATGTGAGCTAAAAAAATCATCAAAAAGGAATGCATATAAGAAATAAATAGGTTAATTGTATGACGTTGCTGAGTTTCTCTGCATGCAGAAGTTGATACTCAACTATTTTTTATATCAAATAAATCAGTTCAAACTTAAATAAACCATATACAATAAAATGACATGTAGTGGATGGAAGAACTGAATTGATTATAAATGATATATTTATATGAATTTATAATGCATACACATGAAATAGTATTGATAACCCTGTTTTGTTCACCTCTCTAGGAAAATGATTGCCTTGTCTCTTAGCATTTTGACAATTTCAAATTTGAATATTTAGTCACAATTACACATTGTTGAAACTAATAGCCATTGAATGATCACAATTGTACATTGTTACACCACTTGGATAAAACTGTCATTCAACAAAAAGTAATTATCAGTATTCATATCATACAAAATCCATCATAATAACATTAATTTTTCAACTGTTATGTAATATTTTCATTGAAATCCCATATTATAACTATTACAGCTGAGTCAGATCACCATTCATGATAGAATCATTAATTACACATTTCCAGTCTTTATTTAAATTGCTTCATACCCTTTTCTGTTGTTGGTTCCGTAATAACCTGGACATACCCATTTGAGTTCATGAAATGTTCGATAGATCTTTCTTCTTTTAAGATATCCTGGTTGAAATCACCAACAATTACAGATTTATCTGAAATACTACTAATTTCATTTAAAACTAATCCAAACTGTTTTACAAAATTCTTAACATTATACTTTTGCGTTCTATAAACTGTTACAACAATCGTGTCTGTTTCCATTATTCTAAAACCAATACATTCAATGTTTCTTATGTCAAAATTTATATGTTCAAAATTAATACCATTTTTAGAAAAATAGCCTACTCTTCAATTTTTCATCTGTTTTATTGTTCGAAACATATCATTGTCGTCATTGAAAGCATCATTTCTACATACATGACGAAAGCCATAATTATCCAGTTTAACATACTGATCATTTGACGTTAACCATGTTTCAGTCAAACATATAAAGTCAGCTTGTACCATATCACTGTTTACCTTCAAATCACTAATATGAGGCACCAACCCTTGAATATTATGGTATGCAATTGTCGTTTGATGTTCCTTCAATATATTAACAACAGATGTAGATGCAGTTCTCATAGAAAATAATTTCATTGATGCTAAACCAGCTTCAATATCAGGGTCTGCATATACTTTCGCACTTAGAGATTCATTGTTTATTTCAGATATAAATAAACCTTTATTCGATGTTACTCTACTAAGAGCTACATAGCTTTGTCCAAATGTAAAACATTTACTCAAATCAACAACTACTTCAGACACAGTTAATCCTTGGACTTTATGAGCTGTACATGCAAATGCTAACTTTAACGGATATTGCTTTCTTACACCACTCGCAAATGACAAATCTTCCGAGCACCGAACTAAACCTACACATCTATTGCCACTAATAACTTTTTGCTCTTTTGCACTTTTACCTACATTGTCATCATCAAATTGAATATATATTATTTCTGGAAGATGATTGCCAGCAGTAATAATGTTCTGTACTGTTCCCATCACTCCATTCACTAATCCATCTTTAATATCTTGATTTCTGATTAACATGATACGGGCACCCACCGCTAATAGAATCGACGATGGTAGTTGGATATCACTACTATTGTAAAAAGAAGACTTTCTTTTCAATGTTCCAGTAGTCTTATCCTTTTCGTAATCTTCAGCTTCAAGCAATACAGGGTCAGAAAAATATTTCATTATCATACTATTATTAAACTGTTGAACTTCAGCGTTGGTTGCGAAAATGTGTAAAATGCGATCTGGTGCTTCTTTCATGCAATGTTTTAGTAATGTAAAATCGTCAAGTTCATTTATCTCATTTTTCTTCTTAATTCTTAATCTATTCAACATTTCGGCAAATGTTTTATCGTCTTTTTGCCGCATTATTTCACGCAGTTCAGCTACCTTGAACAATTCGTTCCACAGGTAATTCAATGGATTAGAAGGATCGTTAACATACAGTTTATCACTTTTTTTCGATTTTACAGGGGGTAACTGATAGAAATCACCAACTGCTATAATAGAAACACCTCCAAATAAACAACTTTCAGGTTTTTCTTGATTTGCCTTAATCTTTCATGAACAAAATACAAAAGACGTTTATTAACCATAGATATCTCATCGATAATAAGAACTTGTAGGTTGTCCAATTTAGATCGTAATGTGTTTAATTTATCCTCACTCAATGTAGCATGATCCTTTGATAATGACTTGAATATTGACAGGCAACTATGAATAGTCATTCCATTAATATTAAATGCGGCGGTGCCTGTAGGTGCTGTCAGAAGTACACTTACGTCATCTGGATTGCATAAGGTTGGGGCAAGAATTCTTGATATCTCAAAATACAGACACTTGATTAAGCGACTCTTGCCTGTTCCAGCGCCACCAGTAATGAAAACGTAAAAAGGATCAACATGTTTTCCATTTGCCTTTTCAAGGCACCAATGTCTAATATCAAAGAAAATGTGTTTTTGATTTTCATTCATACTTCTCAACATCGGTATAATTTCCTGATTAGAAAACACCGTAGACCTTATCGGTAAGCTGAATTCTTTCTCAACTTCACGGTTTAAATCTGGAACATTGTTTTAAATGATTTCATCATCATCGACATTTCCGTTTTCAGCGCCTTCAATACCACACATAACTCTTTCGTTTTCTGATTCTGAACATAATTGAGCCCAAGCATCTTCATGTGATCCGTTTTCCTCTAACTTTTCAATAGCTTCATCTATAGAACTTGATGTCTTTACATATGAAGCCATATTATGATCTACAGTATCTTTCACCGCTGACAAACTATTTTTATTCAAGAATTTAACATGCCCACGCTTGTAAAAGTCTTCATAAGATTCAAACATGGACGGTTTCAATTGTTCTTCACTTCTAAAGGGTAAAAACAATTGCAGAATACTTTGATAGTGTTTTTCTGGCACCTTGTCGACTGTAAATCGAGGATATCTGATAATTCCTGAAGATGTTCTTGTCAATTTCCTGATATAACCCAAATCATTTTTCAATTTGAATGTTGTGTCTATATTTATCTTTTTAGGCACTTGCGATTCAGTTAAAACATTAAACTTTGAACAGAAATCTGCCAAACACATTTCATTAAACAAGTCGTTGTCTGGCTTGGCTTTATAAATGTCATTTTTATTTCGCATCCATAAATTTTCTTCATCAGAATGATTTTCAACCTTATCCCCGTCATGATGTTGCTGTTTGCTTTTTGATACGATTTTCTTTTTCAGTTGTTGAAGAGGAATCGATAATCTACAAGGGTTGTCACCCACGGGGATAAATTCAACTTTTCGAGAACATTCTTTCATCCTCAATCCAGTTACACGAAACACTGCTTCTTGTGCACTGATCTCTCTATGGTGAAGATAAGCAGATCCAACTTTTTTCATGGTTTGTTGTGCACTTAAATTTCCGTCGGCTGCTTCACATTTTGTTTGTTGAAGTAACATTCCTAATTCCCTTTCAGATTTGCTGATATAACTTATAATGTATACCACGCATGAAAATACATCTAAAACAAACTGAATATCCATATTGGCATCCCATGCTCTCAGTAAATGTGCATTATATTGATTTGTAAAACATTCTGTCTTCTTTCTTTTTAATACAATAGTGTTCCTGGAAGTTACATATTGAAAGCATTTTTCAAATTCCTTTTGTGATACCCCTGCCTTTTCAAGTAGTTTCTCCGTGGATATATCATCTAGTTCTGAATCTTTTATTTCTTTCCACACAGTTTCTAATTTGTCTTTGCAAGCTTTGATGTCTGACTCGGTCAAGTCTTTTTCAGTGGTAGGTCGAGATATAAACGAATGCACAGAAGGAGGTCTTGGAAAATTGAATCTACAATTCGTACCTTTCTTCTTGCAACTTTTCGAATGGTGTTTACTATGCTGTTGTACAGCATTCACAATTTTATGAAGTTCGGGATCCACATCCACAGACGGTACGGAGCAAGTTATATATTTATCTACAAAATCGATAACTTTTTTATCTTCATCCTCTTCAAATTTAGGTGCATCTTCAATCCAAAATAAACAGTGTGTATGAGGAGAACCCCTTTGCTGAAACTCAACCCTGTAAAAATAGTCTTTTACTTTTCCAATAGGATGGGCATCTGACATAATAACTGTTTTTAAAAAGAGATGAAATCTATGATCGAACATTCTGGCAGCTGTTACAGGATTACTTCGGAGTATCTGACATTTCTCATCCCAACTTAATTTATCTGCATTGACAGCAATTCCTTGCTGCATCATTATCGATTCAACTATTTCTGACCATCTTAAATCAGCTGAAGAAAATGAACAGAAAAAAGCTGGTATTCCTATTTGTCTTATCATCGCCAAAACATCCTTCTGTGTCTTTTGCCAATAAGGAGGGGTTCCTCTTATCGGCTTTAGAAATTTTATACCTTCATCACTTTTAAATAGTTGTTTCAAACCCTCACCTCTACAAATCATATCGGATGTTACCTTTTTTCCTGTTCCTGTTTTAGAAAAATCTTTCCTTAAAGATATCTGTACATTAGACATAACCTTCTCCAATTCTGATAGATACTGACAAAAGAAAATATACGATGTATCTCTTGCAAAACGATTTTCAACACTCAACAATCTCAAATTGAAATATCTCGAAGCAGATAACTTAATATCTCTTTGATCAGTCAATGTATTTTTACCGGATGGATAATGACAGGGAAACGTCTTTGATTCAATGCCTTCCTCTTTTAATACACGTATGGGGTTGTTTCCTTCCGCTGGTGCAACGTCAAATTCTTCATCAAAGTAACAATCTAAAACCTCTTGACCAATATTTGCTGGTTTTAAACATGTATCTAACTGAATGCCTCTTAAACTTTCATTCAGATAACTTTCCTCAGCGTTGGTAACGGTTGTTTTGTCTGATTCATTTTTTGAATCATTTGCACTATCATTGACTACTTCAAATGATTCATTCTGTTCATTATTGGTATCCATCCACTGACTGTTTAATTCTATATTTGCATACCATCTATTGTGCTTCCGAAAATAGTTGAAGGCTTTCTCCACATGTTTAATATCCACAAATTCATATTGAACATAACCTTTGTACTCTAATTTCCTTTTTAATTTTACTTTTACTAACAAATTATCGTCCACTGGTCTTGGCAATGTATTTGTTATGACTTTGACATCTGACGGGACCAAAACAACTGGTCCAATTATCCCTGCTTAATTACCTTTTGGCAAGTTCATTATTTTCTGGAAGGGTATATTAAGTGCTATCAAATGGCTTTCAAGTTTATTCAAATTACATAACTCATCAGTAACAGTTTCTAATTGTAAGTTATTACAAAACGATTCAGATGGTGTTAAACCTCTATGTAATTTTCTGTGGCATGTATAACAAATCCAAAGTTTGTTCCTACAAGAAACTGCCAATAAACAATTTGATTCACATTCACTGGAACACTTGTGAACATACTTTTTTGTAACGCATTTTTGTATTAGCTGTTTATCATAGTTTTCACATTTGCATTCTAAGACTTGGTTTTGAAATAAAAGTCTCAAACAGCAAGCGCAAACATATTCTGGTCCCTTCTTAATGGCATCTTTAAATGTTTGAACCACTACATCAATATGAGACTTTGCGACTTTGAATAATGATCTTTTTTCCTGAACTTTTTCAATCATATTGTTCCTATATATTTCATTCTCTTCATACTTCTTCTTTCCCTTTTCAATCATGTTGGCCCTATATGTTTCATCATCTTCATACTTCTTCTTTCCCTTTTCAATCATGTTGGCCCTATATGATTCATTATCTTCATACTTCTTCTTTCCCTTTTCAATTTTTTTGCTCCTATATGTTTCATCTTCTTGGTACTCCTTTTTTCCCTTTTCAATCATGTTGGCTCTATATGTTTCATCATCTTTATACTTCTGTTTTCCCTTTTTAATCATGTTGGTCCTGTATGCTTCATTCTCCTCATATTTCTGTTTTCCTTTTTCAATCATGTTGGTCCTGTATGTTTCATCTTCTATATATTTCTTTTTTCCCTTTTCAATCATGTTTGCTCTATATGTTTCATTATTCCAGTAAGTTTCTTTACAGCATCCCTTTTTCATGTCTCTTACTGTATCATTTTGACAATATCTCATCTTTTCCAATTCTCGTTTTCTTTTTCTTCGAAGATCTGTTAAATCCACTTGTGTTTCATTCAACAATGTATTGTTATTATTTGTATCAGAACAATTATTTTTTGATATTTGGTCTAATTCATATTTAACACTTGTACAGTCTACAATCTTCTTACTCTTCTGTGGTAAATTACGTATACTATTTCCTTCAACGTTCATTACAACTTCATAATGAGATGATTTGTCAACGTGTTGTAAGTAGATAGCTTCATGTTCAACGTTTATATCTTTGTCTATTTGATGAGGGGAATATTTTATCCATTTGTTATTGGTAAACATGTAAATATCAGCGTGCATGTAATGTGATGCCGCAAGAATTTCCATTTCTGTTCCCAAAGTTTTTGGTTCTTTCATTTTCCGTATTCGGACATATTCCGCTGCATTTTCGAATGAATCAGGAACAAAGGATGATATGTCTTTTGAAATATGTGATATGTGATCGACTATCTTTTTTCTTATTTGTATATGATATTCTTGTCTCTGTGAAATAGCAATTGATAATGCTCTAAATAAACCATTTCCATCAGATATCATTGATTTGGAACTTACAGGTTTACCCATATTGAACATTTCATTTACACCTGATGTTTCTTTGATATTTTTATGTGCAATTTTGAATTTCGAACAAAGTTTTCGCTTAGTTTTATATCCAAGTGGAATATAATTTAAACCTGAGTATACGGCTGTATCTAAAATTTCCACGTCTCCATCTTCAACAACTTGGTTGCTATCAATGTTATTCCTTCTTTGATATTTAACATTGTCAATTGAAACATTGACTTCAACCTCCAGTCTCCTTTTCCTTGAAAGATCTGTAATGTCAGTAGGCATAACAATTTCTAAAATTTCATTTGACAATATATTACTTTTATTGATATCATGATCAGTGCAAATGTTTCTCTGCAATTTGTCAAAATCACAGCTAATACTTTTGATGTTTTTCGTTTTTTCTAATATATCATATTCCCTTTTCCCTTCAACGCTCAAAACAACTTCATAATGAGATGATTCATTATTGTGTTTCAAATAGATAGCGTCATTTTCAACATTAATATTGGTATCTATTTGATGAGCAGAATATTTTATCCATTTGTTATTGGTAAACGTGAAAATATCAATTTGCATGAAATGTGCTGCCGCAAGAATTTCTAGCTCTGTTCCCCAAGTATTTGATTCTTTCATTTTCCGCATTCTGATATATTCTTCTACATTTTCGTACGGATCACGAACAAAGGATGAGAGATCTTTTGAAATATGCAATATGTGATCGACTACCTTTTTTCTTATTTGTATATGATATTCTTGTCGCTGTGAAATAGCAAATGATAATGCTCTAAATAAACAATTTCCATCAGATATTATTGATTTCAATTTTTCAGGTTTACCAATATTGAAAGCTTTACCATTATTTGCTGTTTCTTTAACATTTTTATGAGAAATTTTAAATTTAGAACAAACTTGTTTTCTAGTTTCATATTCAAGTGGAAAATAATTAAAGTTTGAATATGAATATGAACTTAATATTTCTAAATCCTTGTCTTTAATAACTGTTGTTTTGCCATCATTGTAGGTCTTCTTTGTATAACTCTTATCTTTATCCTTTGAACAAATAGTTACATTTACACTTGTTATTTCAAATAACGACTGTGGGTAATCTTTAACAAACTCTTTCAAAATATAATACAGATGGCAAATGTCTGTTAACTCAATAGCTATACTGGAACCATTTTCACATGGTTTACCTTGCAAGTCTCTGGAATGTGAATCAAACAAAAATAATCGAATTCCTTGTTTAATAACAAGATTTGTATATCCATTTACACTTACAAAACATCCATCAGCATTAATGAGGGCATTTCCAATCCCAATTTTCAAAGGAAGAGCAAAAGGAAAATCAGCATCAATTTCACTGTCAATTGCATTGATTGAATCTCTAAAATTGACATAAAACAAAGAATTAAATAATTTAGTGCTAGTTGGCATTTCTGATACTAGCAAAAAATCTTTAGAACCATGAATAGAATTATATAAATCGTTCCCTTCACTAAGAATATCATTAATATGTGAAGTTTTCCAATATGTTACATTCTTTAATTTGCTATATATAACAGCAGTGTAACAATTTGTAACACATTGTTTCCCTGCATTTATACCAAATCGTTGATCTCCTTGATGAAAACTCCCTTTCAGTTTAAACTTTGGAACCACAAATTTATCAACATCATGATTTGTATTATATTCCTCGTATTTTGTTTCTTTATATATTGCATATTCATTTTTTTTCCAATCATATTTTGATTTTTCATATTTCTTTTCATGATATGTTTTTGGTGTCTGCCCTGCAATGTCATTTGACGAGGGTTCTCTCGGTGGAGTACAAACCGATTGCTTGGAGTCAGAGTTCGATGACATATATGTAATCACTTGGATAGGCAGAACACCGTTCGCCTGTCCTGCTTGACGTATGTTATCATAGCAAGATATCCTCGGTGGAGTACACTCCCACGGTGGAGAGCTAGTGCAATTACGCATATCCAAACGACTTTGGATAGAAAGACTTCCCTCATTATCTAGGCTAAGGGCATTGCCAGACTGTGTTGTGCTTTGGTGATGCAATGCGTGGTCATTGCTACACGTCTTTTCATCCGGCTCATTTATAAGTCGTCTTTTCTTTAACACTCCCTGAAATATATTGATAACTAGATGTCTCTGAGACAGTATGGGCGATTATTAACACTGACGGACAATCGTAAAACTATATATACGCATTCAACAAGAAGCATTCCTTAAGCTTAAACTATAGTTATTTGCTAAAGAAATAATTTTAAAATTGAAAATGACGATAGTGCCTCATATTCATTCCCAAAATCATGATTTAAGTGCAAAAAGACAAAATGATTTATATGATAGGATCAAAGATTTTTTTAATCACAATTTCACTCTTAATGTCTTAGGAATAGCAAATGGTATACATTTATACAGCTAATCAGCAACATCATACAACTTAATAACTCACTCAATTAAAGCCCAACTAAAAGAAACCACCCAATTTTATCATTTGAACAATTTTATAAGTTGGTCATAGATTGAAAAGACACATACACAGAAAAGACGAATTAAAAAAAAATTATAATTTCGTTTTTCATACAATTATTCAGACGTCCTTACCAATATTTTTTCATATTTTCCAGTATTCTCTTCTAAACTGCCTGATGGTTCCATAATGAATCTAAAAAGACAACAACATCCCTTTCCAATGAGTGAACTCTCTTCAATGTAAAAGAACATGTCTCCAATAAACATATGAACAATATTCTTATTACCACTACGATATTATATATTGTACTCTTGTACAGTATTGTTTTATAAGTGAATTATAATTGTATCTGTGTCAATGAGCCCTGACGAAACTTTATTGGAACAAGCATTCTGTGAATATTGCATGGCAATACATAGTCCCTTACCGGTTAAAAATTCATTATATTGGAACAAAATTCTAACTTGATCTATTATACCTTGTCATGGTTTAAAATATATAAAAATATCAAGTCAATTTCTTGAAGTATGACGGAAAAAGGTGTTGAAAACAGATTATTAAAGTGAATTTTCTAAGTTAAAGGACCATAGCTCTTCACAAAATCATCAGACCGAAACAAAATTCGAACTTGATCTGAAACTTGTCATGATCAAAATAATATATTCAAGCATAGGCATAAAAGGTGTGGAAAACCGAATTACCGGACTGACGTATGGACAGACAGATAGACAGACGGACGGAGTGCACACCTAAAGTCTCCTTCGACTTCGTCAGTAGGGAACTAATAGAGGTTTCCCGATTTGCTACGACGTATCAGGTACGGTTGGTACGTAACACAATCGTTGGTGCTGTTTTGGGGATATCATTTAATGCATGAGATTATTGTATTCATCATGATGAAATTATATAGAAATCGAATTGCATATCATCGATAAAAAAAAAACTTAACCTTTTATTTAATTCCGATTTCACTGCTTCTAGAACACTTTGTTCGTGATTTTATACGAGAATATTTATTTTGTGCACAAGAGAATGAATCAAACAGTCCTTACTGGAACTGAGTTGCCTCGACCTTTAGATTCTTAATATAGATTTGCGTTTCTGTTTGTTTGGCTTTGATTTTGTTTTGTGTATATTTTATAAAAAAAAAATAGAATAATGATTGTTTTCTAATACTTAAATAGAATTTGGAAAAATTAGAAATTATTTATTAACAATATCTTACTGGTGTCGTTATAACTAGTATACGTCAAAATGGCAAAATTGTGTTCAAAATTGTGATGACTTCTCATTAAAATCAATTGTTATAAATTAAGTTATTTTTTCGATCATTGCGGCAAAATTTTTCTTAAACCCAACACACATTATAATAAAATGCAATGCAGGGCGCAGCTTGATATGACCGCAGAGGTCGAACCCTAAACAGTTGGGGCAAGTATGGAGACAACATTCAAGCTTGATACAGCTCTGAATTTGGATTGTGATTAAATATTTGACACAGCATAGGTTTCTGACACAGAATGAATGTGGTATAAGAACTTAAAAATTTTAAATTGGACATTTACCTATTATGGTCCAATATCCAAAATCTAAATACATGGTTAGATTCAGCATATCAAAGAACCCCAAGAATTAAATTTTTGATGAAATCAAACAAAAGTTTAATTTTGGACTTTTTGACCTCAATGTGGACCAATTTGATAACAGGGCCCAAAAAATCAATAAATATCTAAAAATATCTAAAATTTATATAGCATAGTGATTTAAGGAGTTGTTTAAAAAAAAAACACTTCTAGTCCGAGGGTACAGTTAATTTTCCAAACAGGAAAGATGCCAAGTGAGTGCGATATGATTATCAGTTCTCAAATGCAAATTATATCTTTGCTATCAGGTTATCGAAATTAAAAGTAACTAGAGGATATAAAGACTACAATATAATTCATGACTAGAATCTCATTTTTGTTGATTATTTTTCTTTTTCAATTTCTCTCATCTTCCATATTTTGCCGTACACTTACAGAAGTATAAACATTGCCATTTAAGGGCAATAACTTTCATATGTAACAACTGACAATGCCATCTACACTGAACTATTTGCAGATCCTGTATTTTTGATCAATTTGCTATTCAAAGTTTCTATCAATCAAGGGCAATACCTACAATAACTAGTCGACTGATGATTAAGGATTGCTGATCACTTTTGCTTTTGAAGTAATTCTTTGTCTATTAAAGATTTCAAGATAATAAGCCGTACTTTGACCTATAATGGTTACTTTTACAAATTGTGACTTGGATGGAGAGTTGTCTCATTGGCACTCATACCACATCTTCTTAAATCTATATTAAACAGAAGCTGATCTATGTTACAGGGACTATATTCTATCTGCACATGCCATATCGCAAGTTCATTTTTTTACATTCTTTTATACTATTCCCTCGTTTATTCCTCAGATTAACAAATTCTTATTGACAAGATTTCATATTTGTTTTTATTAAGAATAAAATGCAAGCTTAACATATATATATATATGGAAGTTTTTAACGACCTTGACTGACTATCCAGCCCTTGCACGGTCGGTTATGGCAAGATTAACATGAAATTGGCTTTTCTTTTCTTTTATCATTATTTTTTTTATTGAGGTCAATTCATTTTGT
Source organism: Mytilus galloprovincialis (assembly GCF_965363235.1). NCBI lineage: Eukaryota > Metazoa > Mollusca > Bivalvia > Mytilida > Mytilidae > Mytilus > Mytilus galloprovincialis. Next base: position 23,234,186 of record NC_134850.1, read on the forward strand.
TAAAATAAATTTTATTTGTTCATGTTTTCTAAAAACCTACCCCAAAAAATACAAAACTTAAACATTTTATATTGATATAAAGTTATTACGAACAAAATTTATATAGCTTTAAAATTTGTTTTGTAATTTAGCTTCGTTTTGTCTATGACGTTTTAGGGGAAATAACTCTTAACTATAAACCTTTCGTATCAACGGTTGCTTAATGCAAACAATATTGTTTACTATGAATACTATAAGTAACCACATGAAATTAGTACCAAATTACAGCTAAAAATTCTCAAAATAGTTCTGTATATGATTCATAAAACATACCGCGTACGTTGATATTAAGTGTATACATCAATTATTTCCAAAAGTTAAATGACGGCTCCCAGTTCGTACTACGGTTGGTACGGTAGCAAATCGGGAAACCTCTACTAGACACATAGTGTATACTAAGGTAACCAAAATATGGTTACAGACTCGAATGCAAATCTCTGTACATCAGTTGCCTAGTGAATATTTATTTTACAATATAGAATAATACATTTCCATAGTACATAAAAATGAGAGCGACTGGTGATTGTACACATACGCAGGCTTTTGTGGACAGTAGGAATCATATAAGATTCACACGCAGTAGTTTCTAAGAGGATGCATGCTCAACAGTTTGATTTACTGCCATCAATTGGGCAGGTATAGAATTATATTAAGGTTCCCCCAGAATTTTGTCATTCTAGGTAATAAAATAAACCGCATGTCGTTCTCCTCTCGTTACCCTATATAGGCGTCATAAACTTAGAGCTACCTGCAGACCAAGAGCAAAATGAATCAAGTGTAAAAAGAACTTATGATGATTGTTCGGGGGTTGGGAATATGTATTACACGCTTTTATGTGCTTAAAAACTTTTAAAATCGGTGAAAGCCTATGGAGACATCCGAAAAAAATCATCCAGATTGTAGAGCTTTGTGCAGGTTTAGTAAAGATTGTTTGTTTGTTGTTTAATTTTTGTCCAGTGACAAATATTTCATGCATTTCAGGACGAGATTTAGAAGTGGAGTGACAATTCGATATGTTTCGCAGAACAGTTATTAATATAAAAATCAAATTGGCTTATTATGTGGAATTTTTCAAATCTAGAAGTGCATACTTGAATTACCATCAACCCCTCCCTTCGCACACACGTACACCTTTCCAGTACTAAAATCACAAGCAATGATATCAGAAAATGATTAGTATTCTAAATTAATATATTAATTAAAAAAAAAACAAGACTGTGGTTGGAACCCCCCTTTTTTGACGATCAATGCTTGTGAATTGGGACACCCCTTTGGCTGGATCCGCCCTTGCAAGAAGTGTGTAAGATACCTGGTTAACATCACGCAAATTAAATTTTACCTGAGGTTTAAATCGATAATTAATGTTTTGACACAGTCCCCACATTTAAAGTCTAATTTGTCAACCTCAGCGTCGAGTATATACCTTTTCGTAAAATGTCTAATACAATATAATTAGTTTGACAGTTTGATTTGATAATACTGTGTTTTTGTAAGTGGTGTTAAAGTTCACTAAAGTCTTTCTATTCAACATCATTCAGATTACTCCAGCGACAAACTGCTTTCTTTTTAAACTGAAACTGTAGGCGTTACATATTTAGCATCTCTCATTTCACAAATTAATTAAAACAATAAATCTGTCACCATAATCTGATAACATGAGATTCTGCTACTGTTGGTATTTCTAATATCTGTATACACTTAATATTTTAAATAAATCTTTTCAATTACACACCAATGAGTCATTTAGTTTTTCATGTATTCCCGTGTTTTAGTTTATCAATATAAAAGACAATTGTAAATTTCTAATACTATATAAAAAGTTTATAGAGTGTGATACAGTCTATAGCGAGTTATTGAATATAGATGTTAGAATATGATTATTCCACCAACAATAATACTAACCGATATGAGCAATAGTAAACGCTAGCTAAGACATCAATGACCGATCGTTTTCTTAAACCCAGTGACAAATATTTCACGACATAAATTCTGACCTAATGAAAGGCATAATCAAATAAATGCGATTCAATCCACCCAAAAAAGAAGCTTGGCTTCATTTACAAATACAAAATAGCGTTTTGAGTCAGAGTAGTATGTTCCTTTTTACTATTATAATCATTTACTCACGAAACAACCGAATTCATTTATAGAAATGAAGAAACTGGAAATATCAAACAATACAGAATCACGATATATTTTCTTCGCGATGAGAATTATAAGTTGCATTGAAAAGATTTATCGTGCAGTGTATTTAGGACTCAAAGCTATGTTTTAAAATATTACATCTGCTTAACGTTTGACAGTAACTTGTAATGTACCGCACTGAAGTACGTCCATTATTCATTTCTCATTTATTAAAATTCAATAATGAATATTGAAATCTGAAAAACAAAAGGTCTATAGTCAATATGTTCCACAACGCATATAAGAGGAGTAAAGGACCTAGATATCGAAATACGCGTGAACATTAAGGAATAGCTTATTTTGAATAATGGAACGAACTGCTGCGACCGGTCAGTCCCTTATTAAGGATAACTGTTTACACCATTCGAAAGATTATTGATAGAGGAACAATATGTTTATAAACAATATGTGCCGCAATGACCATTAGAGGGGTTACGGAGGACCTAAATGCCAAAATACGCGTGAAAATTAAGAAATAGCCATTTTTGAATAATGGAATGGATATTTTGAATAATGGAAGGGATATTTTGAATAATGGAAGGGATATTTTGAATAATTGAATGGACTGCTGCGACCCTTCAGCCCCTAATTACAAATATACGTTATATCTCATTCGAAATCTTATTAATAGAGGAACAAAAGGTATATAGTCAATATGGTCCGCAGCGAATATTAGAGGAGTAAAGAAGGACCTATATATCGAAAACTTATTAATAGAGGAACAACATGGTTATAAACAAAATGTACCGCAATGACCATTAGAGGGGTTACGGAGGACTTAAATGCCAAAATACTCGTGAAAATTAAGAAATAGCCAATTTTAAATAATGAAATGGATATTTTGAATAATGGAATGGACTGCTGCGACCCTTCAGCCCCTTATTACAGATGTATAGTTATAAATCATTCAAAAGCTTATTAATAGAGGAGGAAAAGGTATATAGTCAATATGGTCCGCAACGCATATTAGAGGAGTAAAGAAGGACCTAAATATCGAAATACGCGTGAACATTAAGAAATAGCTTATTTTGAATAATGGAATGAACTGCTGCTACCCGTCAGCTCCTTATTTAGGAAAACTTTTTACACCATTCGAAAGCTTATTGATAGAGGAACAAAATGGTAAATAAACAATATGTAATACTATTTCATTATTCATTATTGAATTTTGAATAATGAAAAATTATTAATGCAGCGCGGTTATGTACAATTTTTAAATAATTATAAAGGAACCAAATTGTAATCATCTACGGACATGCGGAAATTGATGGTCTGTAGTAATTTTACATAGTATCAGTTATAAATTGTTCATACATTAAATGTTATGCCTGCATTCTATAGCTGTATATACATTCCGGTCATTTACACTGATCAACAGTATTTACAAGAATAAACATCATCATAAAACATTGACAAATTTCCATTGCGACAGTTCAAACAATGAACAAATAACTTTGTTTAAAAACAAAAACAAAACTCACCTCGTCAAGCTGTCTTTTAATGTTCATTAGACGTCACCGTCAGCTTTACTATTCACACACAAAACAGTTCTTCTAAGGGCTTTGATAAAGTCAAATAAAATATTATTATTAACAATTTCCAGTTTAAAAAATCCATTAGAAATCCACAATAGTAACAAATCCTGAACAAAGATGTAACTCAAAGCGCACCAAATTAATTCCGAACAAAAATGGATTTTAAACACTATTCCGGGAAGATTTTAATCAACAGTTATAAAAAAGAAACAATTTTGTATTAGTTTATAACTAAAATATCCTATCACAATCTGATGAAATATAAAATCTGATGAAAACAACAGGAATAATGAGACTTGATGTACTATAATATCTATAATTAAAACTTGTGAAACGTTCAAAGATAATCTGGTGCACGTGTATATATATATGTTTAACGGCAAATGTATTTTATAGAGTTAAGTGTTGACATGGAGTTGTGGAATAAAGTTTTGAATTATTATTAACAAACAGAAAATGTACACTAAATGTAATTGAAATAAATATGTTTCTTTGAACCAAACAAAACAACAATCATATTGTTTCTTCCTGAGGACACGATATTTGAAATGGACACAATACGACGTTTTATTTTATATTCAACACCTTTACCTTCTAAAACAATTTAATTTTTTGCCTAAATGACCACATCTGACTATTTTTTTTGGGGGCGGGGGGGGGGGGGGGGGGGCAGAACTTTTATTTTGAAATGTTCTCTTTTTAGATTTGTTTGATTTTCCCTTGAAAGTCTTATATTTGTAATTTGCACTCTTCAAGACCTTTCATTTGATATCCGACAAGCATAGCTTCTGAAACTTTTCTCTTTTTGCACTTAATGACCCCATGCACCTAAATGTTTTGAGATCCACAGTATGATATTTGTAATGCAGACTTGATTACCGTTCATTTGATATGCAGAAACGCCATATTCTATAAAGTTTGATTTTTGCACTTAATAACCCCATCCAACTCATTTTTGGAGATCAGGAAATTGATATTTCAAATGTACACATCATGACCTTTTATTTTATATACAACAACCTTATCTTAAAAGAAACTTTATGTTTTGCACTCACTGACCCCATCCAACCCATTTTTGGGGACATAAATTTGATATTTGAAATGTACGCTTTATGGCCTTTCATTTGATATGCGACAACCTAACCATCTGAGAAGTTTGATTTTTTTGCACTAAATGACCCCACCCTTCCCACTGGGATGAAAAAGGGGTTTGAAATGTTCTTTTTTTAGTAGAGCTCATTAAGACCTTCAATTTGATATATCAAATGACCCCATTTGGAAAAGTGCCAAAAATTATGCAATATCAATTATATAAATAGAACTTATGAAACTTACAAAGTCAATCCAAAACATGAAAATTTCAAATTAAATTTTTGTTTTTTTTTTCATTGAATGTTATTGGTATTTGGTCAAACATATGACCATGTTCAACTCTTCATTTTCATAAAGTATCAGGTGGTAACCTGTTGTTGCTAAAAAAATACATGCCTCCGCTCGCAAAACTTCAAACTAAATTATCTCTAAAACTACAGCAGATATCTCAAATCTGCTAAGTGATAAATAATCTGCAGATGAAGGACAACATTGTAAAAAAAAATTGGACGATTCCAAGATTCATGAAGGTCACAATGAATCATCACATATATGATGCAATACCAAACTTGAGAACCGGAAGTCGTGGAGACATGGGACTACCACCATTCAACTCAGGACCACTTGACCTTTCAAATGTCTCAAGGTCAAGGTCATAGTATACTGTGAAGGTCAAGGTGAAATTTCATCATGACCTGATATTGACCTCAAATTGACGGTCTTGAATTACTGATCATCTTTGCAGTTTATAGAGGGTTGATATCTGTTACCTTCAAAAAGATATACACAAAATACTACACTTTAAAGAATCATCCCGTTGTAACTTTTGAACAGACAGTCGGACATTTTTGGACTTATCATATAAAATGTAGAGCTAGTCGAGAGGAACATTTTATACGCTGTATGTATTCAGAAAAGTCTTATCGTTTTCCTAATATGTAAGCTTGAAATTGCAGCGTAATTTTTTTTTGCACTCAGTGACCTTTGACCTTGACTGCATATTAAAGGTCACATGAATTAAAGAGTATTGGTGAAGGTCCCAAGTCTCTACGACTTCTGGTTCTCGAAATACAATTTTTCTAAAATTATGTTCAATTTTTCAAGGGGAATAACTCCTTATAAGGGTTAATAACAAAATGAGTGTACATCTTCATTAATATTGCCATCTGTTCTTGTACATGTTGCCGTTTTCAAATCGATTCTATCTCTTATACTTTTTGAGAAAAATGCAAAGGAAAGAAATTTTTTCAAGGGGATATAACTCTCATAGAGGACGATGAAATCCTATTCAGCTTCACATGGTAATACATCATGATGAGATCTACATTGTGTCCAATTATGGTCATGATATCTTTAAAACCAACGAAAGGGGGCCATGTTGAAAAAAATAAATAAAAGGGAGATAACTCCTAAAGGGGATGATGAAATCCTTAACAGAGTCATTTGGTAATACATCTTGGTGAGGTCTAGCGATGGTCCATATTTGGTCTTAATAACTTCAACAGACATCATAAGCGGGCATGTCAAAAAAATGTTTCGTAATGTAGCTTATACTACCTTTCGTTTGATATACGACAAGCAAACCTTCTGAAACTTTCCACTTTTAACACTTAATGACCTCATCCGCCTACACTTTTGAGATCGGAATTATGATATATATAACACTGAGCAGATGAGATTTCATTTGATATGCGACAACGCCATGTTCTAGAAAGTTAAATTTTTGCACTTAATAACCCAATCCAAGTAATTTTTGGAGGTCGGGAATTTGATATTTCAAATATACACATCATGACCTTTCATTTGATATACAACAACCCTATCTTAAAAGAAAATTTGTTTTGCACTCAATGACCCCATCCAACCCATTTTTGGGAGACGTCAATTTGAAATTTGAAATGTACACTTTATGTTCTTTCATTTGATATGCGACAACCTTACCATCTGAAAAATTTGATTGTTTGCACTAAATGACCCCACCCGTCCCCCTGGGATGAAAAGGTGGTTTAAAATTTTCGTTTTTCAGTAGAGTTTAATAAGACCTTCAATTTGATATATCAGATGACCCCATTTGACAAAGTGCAAAAAATGATGCAATATCAAATATATAAATAGAAGTTATGAAACTTACGAAGTCAATGCAAAACTTGAAAATTTCAAATTGATTTTTTGGTGTTTTTTTCCATGGAATGTTTTTAGTATTTGGTCAATCATATAACTATGTTAACCTGTTCAATTTATAAGACACTTTAAGTGGTAAGCTCTTGTTGATTCAGAAATACATGCCTCCGCTCGCAAAACTTCAAACTGCATTATCTCTTTAACGATAATAGATATCTCAAATCTGTTAAATGATAAATGATCTACAGTTAAAGATCAACATAATAGAAAAAAAATTGGAACAAATTCAAAGTTCACCAAGGTCACAATTAATCATCAAATATATGATGCAATGACAAACTTGAGAACCGGAAGTCGTAGAGACATGGGACTAGCACCATTCAACTCAGGATCACTTGACCTTTCAACTATCACAAGGTCAAGGTCATAGTAATATTTGAAGGTCAAGGTGAAATTTCATCATGACCTGATATTGACCTCAAATTGAAGGTCTTGCATTACTGATCATCTTTGCAGTTTATAGCAGGTTAATATCTGTTACCTTTAAAAAGATATACACACAATACTATACTTTTAAGAATCATCCCGTTGTAACTTTTGAACAGACAGTCGGACATTTTTGGGCTTATTGTATAAAATGTAGAGCTCGTCGAGAAGAACATTTTATGCGCTGTATGTATGCAGCAAAGTCTATCGTTTTCCTAATATGTAAGCTTGAAATTGAAGCGTAATTTTTTTTGGCACTCGGTGACCTTTGACCTTAGTTGCATATTAAAGGTCATATGAATTTAAGATTATTGGTGAAGGTTCCAAGTCTCTATGACTTCTGGTTCTCGAAATAGAACTTTTAAAAAAATATTTATAATTTTTAAAGGGAAATAACTCCTTATAAGGCTTAGTAACAAATTAATTGTTTATGTTTGTAAACATTGCCATCTGTTCTTGTATATGCTGCCATTTTCATATCGATCCTATCTCTAATACTTTTAAAGAAAAATGCAAATAAAAGAAATTGCTTCAAGGGGATATAATTCTCAAAGGGGATGATGAAATCCTATGCAGCCTCATATGGTAATACATCATGATAATATCTACCTATTGTCTAAATAAAATCATGATATCTTTTAAAACATTTAGGGGGGGCCATGTTGAAAAAAATCAATAAAAGGGAGATAACTTCTAAAGGGGATTATGAAATCCTACAAAAGTTCATCTGGTAAAAGTTCATGATGAGGTCTATCGATGGTTCAAATTTGGTATTGATAACTCCAATAGAAGCGGTAGGAGGGCGTGCCAAACAAATGCTGGAAGGAAAAAAAAAAGAAAAAAAAACATTAGAAAAACAATAAGGTCTTTCCTCGGGAAGAGGAAAGACCTTAAAAAGAAAAAAAAAATATACAACAACCCTATCTTAAAAGAAAATTTATGTTTTGCACTCAATGACCCCATCCAACCCATTTTTGGGAGACGTCAATTTGAAATTTGAAATGTACACTTTATGTTCTTTCATTTGATATGCGACAACCTTACCATCTGAGAAATTTGATTGTTTGCACTAAATGACCCCACCCGTCCCCCTGGGATGAAAAGGTGGTTTAAAATTTTCATTTTTAAGTAGAGTTTAATAAGACCTTCAATTTGATATATCAGATGACCCAATTTGACAAAGTGCAAAAAATGATGCAATATCAACTATATAAATATAGAAGTTATGAAACTTACAAAGTCAATGCAAAACTTGAAAATTTCAAATTGATTTTTTGGTATTTTTTCCCATGGAATGTTTTTGGTATTTGGTCAAACATATAACTATGTCAACCTCTTCAATTTCTTAAACATTTTAAGTGGTAAGCTGTTGTTGATTCAGAAATACATGCCGCCGCTCGCAAAATTTCAAACTGCATTATCTCTAAAACGACAATAGATATCTCAAATCTGTTCAATGGTGAATGATCTACAGTTAAAGGACAACATTATAGAAAAAGAATTGGGACAATTTCAAAGTTCACCAAGGTCACAATTAATCATCAAATATATGATGCAATACCAAACTTGAGAACCGGAAGTCGTAGGGACATGGGATTACCACAACTCAACTCAGGACCACTTGACCTTTCAAATATCACAAGGTCAAGGTCATAGTATAATGTGAAGGTCAAGGTGAAATTTCATCATGACCTGACATTGACCTCAAATTGAAGGTCTGGAATTACTGATCATCTTTGCAGTTTATAGTAGATTGATATATGTTACCTTTAAAAGGATATACACAAAATACTATACTTTTAAGAATCATCCATTTGTAACTTTTGAACAGACGGTCGGACATTTTTGGGCTTATTATATAAAATGTAGAGCTCGTCGAGAGGAACAAATTATACGCTGTATGTATGCAGCAATGTCTTATCGTTTTCCTAATATGTAAGCTTGAAATTGCAGCGTAATTTTTTTTTTGCACTCAGTGACCTTTGACCCTGACTGCATATTAAAGGTCACATGAATTAAAGATTATTGGTGAAGGTCCCAAGTCTCTACGACTTCTGGTTCTCGAAATACAATTATTCTAAAATTATGTTCAATTTTTCAAGGGGAATAACTCCTTATAAGGGTTGATAACAAATGATGGTACATGTTCATTAACATTGCCATCTGTTCCTGTACATGTTACCGTTTTCAAATCGATTCTATCTCTTATACTTTTTGAGAAAAATGCAAAGGAAAGAAATTGTTTCAAGGGGATATAACTCTCATAGGGGACAATGAAATCCTATTCAACCTCATATGGTAATACATCATGATGAGATCTACATTATGTGCAATTAAGGTCATGATATCTTTAAAACCAACGAGGGGGGGCCATGTTGAAAAAAATCAATAAAAGGGAAATAACTCCTAAAGGGGATGATGAAATCCTTAACAGAGTCATTTGGTAATACATCTTGGTGAGGTCTACCGATGGTCCATATTTGGTCTTAATAACTTCAACAGAAACCATAAGCGGGCATGTCAAAAAAATGTTGGAAGAAAAAAAAGAAAAAAAGAAAAAGAAACTAGTATCTCAATTGTTTGTAAAACAATTGAAAGGTCTTTCCTGTAAAAATGATGTTTTCGTAATGTAGCTTGTACGACCTTTCGTTTGATATACGACAAGCATACCTTCTGAAACTTTTCATTTTTAATTCACTTAATGACCTCATCCGCCTACATTTTTGAGATTGGAATTATGATATAAATAACATAGAGTAGAAGAGCTTTCATTTGATATGCAACAACTCTATGTTTTAGAAAGTTTGATTTTTGCACTTAATAACCCTATCCAACTAATTTTTGGAGGTCGGGATTTGATATTTCCAATGTACACATCATGACCTTTCATTTAATATACAACAACCCTATCTTAAAAGAAAATTTATGTTTTTGCACTCAATGACCCCATCCAACCCATTTTTGGGAGACGTCAATTTGAAATTTGAAATGTACGCTTTATGTTCTTTCATTTGATATGCGACAACCTTACCATCTGAGAAATTTGAATGTTTGCACTAAATGACCCCACCCACCCCCCTGGGATGAAAAGGGGGTTTAAAATTTTCATTTTTAAGTAGAGTTTATTAAGACCTTCAATTTGATATATCAGATGACCCCATTTGACAAAGTGCAAATAATGATGCAATATCAACTATATAAATAGAAGTTATGAAACTTACAAAGTCAATGCAAAACTTGAAAATTTCAAATTGATTTTTTGGTGTTTTTTTCCCTGGAATGTTTTTGATATTTGGTCAAACATATAACTATGTCAACCTCTTCAATTTCTAAAACATTTTAAGTGGTAAGCTCTTGATGATTTAGAAATACATGCCTCCGCTCGCAAAACTTCAAACTGCATTATCTCTAAAACGACAATAGATATCTCAAATCTGTTAAATGATAAATGATCTACAGTTGAAGGACAACATTATAAAAAAAGAATTGGGACAATTTCAAAGTTCACCAAGGTCACAATTAATCATCAAATATATGATGCAATACAAAACTTGAGAACCGGAAGTCGTAGAGACATGGGACTAGCACCAATCAACTCAGGACCACTTGACCTTTCATATATCACAAGGTCAAGGTCATAGTATAATGTGAAGGTCAAGGTGAAATTTCATCATGACCTGACATTGATCTCAAACTAAAGGTCTTGAACTACTGATCATCTTTGCAGTTTATAGTAGGTTGATATCTGTTACCTTTAAAAAGATATACACACAATACTATACTTTTAAGAATCATCCCGTCGTAACTTTTGAACAGACAGTCGGACTCTTTTGAGCTCAGTGTATAAAATGTAGAGCTCGTCGAGAGGAACATTTTATACGCTGTAAGTATGCAACAAAGTCTTATCGTTTTCCTAATTTGTAAGCTTGAAATTGCAGCGTAATTTTTTTTTGGACTCTGTGACCTTTGACCTTGGGTGCATATTGAAGGTCACATGCATTTAAGATTATTGGTGAAGGTCCCAGGTCTCTACGACTACCGGTTCTCGAAATAGATTTTTTCTAAAATTGTGTACAATTTTTTAAGGGGGATAATTCCTTATAAGGGTTAATAACAAAATGATTGTATATGTTCATTAACATTGCCATCTGTTCCTGTACATGTTGCCGTTTTCAAATCGATTCTATCTTAAATACTTTTTGAAAAAAATGCAAAAGAAAGAAATTGCTTTGAGGGGACATAACTCTCATAGGGAATGATGAAATCCTTAGCAGCCGCATATGGTAACACATCATGATGAGATCTAACTTTTGTTCAAATAAGGTCATGATATCTTTTAAAACAACGAGGGGGGGCCATGTTGAAAAAAATCAGTAAAAGGGAGATAACTTCTAAAGGGGATGATGAAATCCTACACAGCCTCATCTGGTAATACCTCACGATGAGATCTATCGATGGTCCATATTTGGTCTTGATGACATCAATAGAAACGGAGGGAGGGCATTTAGAAAAAATGTTGGAAAAAAAAACATTAGAAAAACAGTAAGGTCTTTCCCCTCGTAGGGGAAAGACCTTAAAAAAAACATTAGAAAAACAATAAGGTCTTTCCCATGTAGGGGAAAGACCTTAAAAACATTAGAAAAAATATACGACAAGCTTACCTTCTGAAACTTTTCGCTTTTTACACTTAATGACCTCATCCGCCTACATTTTTTAGATCGGAATTATAATATATGGAACAGAGTAGATGAGCTTTCATTTGATATGCGACAACACCATGTTCTAGAAAGTTTGATTTTTGCACTTAATAACCCTATCCAACTAATTTTTGGAGGTTGGAAATTTGATATTTCAAATGTACACATCATGACCTTTCATTTGATATACAACAACCCTACCTTAAAAGAACATTTATTTTTTGCACTCAATGACCCCATCTAACCCATTTTTGGGAGACGTCAATTTGAAATTTGAAATGTACGCTTTATGTTCTTTCATTCGATATGCGACAACCTTACCATCTGAGAAATTTGAATGTTTGCACTAAATGACCCCACCCTTCCCACTGGGATGAAAAGGGGGTTTAAAATTTTCATTTTTAAGTAGAGTTCATTAAGACCTTCAATTAGATATATCAGATGACCCCATTTGACAAAGTGCAAATAATGATGCAATATCAACTATATAAATAGAAGTTATGAAACTTACAAAGTCAATGCAAAACTTGAAAATTTCAAATTGATTTTTTGGTGTTTTTTTCCATGGAATGTTTCTGGTATTTGGTCAAACATATAACTATGTCAACCTCTTCAATTTCTAAAACATTTTAAGTGGTAAGCTGTTGATGATTTAGAAATACATGCCTCCGCTCGAAAAACTTCAAACTGCATTATCTCTAAAACGACAATAGATATCTCAAATCTGTTAAATGGTAAATGATCTACAGTTAAAGGACAACATTATAGAAAAAGAATTGGGACAATTTCAAAGTTCACCAAGTTCACAATTAATCATCAAATATATGATGCAATACCAAACTTGAGAACCGGAAGTCGTAGAGACATGGGACTATCACCATTCAACTCAGGACCACTTGACCTTTCAAATATCACAAGGTCAAGGTGAAATTTCATCATGACCTGACATTGACCTCAAATTGAAGGTCTTGAATTACTGATCATCTTTGCAGTTTATAGTAGGTTGATATCTGTGACCTTTAAAAAGATATACACACAATACTATACTTTTAAGAATCATCCCGTTGTAACTTTTGAACAGACGGTCGGACATTTTTGGGCTTATTATATAAAATGTAGAGCTCGTGGAGAGGAACATTGTATACGCTGTATGTATGCAGCAAAGTCTTATCGTTTTCCTAATATGTAATCTTGAAATTGCAGCGTAATTTTATTGTGCACTCTGTGACCTTTGACCTTGGGTGCATATTCAAGGTCACATGAATTTAAGATTATTGGTGAAGGTCCCAAGTCTCTACGACTTCCGGTTCTGGAAATACAATTTTTCTAAAATTGTACACAATTTTTCAAGGGGAATAACTCCTTATAAGGGTCAATAACAAAATGATTGTATATGTTCATTAACATTGCCATCTGTTCCTGTACATGTTGCCGTTTTCAAATCAATTCTATCTCTTATACTTTTTGAGAAAAATGCAAAGGAAAGAAATTGTTTCAAGGGGATATAACTCTCATAGGGGACAATGAAATCCTATTCAACCTCATATGGTAATAAATCATGATGAGATCTACCTATTGTCCAAGTAATGTCATGATATCTTTAAAAACAACGAGGGAGTGCCGTGTTGAAAAAAATCAATAAAAGGGAGATAACTTCTAAAGAGGATGATGAAATCCTTAACAGGGTCATTTGGTAAAACTGCATGATGAGGTCTATCAGTGGTCAATATTTGGTCTTGGTAACTTTAACAGAAAGAAGGGGCGGGCATGTCAAAAAAATGTTGGAAGAAAAAAAAGAAAAACTAGTATCTCAATTGTTTGTAAAACAATTGAAAGGTCTTTCCTGTAAAAGTGATGTTTTCGTATTGTACCTTGTACGACCTTTCGTTTGATATACGACAAGCATACCTTCTGAAACTTTCCACTTTTAACACTTTTAATGACCTCAATCGCCTACATTTTTGAGATCGGAATTATGATATAAATAACATAGAGTAGATGAGCTTTCATTTGATATGCAACAACCCTATCTTAAAAGAAAATTTTTTTTTTTGCACTCAATGACCCCATCCAACCCATTTTTGGGAGACGTCAATTTTAAATTTGAAATGTACGCTTTATGTTCTTTCATTTGATATGCGACAACCTTACCATCTGAGAAATTTGAATGTTTGCACTAAATGACCCCACCCGTCCCCCCGGGATGAAAAGGGGGTTTAAAATTTTCATTTTTAAGTAGAGTTTACTAAGACCTTCAATTTGATATATCAGATGACCCCATTTGACAAAGTACAAATAATGATGCAATATCAACTATATAAATAGAAGTTATGAAACTTACAAAGTCAATGCAAAACTTGAAAATTTCAAATTGATTTTTTGGTGTGTTTTTCCATGGAATGTTTTTGGTATTTCGTCAAACATATAACTATGTTAACCTCTTCAATTTCTAAAAAATTTAAGTGGTAAGCTCTTGTTGATTCAGAAATACATGCCGCGGCTCGCAAAATTTCAAACTGCATTATCTCTAAAACAACAAAAGATATCTCAAATCTATTAAATGGTAAATGATCTGCAGTTAAAGGGCAACATTATAGATGCAATACCAAACTTAAGAACCAGAAGTCGTAGAGACATGGGACTAGCACCATTCAACTCAGGACCACTTGACCTTTCAAATAGCACAAGGTCAAGGTCATAGTATAATGTGAAGGTCAAGGTGAAATTTCATCATGACCTGACATTGACCTCAAATTGAAGGTCTTGAATTACTGATCATCTTTGCAGTTTATAGTAGGTTGATATCTGTTACCTTTAAAGAGATATACACAAAATACTATACTTTTAAGAATCATCCCGTTGTAACTTTTGAACAGACGGTCGGACATTTCTGGGTTTATTATATAAAATGTAGAGCTCGTCGAGAGGAACATTTTATACGCTGTATATATGCAGCAAAGTCTTATCGTTTTCCTAATATGTAAGCTTGAAATTGCAGCGTAATTTTATTTTGCACTCTGTGACCTTTGACCTTGGGTGCATATTAAAGGTCACATGACTTAAAGATGCAAAGGAAAGAAATTGCTTCAAGGGGATATAACTCTCATAGGGGACGATGTAATCCTATTCAACCTCATATGGTTATACATCATGATGAGATCTACCTATTGTCCAAATAAGGTAATGATATCTTGAAAAACAACGAGAGGGGGCCATGTTGAAAAAAAGTAATAAAAGGGAGATTACTTATAAAGGGGATGATGAAATCCTTAACAGGGTCATCTGGTTATACCTCATGATGAGGTCTATTGATGGTCCATGTTTAGTCTTGATAACTTCAAAAGAAACATGGGGAGGCTATGACAAAAAAATGTTGGAAGAAAAAAAAGAAAAAAAAGAAAAAACATTAGAAAAACAATAAGGTCTTTCCTCACGTAGGGGAAAGACCTTAAAAAGAAAAAAACTAGTATCTCAATTGTTTGTAAAACAATTGAAAGGTCTTTCCTGTAAAAGTAATGTTTTCGTAATGTACCTTGTACGACCTTTCGTTTGATATACGACAAGCATACCTTCTGAAACTTTCCGCTTTTAACACTTAATGACCTCATCCGCCTACATTTTTGAGATCGGAATTATGATATAAATAACATAGAGTAGATGAGCTTTCATTTGATATGCAACAACTCTATGTTCTAGAAAGTTTGATTTTTGCACTTAATAACCCTATCCAACTAATTTTTGGAGGTCGGGATTTGATATTTCCAATGTACACATCATGACCTTTCATTTAATATACAACAACCCTATCTTAAAAGAAAATTTATTTTTTGCACTCAATGACCCCGTCCAACCCATTTTTGGGAGACGTCAATTTGAAATTTGAAATGTACGCTTTATGTTCTTTCATTTGATATGCGACAACCTTACCATCTGAGAAATTT
This sequence comes from Mytilus galloprovincialis, assembly GCF_965363235.1. NCBI lineage: Eukaryota > Metazoa > Mollusca > Bivalvia > Mytilida > Mytilidae > Mytilus > Mytilus galloprovincialis. The sequence continues at coordinate 23,250,281 of NC_134850.1, forward strand.
GAATGTTTGCACTAAATGACCCCACGGTCACCCGTCCTCCTGGGATGAAAAGGGGGTTTACAATTTTCATTTTTAAGTAGAGTTTATTAAGACCTTCAATTTGATATATCAGATGACCCCATTTGATAAAGTTCAAAAAATGATGCAATATCAACTAATCTATATAAATAGAAGTTATGAAACTTGCAAAGTCAATGCAAAACTTGAAAATTTCAAATTGAATTTTTGGCGTTTTTTTCCATGGAATGTTTTTGGTATTTGGTCAAACATATAACTATGTTAACCTCTTCAATTTCTAAAACATTTTAAGAGGTACGCTCTTGTTGATTCAGAAATACATGCTTCCGCCCGCAAAACTTCAAACTGCATTATCTCTACAACGACAATAGATATCTAAAATCTGTTAAATGATAAATGATCTACAGTTGAAGGACAACATTATAGAAAAAGAATTGGGACAATTTCAAAGTTCACCAAGGTCACAATTAATCATCAAATATATGATGCAATACCAAACTTAAGAACCGGAAGTCGTATAGACATGAGACTAGCACCATTCAACTCAGGACCACTTGACCTTTCAAATATCACAAGGTCAAGGTCATAGTATAATGTTAAGGTCAAGGTGAAATTTCATCATGACCTGACATTGACCTCAAATTGAAGGTCTGGAATTACTGATCATCTTTGCAGTTTATAGTAGATTGATATCTGTTGCCTTTGAAAAGATATACACAAAATACTACACTTTTAAGAATCATCCCGTTGTAACTTTTGAACAGACGGTCGGATATTTTTGGGCTTATTATATAAAATGTAGAGCTCGTCGAGAGGAACAAATTATACCCTGTATGTATGCAGCAAAGTCTAATCGTTTTCCTAATATGTAATCTTGAAATTGCAGCGTAATTTTTTTTTGCACTCTGTGACCTTTGACCTTGGATGCATATTAAAGGTCACATGAATTAAAGATTATTGGTGAAGGTCCCAAGTCTCTACGACTTCCGGTTCTGGAAATACAATTTTTCTTAAATTGTACACAATTTTTCAAGGGGAATAACTCCTTATAAGGGTTAATAACAAAATGATTGTATATGTTCATTAACATTGCCATCTGTTCCTGTACATGGTACCGTTTTCAAATCAATTCTATCTCTTATACTTTTTGAGAAAAATGCAAAGGAAAGAAATTGTTTCAAGGGGATATAACTCTCATAGGGGACAATGAAATCCTATTCAACCTCATATGGTAATAAATCATGATGAGATATACCTATTGTCCAAATAATGTCATGATATCTTTAAAAACAACGAGGGGGTGCCGTGTTGAAAAAAATCAATAAAAGGGAGATAACTTCTAAAGAGGATGATGAAATCCTTAACCGGGTCATTTGGTAAAACTGCATGATGAGGTCTATCAATGGTCCATATTTGGTCTTGGTAACTTTAACAGAAAGAAGGGGCGGGCATGTCAAAAAAATGTTGGAAGAAAAAAAAGAAAAAAAAGAAAAAAAAAACATTAGAAAAACAATAAGGTCTTTCCCATGTAGGGGAAAGACCTTAAAAACATTAGAAAAACAATAAGGTCTTTCCTCGCGGAGAGGAAAGACCTTAATTATAGAAAATTGTATATAAAATATAGAACTGAAGGGAATCATTCATTATAATACAATAATACTTACATTTAATTATGTAGACCTCATATCATAGAAACTACACTCTTTATGCATTAACAGTCAACTTATTAGTGCCAGTTGTAAATCAATCTGCAAAAGAAATTACAATAATTACACAATTAAGATTGATCTGTTGGTGTAAATTGTTTTATAACAAGTGTGTCAAAATTTGAAAAGATTTACACAAACACACATATACTTCAGATACATATTATTATAGTTAATCAATATTAAAAGTACATATTTAATTTAATCTTGTGTCTATATATAAAAAAAAAGATAAGACAAAAAATTAATAAAGACAAAAAATTCAAATGTACACTAAACATGCTAAAAGGGATGATTTAAAAATAATACTATAATGACTTAGCATCAAATTTAAAACCATAAATGAAAACTTTAAGTTGTAAATAAATTATGGCCATGATAATAAATAATATTTCTCACATATAACATCTCATGTGAATGCTTACACAATTTTACTAAATACAGACTGAGGCATAAGTATGATGCACAAAGTCATGCATGCATATATTTTGAATTATTCTTTGTTTTACTTCTACAATATGTTATAAATTGGAATAAGGAATGATTTAACATGCGATCGGTTTTAAGATTCAGGTACAAATCTATAATACTAAAATTACGAGGTCCAATTTGTCAGCCGTCATCGGGTAAAAACGACAAATCAAAGAATTCAACTCTATATATAACTAATATAGGACAATGGTGTAGATTAAAAATTACACCACTACAGACCCTTTTGTTTTCAGCATGAATTAATATTGCCAATAATTAACAAGTTCCGGATCGAATCCGATACCGATACAAATAGTATATTCAGCTATTACCTTAATTATCTGTACGTTCCGCATTTGACAGGCGCACCACCAAACGGTGTATTTAGGATTTTGCTATATACACGGGTCATAATCAAAGGACTGACACTACTAAATTCAATCATTGTCAAATTGTTCCCTATTGTAGTTTTATTCAGCAATCAGCAGACTTTCTAAGATAACTAATATAGGACAATGCTGTTGATTAAAAAATACTCCATTCCTGGATAGCCAGGACCTTTTGTTTTCCAAATAATTAATATTTCCAATAACTGATAAGTTCCAGGTTGACGGGTTCAAATAGAAAGATTTGAAAGCAGAGAAAACGGTGTATCTTATAATCGACATGACTTATCAGATGACAATACCAATTACTAAAATAAGGGCTTAGGCATAGTTATATACTTTAATTCAGTCGCGGACCCGCGATATCACGGGTGTGTACTTGTATACCTAATAGATATTTAAAGAAAATGTTAAGGTGTTTGAATACGAGACTAATGGTCACTAATTAAGGGGGGGGGGGTGATAAAGGCATAGGTGAAAGGATGCGGGCCTCAGCCGGCATGTTGTTCGGACATTTTAACAAATTCTACTGCTTACGTTGCATGGTTGATCAGGGTTTCTGACCACCGAGATCCCAAATTTAAACATTTGACCCGCATGAATGCATCCCTGGTCAGCCTGCAAACTGTCGACGTGAAACTATTTTTATAAAGTCAATAGCTAATAAAGATTGGATTGTTTATAAGAAAGTAAAATAGTGTTAACGTGAAAAATTAATTCAAAGGAAGTTTCAACAGACTGCCCACATCATGCTGACAGCGAAACTTGTAAATAACCAAATTTTTTAAGTAAACATGCAGCTTTCTCTTCAGACTACATTCATAATCGTGAATGAAATGAATATCCAAGATCCTCGGAAGAAGGCTAAAATAATTTAAAACTAACGTACCTCAAAATATAAGCAGCCCACATCTATATTAACGTGTTGTTGTCGAACTGAAGACACTGACTTCTATCATAACAAGGTGCCCGATCAGCTGTTGGTGACAAGCTCAAATTTGACGTCGACGAAACGTTCTAGCCAATCACGTGTCGAATAGTTAGGAAAATGACGTCAGATTTAGATTGCGATGCAAACACCGAAAATCATTGCTAATTTTTTTTAAACTGCATTAACCTGCCTGCGTATTCCTGAGGTAGAAAAGCCTTAGTTTTTCAAAAATTCAAAGTTATGTTAACAGTTAACAGTTAACAGAAACACATCACAAAGAACGGTCGAAAAAAATATTTACGTGAATTTGACAGTTTTACAGTTGTTAACTACTCCTAAATTTCAAAGCAGTAAAACATTCTTGGTCATAAACACATATTTTAGGTGTCTCAAATCCCCATCATTTTTTTATTTGTTTTTTCTATAGAGAAGTTTCGGAAACTTGAGGTTACATAGTTACTAAAACTTGTACACAGGCAAAAAGAGGTGAACATTTAATTGGTGATTTTCTTATATGCAATGAAATGGTATGTGAAGTTTTGTCTATAGTACTTGACTGGATAATACTTTACTCATGCCAAGTATTTCTTTATGCACAACAAAGATACATTCTGCATGATGTTTTGAAAAGTGCAAATTTAACAAAGACTAATAGGGAAAAATAAATGGTGGTATTACACATTGAGAATGGTCTTTTGAGGTCAATGACTCCTATCAATTGGATAAAGTCTTCAATTCTATCACGTGCACTTTTTACAGTCTTATATCATATGGGGATAGAGGCCAATTTTTTTAATATTTTTTATCAATGTTACTCCATGATTAAGAAAAAGGTAAAAATATCTCCTTCAATCAACATTTAAGAATGAGACCTTATAGGTTGTTTTGAAAATGAAAAACAAAAACAGATATCTATTTTCTTTTAAGAATTTGCCTGTCTTAATCATCAACAAATTTAGATACATTCCGGTATAAACGATATATCAATGAAGTATATAGAAAGGTTACACAAGGCTTCAACTAAAGCCTTAGAATGATTTGATGTTCAAATAGTGATTGTATTTATTTAAAATGAGATATACAAATAAATCATAATCCAAACGTTAAAATGGTAAATTAATTGAGATCAAGGATAATTTATCTTATATTTTAAAGAAAAAATATAAAGAATCAAAATATTTTATTAAAATCGTGTTTAGTATCTAAATCTTTATTTAACATGAGATCTCGACAATCATAGCTTTAGAATTGTAGCAGTTTTAATGATTTGATAAGAAGACCGAAACAACAACAACAGGTGCAATATCTTAACATGTAGTGTTATGTATACATTTTATGTGATCTCAAACATACTAAAACTCATTTTTTGTATGATAAATTTCCTTTAACTCTAAAAATTTATACCTTTACGCAAATATAAATTTAAATGTTTATCTGATCAATTATGAAACAGGTGCATTTTATTCAAATATACAGAAACTTTACATCTGATCTCGGATTTTGATAAGAGGTTTTTGTGTTTCTTCCTCTGCACTCACTCATTAACTAAAGAATTATCTAATTGTCTAGTCAAACGAAATGCATTGAGTGTTTGGTACCACAAACAATTTACGTATGTAAAGGAAAGATATATAGCTACAATGGCCTTTGTCTGTATTATTTGCATATGTATTTGTTACGCTGGGTGCTGTGCTAGTTCAATTGGATCCCCTTTGGAATCATCACTACAATGTTCCAAATATCATTTTGAAGAAAAAGTATTGGAAAAACTTATTCGTCTAGAACTTAAGATGGAAATGTATGAAGCAAAAATTAAAACTTGGGAAGATTCGATTCCAACACACCTTGATAAAATTGATAGTGCCAAAAAGAAAACTGAAACATTTTTAGAATCAATGCGGGAAATACTACACCAGGAACAAACACGTTTGAATGGTTCATTCCACGAAACTGTCGAAAATGTATATCTCAAATCGGAAAATAAAGTTAAAAGTGCTTTAGATTTATTATCATATAAAATTGAAGAATACAACGAATCACAGAATAGAAGAGAAAATGCCATTGAACCACTACGGTCTTCTTTACGTCAAGAGAAGAAACAGTTTGAACAGGAACAGACAAGAATAAATAATGCCACCCAGGAAACTGTTGAGAATACATACCGTCTGTTGGAGAGTAAAGTCAAAAGTGTTACGGATTCATTATCAATCAAAATGGAGGAATTCGAGAATAAAAGTGAAAATGTCATTGATCTGTTACAGTCTTCTTTTCAGAAAGTGCGGAAACAGTTTCAACAGATGAAAATACGACAAAATGATTCATTGCAGGAAACAGTTGAGAATGTAATTCATCAGTCCGAGAATAAAGTCAAAAGTGTTTTAGATTCATTATCAACTAAAATAGAGGAATACGAGAAAAGAAGTGAAAATGTCATTGGCATGATACAGTCTTCTTTTCAGAAAGAGCGGGAACAGTTTAAACAGATACAAATACGACTAAATGATTCTTTCCAGGACGCTGTTGAGAATATATACCTACAGTCGGAGACTAAGGTCAAAAGTGTTTTAGATTCATTATCAACTAAAATTGGGGATTACGAGAAAAGAAGTGAAAATGCCTTGAAACTATTACATTCTACTCTGCTCCAAGAGCAGCAACGATATAACGATACCTTTCAGGTAACTGTTGATAATATTGAAACTCAGACTGAAAGCAAAGTCAAAAGTATGTTAGAATCAATATCATTCAAAATGAACGAATTCAGCAAATCTCTCAGTAAAAGAGAAGACGCTCTGGAACTATTACAACATAATTTTCGTCAAGAGAAAGACCGATTCAACCAGTCACTATATTTCATGGAAAATAATATAAAAGAGGACTTAAATACGACGATTCAAAACTTTATTTCGAGAATACCTTGTAAGTTATTTTCCTTTTTTAGTGTTTAAATATACTTGTCATTATTTGTATACTTTTTTGCATACTTGTCGATTCCGCTGCTGGTGAAAAACCAGTCCCTGAAGGTATCATCTTATAAGTATTTAGTACTTGAATACTGACATGACTTATAACAAACGTTTCTAAAATTGTCCGTTTATATATTCAGACATTATAAAGAAACAAAGTTTGCAACTGCCACATGCAAAGTTGACCTCAGATTGATTTGGCTTTTTAAAAGGTTCTTTTTGGTCATATGGCATTTCAACTCTTTCGGTTCCAATGCATCTTTCGCTTAAGACGTGTACATAAAATTTAGTCTTGGTATCTATGATGATATAAAAAAGAAGATGTGGTATGATTGCCAATGAGACAACTATCCACAAAAGACTAAAATGACACAGACATTACCAACTATAGGTCACCGTACGGCCTTCAACAATAAGCAAAGCCCATACCGCATTGTCAGCTATAAAAGGCCTCGATAAGACAATTCAAACGAGAAAACTAACGGCCTTATTTATGTAAAAAAAAAGAACGAAAAACAAATATGTAACACATAAACAAACGACAACCACTGAATTACAGGCTCCTGACTTGGGACAGGCACATACATAAATAATGTTGCGGGGTTAAACATGTTAGCGGGATCCCAACCCTCCCCTAACCTGGGACAGTGGTATAACAGTACAACATAAGAACGAACTATACAAATCAGTTGAAACTCATCAGATGGACAAAAATACAAGTGGACGTGGGTTTATTTACTGATAAAGGACGCATTGGAATTATAAAGTCCTATTTTTTCTTAATTAATCTACTTACATACCACTAGTTTTTTGATTGTTTAAACAAGACAATCGTGTGCTGAATTACTGTCGGCATGATCAATTGAACAGCACAAAACAAACGCAAAATATAATTCACTGTTTTTCAGATTTTCATGCACTTATATTCAAAAAGATCTACGCGTTTTATTTATTAGTAATGTGAGACATAAAAAAAAAATCTTTTCGTGCACAGTATTGTCAAATAACCAACACAACACATAACAAACACATACAAAACCCATTTAGGATATAAGGCTATTGTTGTGTACGCTATACGTTTTGTCTATACACGACCTATTAATGGCCCTTGAATGAAAACGGTTAAATGCCAAACCAATAAGGCAATTGAAAACCAAACATAAACCATAGAAGTTTGTCAAATCTGGCGAAAGCCATCGATGCACTGGGAAGAACAAACCGTTGGTGTTTCGAATGCATTTTAAAGTTTTATAAACAGTAAATTGTCATTAAAAGAATATTTGATGTAATCACAAAAGTGCTAAATACATTATGTACTGGAATGATGATACCAGCGAACATGAAACTTCAATCAGCAACAGCAGTTATTCAGTGGTTGTATTTGTCAGCATCAGGATGTAATTTAAAATCAAAGCAAGAAGTAAAACAAACACTGCACTGTTTTGTAGGTTAAAATATAATGATGAATATTAAAATTTTCTGACGTCAAGGCGTCATACATTCCGACACAATTTTCGATTTCAATTACAATTACTGTATTAGGCAAGTATTGGATACAATTTCAAGGTGGTATTTACAAGAGTAATATTTTTTTGTAAATTCCTGGTAATTAGAAAATGTATTACTTTCAAATAGCCCATTATTGACATGATTAAGCAAGAAATAGATTTTGTAAAACGGTTGCATTTGATATGTCATAGCCTTTTTTTTAATTCTGAATGTTCGTAGCAACAGACAGAACCCCTGAATTCCCCTTTTAAATGATGTTCTAAACCTATACCAGAACCTGTTCTACTTTCTAGTAACACAAATCTCACATTTAATAGATAGTTCAACAACTTGTTTGAAAGTTTACACTTACACGTAGTAATAAAGCAATATATAAAAAAAAATACCAAAGGGGTGTACAGAATTTTACACCGATGTTAAACATTCATACACCCATTCGGCTGCGCCTCAGGGTGTATGAATTTTCAACAATGTAGTATAATTCTGTACACCCCTGATTACACCAAGATAACTAATAATATCCCTGGTGGTTTGTTTGGGTTGTAGGAGGAAAGCACCAAAGAGTGTTACTATTACCAGAGGCGGATTTAGGGGGGAAGGGGGCCCGGGCCCCCCCTTTTTGGGAAAAATTTTGGTTGCTTATATAGGGAATCACTGAAGCGTGACTGGAGCGTGACTGGAGCGGGCCCCCTCTTAGGTCAATCAATGGGCCCCCAATTTCTGGATCCGCCACTGATTACTGTTAATTAACACTGTTCAAATGTTATTTTAGGCTCATAATATATGACAGTGAATCTTATTGACCTTTAACCTTATCTATCGCACTTGTGAGAACATGAAAAAAAAAAGAAAAAACAAGATCTGAAGGATTAAAAAGGGGTAAATAATGATCAGGACTAACGTGTCATATACATTGGGCTGGGTTTTTTCATGTTTGAAATGAAAATTGATTCATGTAGTACACTAAATAAAAACAATTCTTTCTTTCCGTATCTTAAAAATACAATTTCATGTGACAGGGACTGCATCTATTGAATAAGATGTTAAACATGTTAAATATGAGACTCAATTTTACTATTATTATCAATAAGCAGACGCGTATTGTTAACTTTACGTAATAAGCAGAAACTACAGTTTATTTGTCCATTGCTCATACGATTGTTTTATATGTCCTTTATCAACACAGAAACAACTAATTATGGCAAGTCGTTCTCGTCACTACTTTCTGTATACTTTTTTTCGAAATATTTACACACTGAGAATTAAAAAATGCACATTAAAATTCAGAAAGACGCACTGAGATTACAACAAAAAACAAAATAAACACTGAGAATTGAACATTACATACTGAGAATTGAAAATTACAATCTGAGATTTCATAAAGACATACTGAGATGACATTAACTGAAAAACTCACATATATAGTTATCATACTCAATCTGAATACATTACAAGCTTAAAACAACAAAGGAATAGAACTCGTTAGTCCTTCAATTTGGCATCAAATGTTTTACAAGAAACATTAGTAATACAACGTATAGAAAAAACTACGTTATAAAAGACAAATAGAACAAGAAAATCATGACTTACTCTCATTACGAAATATTAACAAATGGCGAAAAACTTGATAACAATTATGAGAAGACATTGGAACAATCTACTAAAAGATGAACAATGCATTGATTTTTTTACCCAAGAGCCTTTATGGCATATACAAGTAACAAAAGTATAAAAGATTACCCTACGAGCTCAGGGATTACTTTAAAAGAATTATGAAAGAGGACCCATGATTAAACCGTTTTCCAGCACAAACTCATGATAAACGGTAAGTATTAATCTGAATCATAGACAACTAACTTTTCAATATAAGTACGTACAGAAAAAAGGTGTTAAATCTAGAAATTTATCACAAATGTTGGTTGAAGGAAACGCAATGCATTTTAATGTCGAGAGTTTGGGAGACAAAGCTATTAATCTGTTGACTTAATAATCACGTGAATATCCATAAGTAATGAACATACTGTGTTTTTAAAGTCTCAGTGTGTAATTTACAATTATAAGTGTGTGTTTTTCATTTTCTAAAGTCTCAGTGTGTAATTTTCAAAATCTCAGTGTGTAACATCGATTTCCCAGTGTGTTATTTTAGGTTTTTGAATCTCAGTTTGTTTTATTCTCAGTGTGAAATATTTTCGAGAAAAAAAAAGGTTTGAACATAGTCTTGACGAGAACGGCTTGCCATTGAATACAAATGATAAATTAGATACTACTATCTGAAAGAGGAAAAAGATATTTGATACAAATGCAATAAGTTACGATTTAATTTTTGCAGCACACGACTCTTATTATATTGATAAAGGCAAGGAGTGCAAAGATATTGCGGATGTCAAATCTGGTATATACACTATTTCACCTGACACACTACACACATTCAAGGTGCGGTGTGAGGATGAGAACTGGACGGTATGAATATTTTTTTTTTCCAGAAAAGTTTGCTTATTTTCACTTATGATAGGGTTTTTGAAAAAGCAATAATTATATAACTGTAATTGTACAAAAAGAAGCAAACGCTGTCATACGACGACAAAGATATACAATATACCTTTTGTTAAAGTAATTGTACATGTTGGCTTCTGTGAATATAGACAATGAAATTCCCATAGGCACTGTTAAAGCTATTACTTTACTGTGCAGAAGTTTTGTTTAAATTATTTATACATTGATATGCCTCGAACTTCTCGGTGTTTAAATTAATATTCCATCTCTCCCCCAAGAAAAGGCGTGGTTTGTGAATCAGCTGAATTTACAAAAAAAAAAATATAACAGTACTGATCATCCACATCTAAGGCAGTTGGATACGATATTGGCTGTAAATTTTATCTGTGCAAAAAGCCGAACCAGAAACGCATTATAATCTATCAACATTTTATGTAAAATCCGTTTTTAGGTTATTCAAAAACGTTTTGATGGCTCAACAGAATTTTACAGAAATTGGGAAGATTATGAACATGGATTTGGTGATCTAAATGGGGAGTTTTGGCTAGGTAATTTTATTTGTATTTGTATTTATTTATACGATTTAAAAAAAAAAGGACAACACAGAAAGTTATGCATTTCTGACAAATTGATGTGTACTTTAGTTATAGTGGGAAATATTACATTCCAGAAAGATAATACATTAAAATTACAAATAACAAATATGAAATTTGTTAGATGGAAAGTTCTTGCAGCAGAATAAGGTATTGTTTAAAGATACGCTAAATATAAGCAGAGAAGCAAATTACTGTTTTAATTGATTGCTGGAAATACGTTTAACGTCTCCATAATGAGTCACTCTTGTAAAACAATTAATTAGATTAATCCAATTTATGTTCGGGAACGCGATATATAAAGAAAGTACAATAGAACTTATCGCTTTTCGGAACATGCGACACTTTACCTGATATTTGTTTTCTCTTATTAAGTTAAAAAGCGGACACATGGTCATAAGATGTACATGGTGTATCACTGTATGGTATACAAAATGTAGCTTTAATTTGCATAATGGTTGTTTTACTAAACAGGTAATAGGAACATAGAATTACTGACATCAATTGGAACACACGAGTTAAGAATAAATCTAGAGGACTGGGACGGAAGTAAAAGATATGCAAATTTCAAGAATTTCAAAATTGACGGCGCTTCGAACAAGTACAAACTTCACATAAGTGGCTATTCAGGCGATGCAGGTACTACATTTATGGTTATATTTTTATATGGGTGTTGATACAATGGTGTATTGAAAAGACGACTCTTACCAGGGACAAAATTGTGTTAAATAAAACAACATACACCGGTTAATTTCAATATATAAATTTACCATTTGAGTTTGAAGGGGAGAAGGTACTAAAGATGAAACTTAAAAAAAGACGGCAGGAGTTTGTGTAAAAAAAACCAACTACTAATTTTGAACTCGAACGTGGTTTCTAAAACATTTATAAGAAATTGAAAATATAGGTTCAAATAACAGAGGAAATACTTGCTTCACTGTCTCGAGATTGGGCAATCAGAAGGCTCCACTGTCCTCTATAGTCACAGATGTTTTGTTTTAACAAGCATTGTTATATTCCTATACCAAAGCATTAGTAAGATGACTAACAGATCTACTCAAAATGTTTTTGTCAAATAAATTTGCAACGAAAAATAAATCTTTTAGATACTTATGCATTCTTCCATTTTGTTGCTGACAATCACAAACAGAATACAATTGATAATGGAAATGGAGAAAGTGCCAACATGTTATGAAAAAGAAGAAATGACAACTCTCCAAAAAATAGGTGTTATCTCCTTACTTTATAAAAAAAATTATCCACTATCATTAGATAACTACAGGCCAATCACTTTATTAAATGTAGACACTGAGCTTATGGCCCATGCCTTAGCGTAAAGATTAAAGGTGGTGTTGTCCAAAATTATTCATAGTGATCAGAATGGATATATAAAAAATCGGTACATAGGTTTTAACATTCGCCAGATTCAAGATATAATAGACTACTCAGAAAAATTTAATATAGATGGGGTTTTATTGTTCATAGACTTTTCCAAAGCCTTTGATTCTATAGAATGGCCCTTCATGTATGAATCTCTACTAAAATTTGGAATACCACATTCCTTTTCAAAATGGGTTAAAACGTTATATAATGATACTAAAGGATGCCTGTCTAATAACGGCTGGATCTCAGAAACCTATAGTCTTCACCGTGGTATAAAACAAGGATGTCCGTTAAGTTCTCTTATTTTTGTAATAGCAGTTGAAATCCTGGCCTGTAGAGTAAGAAAAGATTCAAACATTAAAGGGTTTCAAATTAAACTTGATGAAAAAACACATAGTTTAAAAATTTCCCAATTGGCTGATGACAAAACACTCTTTCTCAGTTCAAAAAATGAAATACACCAAGCATTGAACCTAATAGAAATATTTGGAACACTTTCTGGTTTAAAACTGAGTAAATCTAAAACAGAAGGTATATGGTTAGGTAGACTTAAACATTGTAAAGAAAATATTGAAAATATACACTGGAGCAAAGAACCAATTAAAAGTTTAGGTGTCTATTTTGGATTAAATAAAAGTGAATGTGACAAATTAAATATTGAAAAAAACAATGAAACAGTCAAAAAAATTAATACTAGATTGGGAAAAAAGAAATTTAACAATGATAGGTCGAATAACAGTTGTTAAGTCGCTTATTTTACCTAATTTTTAGCTTCGGTTGTTTCAATACCCCAAATGTACATAAAAGATTTAAAAAAACTTATATACAACTTTATATGGAATAATAAACAAGAAAAAGTAAAACGTTCAACACTTACCAAAGATTACACAAATGGAGGTCTGAAAATGACAGACATTGATTACTTCTTAAATGCATTACAAATTTCATGGGTTAAACGATTAACGGCAAAGGAATTTGCTAACTGGAAAGTCATTCCAATATATTATTTCAATAAATTTGGTAAAAACAACCTTATATTTCATATGATGCCAGACAACATAAAATCATTGCCTAATTTAAGTAATGTACTACCCTCATTTTTACTTGAACATATTAAAAAGCTGGTACAAAGCAAATAATACACCAACAAGTAATACACCAATCATAAATTTTAGAAATATTAGACAGCAAATGTTGTGGGGTAATAAAAATATAAAATTTAAAGGAAAATGTTTAGTTTACAAAAAAATGTACCTAAATTGGATAAAAGATGGTATTATTTTCATTAATGATATAATTGATCAAAAAGGGCACATATCACAAAAAGTTATATTGGAGAAACTAACCTCAAAAACTAATTGGATCTCTGAACTTTTGAAATTGAAAAATTGTATTCCGAAAGAATGGGTTAGTACACTAAAATCTGACAAATCTTTGAAAACTTTTGTAAAAACAAAATTAAACTTGTCCTTGACTGTTAACAAAAAAACAGTATTAATTGAAAATATGTCGTCCAAAGATATATATAACCATTTAAATAACAAAAATGATGAGAGACCAATAGGATTCTCCAAATGGACAAACATCTTCAATCTAGAATCAATCACTCCAATAAATAATGTGCTACAATTTACTTTTACCTATTTAATTAATAACAAATATAAAATGTTAAGATGGAAATTACTCCATTACATCCTCCCATGTAAACAATTATTACTACAATGGCACATACAAGAAACAAGTATGTGTGACTTGTGTTACTTGACTGAAGATTACGAACACTTTTTTCTCAAATGTCAATTCTTTCATGAATTTTGGAAGAAAATATATGTACTTGTAAGCAAAATCAAAATTGGGTCACATATTTTTTTATTTTAAAACTTTAGTACTGGGCTATAAAATACATGATCCTATGTATAATGATATAAATCTCTTCCTAACTGTCTTAATATATTCAATTCATAAAAGTACTCATATATCAAATTATAAACAAAAAGGCATAGACGCTTATGCAGTTTTCAGAAATGAATTTTTAAACACATACCAAATTAACAAATATATCAATGCTAAAAACAGCAAATTTTTAAATGATGTAAAAAGATACATATGATCATGAATAGCTACATATATATTTTCATGTATAGAATTTTTTTTAGCAAAAGTTGACAATATATCTAAACACGTGGTAATAAGCCAAAACAGCATGCTTCGTGAAAATGTACAGAATTTTGTCTCCAAACACATTAATTTTATGCACACTTAATCAAATGAATTTTCAATTACAATGTCGAAACTTACCACATATAATTTTCAACTTAAGTTTAAGTTGTTCGTGAGAATAAATAAAACGTATAAATTAATCCGGACAATTGATCAACCAGCTGTAAAATGTTTAACGGTTTTCATCGATAAGGTTAAGGTCAATGATCATAAAGTTTTAATCTTTAGAAACAGAACCGGACAATACTGTACACGTTCCGTAATCATGGAACAATTTTGTTTTGCAAATGTATACATGTAAGGGACCGTTCAATATTTATCAGATGGATGGGCCGGTGCAAAATGGGGCGGGGCAAGCACTTTTTTTGTGGAAATATTTGGATGGGCGAGAACTTTTTTTTAAATATTTAGTGGATGGGCCAGAACATATTTTATAGGAATTTTTTTTATCCATTTCATCGGTGTGTAAGAAATTTCTTTTGCGGGCACTCAAAAACTGGTAGCTTGGTTCATTTCTGTCAACTTTAAGGATTTAATTAAGGATTAAAAAAGCTAAAATTTTCTGTTCGGACTATCTTATAAATTATTTTGACCTTATGGAATACCAAGTTGTTTAATAGTTTGGTGTATTGCTGTTAAATTTATGGATTTAATTAATAGGTTAGAAAAAAAGCTCAAATTTTTAGTTAGGGATAAATTCAGATAGTCAACTTTAATTTTTTTGTAAATTTTTCAAATCAATTTGGATTTTCAAAAACCTATACAGCTTATTCATTAATATATTGATCTTATAGGAAACCAGGTTGTTTGGTAGTTAGGTGTATTGCTGTTAAATTTATGGATTATATTAATAGGTAAGAAAAAAGCTCAAATTTTCATTTTAGGCTAAATTCAGATAGTCAACTTTAATTTTTTTTATAACTTTTTCAAATCAACTTGGATTTTCATAAAACTCAAGAGCTATCTGAATTATATATTGATCTTACAGAAAGCCAGTTTGTTTGGTACTTTGGTGTATTGCTGTCATTTTTATGGATTTTATAAATAGGTAAAAAAAAATCTAGAATTTTAAGTTTAGGCTGAATCTAGATAGTCATCTTTAATGTCTTTTATAACTTTTTTAAATCAACCTGGATTTTCATAAAACTATACAGCCTTTTCATTTATATATTGAACTTACAGAATGCCAAGTTGATTGGTAGTTTGATGTATGTCTGTCATTCTTACGGATTTAATAACAAGGTTAAAGAAAAAGCTCAAATTTTCAGTTTATGCTAAATCCAGATAGTCATCTTTAATTTTTTTTATAACTTTTTCAAATCAACATGGATTTCCATAAAACTTTACAGCTATTTCATTTATATATTGATCTAAAAGAATGCCAAGTTGTTTGGTAGTTTGGTGTGCTGCTGTCATTCTTATGGATTTAATAAAAAGGTTTAAGAAAAAGCTAAATTTTCTGTTTTAGGTTATTTCAAGATAGTCATCTTTAAATTTGTTCATAACTTTTTCAAATCAACTTGCATTTTCATAAAACTCTACTGCTAAATCATTTTTATATTGATCTTACTGAATGCCAGGCTGTTTAGTACTTTGTGTTTTTGCTGTCATTTTTATGGATTTAGTTAAAATAGCTTTAAAAAAAGCTGCAATTTTAAGTTTGTACCAAATTTGGATGGTGACTGGTCACCTTTAATTTTTTTTTAACTTTTTCAAATAACTTAGATTTTCATATAACTGTACAGCTTTCTCATTTATATATCAATCTTACAGAATGCTAGGTTTTTTGATAGTTTGGTGTTTAGTTGTCAAATTTAGGGAATTAATTAATAGGCGAAAAAGGCTGCATCAAATTCAAAAACATGCCTGCCTATATTTGCTTAAAAGGACAATAATTTCTTTTTCCAAAAGTAGAACAGATAAAGGAATATTCATATTTGAACTAAATGTATACATATATATGGAATTAACTAGCACATTTTAAATTTTGTATTAACACCAAAGTTTATTCTTTGATTTCAAGACATAAAATTTTAAAAACTTTAAAATAGAAAAAGAACCTAAATCATTTTTGATTGTCTTATAGTTTTAGAGGGGCAAGGACTTTTTTTATAGATTTTTTTAGATGGGCAAGGACTTTTTTCCAGAATTTAAAAGGATGGGCGTTAGCTTTTGTAATGAAACAATATTAAGAATGCACCGGCCCATCCATCTGGTAAATATTGAACGGTCCCTAATAACCATGAACTGTAAAACTAACTATCTATAAATATGAATTTATTGAATAAATTCCCTGGTTATCCAGTGACTAATACACAGGGATATTCGGCCAACTGCTGTAGGTCGAGTAATTTGTCACAACAGCAAAGAAAAGTGCAATAAAGATCTTATTAAAAAAAAAAAAAAAAAAAAAAAAAAGAAAGTGCCAACGTTCCAATAACTCGACTAAAGGACAAAAACCAGCCGTAGGCCTCCTATGTGTCTTCAACACAGCGAGAAAATCCCACACCTGGAGTCGCGGGCTTCAGCTTGCCCCAAACAAAAATGTGTACTATAGTTTAGTAAAAATGAACGTCACACTAGAATCCAAAACATATGAATGAACTTAATTAAAAAGAATGCACTGTTTACTTAAAACCACATTTCTTACAAACAGCTTGAATTTAGATTCTTCGAAATTGTAGGAAGAGAGTATCTTTTTTTATGATTTCATGTGATGGTATGACAGAATACAACGGTTATTACTTTTCAACATATTGGTTTAAACGAAAACGCATTTCTAGTGCGAACTCGAATACTTAGTAATAAAATTTAAAAAGTGTGTTAAAGCAATTTACATTCGATTCGAATTTAATTCGAAATAAATAAACGTGCGAACGAGAAATTAAGTTATTTTTCATTGTCCTGGAAAATCACAGAGAAAAATGCATTGTTTACTCAAACCTAGATTTTTTTTTACAATCAACATGAATTTAGTTGCTTCGAAATTATAAGACAAGAGTATAATATTTGTTTTAATTTTCAGGTGATGGTATGACAGAATACAACGGTTCTTACTTTTCAACATATGACAGATTATACCTCGGTAATTGTGCTGCTCACATTAATATAAAAGGTGCGTGGTGGTTTTATGATTGCTTGACTTCACATGGAGCTAGTTTGAATGGGAAATACACTTCTGGACCAAGTTATTATGCAGGAATACGATACCGTAAATGGAAATATAAATCGTTGAAGAAATCTACAATGATGATTCGTAGAGTATAAAAGATGGCGATTTAATGATCATGTTCTTATGTGGTTATGCATTTAAAAACATAAGACTCAACAGATTTAATCGTTTACCTGTAATGTTTTGCTTAAATCTTACATTAACGATTATTTTCGTTTCTCAATAAAATAATTATATTAATAAGTGGCTCGAGAATATCATTTAAAAATGTTCTTTGTATATTATGTTTTATTTACTTCAAAAGCACAAAATGTATTTTACCCAAAATTTGATAGTACTTTAATGTTTTTATCAGGGTGTTGGCGATGACAATTGTCAATGTGTATTGCCTTGAAAAGTTTAAGAATACAGAAATTAAGACCACCACGGATCCAGATCGGCGTAAATGCGATTTTATATGACATACATATGTAGGTGCAGTATCAATCTCTAGCGCAGAGCCCACATCCGTTCCGCACTTACTTCGTATCACTACACTTAATATAAGTGTCATTGTATTGTAGTGTACTAAGTATACGGAGAGGCTGCAGTATATACAGTAGCTACAAATAATTATACATTTTGTTGAAATTATTCTTTCATTTATGTCCGAACCCAAACGCCAAATTTGTTTACTTTGAAGTTGAAAACTTTCAAATAACAATCTATCTAGTTGGAATTTAATATCCACACACGCTGATTTTTATATGCATGGTCGCTGTGTGAAATCAATATAAAGCATATTCGAAAGGCGCAAAACAAACCATCGGATTAATAGGTCTATTGATTATCTAGTGTTAATATCATGAAAGATTTATTTCATTAATGAAAACAGGTAACGCTTATATTTGGTCAAGTATATTATATATAAAAAAGAAAATTGGGTATGATTGCCAATGAGACAACTGTCCACAAGAGACCAAAATGACACAGAAATTAACAACTATAGGTCACCGTACGGCCTTCAACAATGAGAAAAGCCGAAACCTTGTGTGAAGAAAAGAAAAATCTAAATGTCAAAAGAATAACAATACATCTTAAATTATTCACCTTTCCCAACTGTCTTCACTAAGAAAATAAGAGTGTATGCGTTGCCGTCCTAATGATACCAACACTCATATTTCAAATTATAAAAAAAAAACAGAAAGCATCACTGTAAAGTTGCCGACTAAATTTGAAGTCATATTGTTTAGTTGTGCAAAACCGAACATTGTTTAGTGGCCAGCTGAAGCACGCCTTTGGGTGCAGAATTTTCTCGCTGTATTATGACCCAATAGTGACCTTCGGTTGGTTTTTTTCTCTTTGGGCGGGTTGTTGTCTCTTTGACATATTCCCCATTTCCATTCCCTATTTTATTTCTATTGTTGATGATTTTTATTACAGACATCTCTTAAAAATTATACAGTTTACGTAGAATAAAACTAATTGCTGTCATATCGTTTGAAAAATATTTCTCGACCTGTCGTGGGTTTATTTTCACGTTATCAAAATAGACTGTGAGATTCTTGTTTAGCCTAACTTCCTGTGCAATGCAGCGTACAACCACTTTTCTCCAAGATTTAGTGCTTTTTAACTAACGTGTAGTATTGTGAGATTATGAATCAAACTCTAGCAGAATTTAAATACTTAGCAATTCGCCGTTTCAGAATCTAATGCGTCCTGGGTAATATTCCATCAGCAACAGCACCTACTATGCACTTTAACTGGAAACAATCATAATGCAGGTGCGGATCCATGATATTTTGAAAAGGGGACGAATTCCTTAAAGGTGAAGAAAAGCCACAAAGAGTAGCGTGTCGTAGTGAAACATGGACCATAAGCTAAAAATTTCAAATGAATCGTGAAAAACAAGAAATATATTTTTGGTGATAAAAAAAAGAAGGGGGAGGTTGATCTACCACTGACTGTAGAGTACACTCGAATCAAAATTCAAACAAAAATTACAACATTTTCTTTCAAATCATGAAACCATTAACACGATCAACCTTGATTTTAAAACTTGATTTTATTACATTTTAACTATT
Source organism: Mytilus galloprovincialis (assembly GCF_965363235.1). Taxonomy (NCBI): domain Eukaryota; kingdom Metazoa; phylum Mollusca; class Bivalvia; order Mytilida; family Mytilidae; genus Mytilus; species Mytilus galloprovincialis. Next base: position 23,270,192 of record NC_134850.1, read on the forward strand.
TAGGAACTAAATATTTCCAATTGCAATGTATAGTTGGCTCTTGTGCGATGGTATCGACAGATTTCAACTTAGGAGATAACTGTATTGTATTTTAAGCTCCGACGGCATCAATTGGGGATTTGATGGTCGCAAATTAAGTTTACTGGCGACGCGTAAGCGGAGACAGTAAACGGGTATTTGCGACCATCAAATCCCAATTGATGCCGTCGGAGCTTAAAATACAATATTGTTATCTCCATTCTAATGAAACTGACAGAAAACAACGTTAAATTAAAACATGTTTTAAAATCTGTCATATGCCGTCTGCGCTTGCGCGTACGTCCCATAGCATCAATTGTCAATTGATGCCATGTAAATAAGTGACGTTATCCAATCAAAATGAACGTTACAAACGTTGTTGCATTAGAATTGAATTTTTTGTATCTGGTTATATTAAGGTCAAAGAGATAGACCCAATCAACATAGTAACGTACGAACCATCAATCTATCAATGGAAAAGGCGCCATCTTTGTGCATATAGCAAAACGTGAAAGATCGCTACATTTTTCAGCTTACATACATGTTACCAGATTGTCCATGTGAGCTGGTGCTGTCATTGGTTGGAGTACGTTGTCGTCTGTTCTTTTTCTGTTTTTTCCTCTTGTGAAACAAAAAGACCATAATCTTTAAATATATATACCTCAAATATACTATTAGTACAACAATGTTAGATCTGCAAATTTGTGAAGTAAATTTTTGTTCTATCAGCGGAATTCGAACCCCTGCATCTGAGACATCGTGGCAACACCGGACAATCTGATACAGAATTTTGTAAAAACATTCAAAAATAAACATCTTTGAGAAAATCCTTTTATAATTAGATACGTGAAAATGTACAAATTTTTGATTTGCATAGGGACTTTCTCTACCTGGGGACGACATAAAAAAAATCAATGAAGGATAAAAAAAACCTTAATTCAAATAGTTATGGGTTAAGGGTCAAAATTGCCGCAAGTTTTGTTTAATTGACATTTTATATCCTTATTAGTCAATCAGTTTTCCCAAATTAAGAGGAACAAGGGGGGGAGGGGGAGGGGGGTCAGTGAAAAAACTATATTTTGATGTCGTCCCTTAGAGCCATTCACCATGGCAATAAATAGTTTAAAAGAATGTTAAATTATTAAACTAAGACATACTGTTTCGAAGAACACCCCAGTCGTGCAAAAGGGATAAACATATGAAACAAGATGATGGCCACTCGAAATTTAATAACAAAAAACCTCAAAGTTCAAAGATCTATATTTAAAAAACGATCCTAGAAATCTTTTCAAAATTAGCATTTTGCAATGTCAAAATGTATTAAATTTCATAAAAAATGTTACTTGAAAACTTAAACATATATATATATAGTTGTCATTTGTGTTGGTTTGTTCAACGTTCACTTGTAAGGCGGAACACCTGTGGTCATTTAGACGTTAAAATATATTACATATCGTATTGGTAGCTAGAATTTCAAGAGAAAAAGTGGCTGCTATCATTATTGGTATTTAAAACGGATTGAAATCCTTTGAGAATCACTACAAGCCGTGAAATTGTCGAATTTCGCTCTTAAATTACACTTAACTTAGATTTTGAGATTTTTGGAACTTTCGAGTCTGTTATAGTTTTTGGTTTTTAGACATATCATCAAAATTGGAAGCTGGAAAAAGGTTGCTGTTATCTTGATTGGCTGCTAAAAGTGGCTGCTAAAAGTGGCTACTAGCTTGAGTCTAGTCACAGAGTTATGAAGAACACTTCGTAAATATGAAATGAATTGACATTAGCGACGGCACAGTTCCATATCCAACTAAGTCAGACATCACGTGACTTTTGTGACGTATACTTGCCGCCATTTTGTATTATATTGCCCCAAATAAAATGCATAAGTGCTTCAATAAAGTTTAATTTTCTCATTAACCTGACCAGTTTTTTAATTTTTGCAAATCAATCTCTGATATTCAAACATATTTCTACCAAACAATGTTGGTCCTAACAGTTTAATTTTTGATTAAATTCTGTCAATTTAGAATCGTAAAACATTTTTATTTCTCCGTTGACTCTATCCTAAAACACCGATACCCATGTCTACATGTACAAACAATAACGAAATTACGTTCATAAAAATAAAACTTTGCAAATCGATTAAGTATATTCAAACATATATCTGGTGAATATTTCGGGATTTTTAAAAATGGCGGATGTTGTATTATCAGATTATTACATGGCATTTTTCATATCGCATGCATTATCAGCCCTAGGTTCAATATCAGCCCAAGAGCCGCATGGCTCGAGGGCTGATATTGACAGAGGGCTGATAATACATGCGATATGAAAAATGACATGTTATGATCTTTTTATCCAAAATTTGATACATTCAATAAGAAATCTTTCTATCATATGCCTCAACAGAGAGAAAAAAACACATTTTAATATAGACGAATCGACAAAAAAATAATTCAACAATATACATAATGAAAATTATTTGGAAAAGTCAACTTTTTTTAAAGTAACTTTCTAAATTATGTTTCAGAAAAACTTAAAAAATGCATTTATTTAATATTTTTTTTTAATTTAATTTAATTATTTTACACAATATACTTTCCAGTATTCATATAATTGTTTTGTACACTACTTTGTAATGTTTTTCACTGAAAACGTAGCATTAAGGTGTATTTTCCGGAATTTGCCGAGTATCACCGGAATGCCATGTGATAACGTTACGGAAAGGCATGTGATAACAATCGAAGCATGTGATAAACTTTTCATATCAGCCCGCTAAGCACCAATTCGAAAAATATAGAAAATACTTTAATTTAATGCTATTATCATACGGTAAAAATCATATGTTATTAAGTCTAAGTATATGATAAATGGAAATATTGCATCAAATAAAGGATTAAATTTATGTCTGCAAATTTGTATAGACATTGTTATAAGTGACCAGTCCCGTTAGTATAGAAAGTTCCTGATTCGGAGGAGAGACTTGTAATCATAAAATTTCTAATATTTCTGTTTGTCTGTCACGCACATGTTTCAAAACGTAATATTGGTCAGGACAACCTTCAAAAATCTGTGTGCATCAGCATATAAAATTGAGAATGGAAATGGGGAATGTGCCAAAGAGACAACAACCCGACCCTAGAAAAAAACAACAACAGAAGGTCACCAACAGGTCTTCAATGTAGCGAAAAATTCCCGCACCCGAAGGCGTCCTTCAGCTGGCCCCTAAACAAATATATACTAGTTCAGTGATAATGAACGCCATACTAATTTCCAAATTGTACACAAGAAACTAAAATTAAAATAATACAAGACTAACAAAGGCCAGAGGCTCCTGACTTGGGACAGGCGCAAAAATGTGTATAGATTTTCCGTTACTAGTCCAATGTACTGAGAAGTATTGCATTCGATAATCTACGAATAGTATTACGTATTATTTAACCATGTTAATGGCTTTAAGTTCAATGTCCATAGTAAGTGATACTTTATTTAAGGAGCTACCGTTTTAGGGGGGGGAGGGCTAGGATGAAAAATGTTACCCTTCTTTAAAAATATAGGAGAATCAATAAATAGCTGGTTGAAAACAAGAATCAAACAGAAATCGGAAAATTTTAATTGAGGAAAGTGAAAAGATGTTTTCTTTATTCAATATACTTCACTTCACTTGATTTTAGTAAATTTTGGCATAAAGTTTGTCGATTCTAAGTTATATTCTACTATGCTGCTTTTGCTATGTGATTCGTGATATCGAGCTACATAGGATTTACATTTGCACTCGAAAAGAACATAGTTTGAATATCGTTCATAACTCGAAATGATATATCGATGATTGATTCAATGAACGCCGAAATCGGAATGGATATACTAAGTTTTGCATGACTGTTATTTGTATATGATGGCAGCACATGTAAAACTTCACAAAATGACCACTTCAAGTCTTATTATTACTTTATGTTAAGGATGTTTGCTCCCCTTGTTTTTTTTTATTAACTAAACCAGATATTCGGAATCCTCTGGTTTTTCCATGTAGGGCCTATTAAAAAAATATTGCCCATTAACCCATATTTTTATTTCCATAATTTGATAACATCTAGAATAAAATGCCGTCTTTGAAAATCTTACAAAACCCTCGTTATTTTTTCATAGTTTTTGAAAGAAAAAAAAAAAGCCAAAATAAATGTTAAATGTATAATGAAAAGTATAGAGAGAATAGTTTCCAGCCAAATTTTCAATGGCTTATATTTCAAAAACAAGCACACTCCTTTTTTTCAGATTTTTTAGTTCCCTTATTTGTATTCTTTAAATATCTAACAGTCTTTATAAAGCTGGTTATTTTTGAAACAGGAAAGGGAACATCCTTAAGTTATTTGATTTAGAATATCTTTTTTTTATTCTATTTCATTTTACTTTCATTTAATGATTTTAAGTCTGCAAGCACACTCATAATGGGTTTTTTTCGTAAACGGCGGTTCTGAGATTCTATTGGCTCATAATGTTTTTTGCGTTTTGACATGTCCTCTGTTGGCTAAACTATTTGTAAAATGAATTATCAGCAATCTAGTTTTAACCTGCAACCTTCACAATATATATACATTGTTAAAACGTCGCCTGAAGATTGCCAGAAGGCATGAAAGCGCTAGTGACAATATTTTAACGAACTGTTATTATTTGATGTGAAATGTAGTTTGCGAATTTAAAAATTTTAATATATATATCTAGTCATAATTAAAATCTGATTGTAAGTCGCATTGTAAATGTAATTATACTGGATCACATCCTCACTAGTTAATTATTGTGTCTTAACATGTACTTTTTTTTTTATTGTACTTAGAATCCGCCGAGTTATTGGTCTGATATTAGCAAAGGAGTATTTATCTAAACGCTCGCTGTTCAATTCATTATTTCGAAAAATCGTTCTCATACGATTTTTTAAAAATTAACTACTCTAAATTGCTTCTGTATAGCAAATTCATTTTAAGAATTGAATGCTTCTTTTTAGGTTGTATATGCGTTGACCGAAGTACATTTTGTATGAAGCCCGGAAGCGCTTCATTTTAAAATGTGCGCACGTTCAACGCTTTTACAACCCTATGAAATTACAAAAAAGCAGCATTCAATACTTAAAATTACATTTTTAGCTAGGATCATGAAAATGCGATTTCTATTAAGTTTTTAATTAATCTACTTGTTCACTTTATTGTGGGACCTCGTGTCAACATAAATTTCAATTTTATTGTGTAATGAATGTTGATTTCAGAATGACGCAATGCTGTTAGCCAATCAAAATAACGTATCAAGCACGACAATCATATCTATCAAATGTAGATAAGTTTTGGGCCTCTCGTCTTAAATTTCTGACTAGAACGTTATGCCTTCCATTGAACGCTGTTTTATTCCGCATGAAATTGAAGGATAGTAATGCATGTCTACGGAGCCCCTTAAGTGCCAAAGATGAAATTTAGAATATTTGTGCGCGCGACTTTAAATCTTGTACGCACAACTTTAAATCTTGTGCGCACAACTTTAAATCTTGTGCGCACAACTTTAAATCTTGAGCACACAACTTTTAAACTTGTGCGCACAAATTTTAAACTTGTGCGCACAATTTTTAATCTTGTGCGCACAACTTTTTCAAACTTGAGCGCACAACTTTTTTAATCTTGTGCGCACAACTTAAAATATTTTATGGTTCAATTGCACTAGACTGAGTTATATTTGAAGAAGCAATGTTTGGTTAGGTAAAACCGGATATAATGGATATCTTTTAGCACCGGACACCATGTGAGAATGAAGCTTCGTTATGTGCTTTGGAAAACCTTGCAGAGATCGACAAAATAAACCTTGCAGATTTTCCTGATAGCCACTCTTGTTAAAAGTGGGAAAACCTGAAAATTTCAACCTATTAATCATAAAGGAAATTCCACATTAAGAACTAGTTCAGCAACCAAAGTACATTATTGGGACTTGGGAACCTTGATCAACCCAACGAAATAACAACAGCTTTACAATACGCAACAACCGACTGTTAAGAACGTTTTGGGAAGCCTTATTTTTTCTTGTAAACCTTTCTTCTGCTGATAGAGATGCCATGCAGTACTTGATAAAATACATCGAAGAAATAGTCCAGGCCAAATTAAAATTGTTTTTATGCTTTTGTACAGCGTCTTACTTAATGTTGAAAGACCTGGCAGATATTCCATTCAGTTTGTTTTACAAGATGGTCTTGGTCATGTGGGAAACCTTGGAAGTAACAAAGAGCTACGAAAATTATCCCTCATTTAGAACAGAATTTAACGGTTTCTTATCGATGATATTTGGGTAATGGACATCATTTAATTACCAAATTGAAGTCTTGATAGATACATGTTTGTTTGCATATCAAAACATATTTTTTTTATTTTTTTTTATTGATGTTGATCATAATTGACTCTTTTTATTCATAGCCTACGTTAACTAGAAAAACGTACAAAATGTAAAACTGTTAAATTCATTATGTGAAGAAAATCATTAAAAATACTACCCTTAACTTTTCTTGCACACATATTTCCCAAATGATGCAAATATTTGATTTATTATAGTATCAATGTGTAGGTCTGTCGTCAATAATTGTTTGGGTAATAAGAAACAATGAATATGGTGTATAAGTTCACGACACAAAGTTTCTACATACTCTTGACAAAGCCCAAAGCAACGGAACGGCAGTGTTATTGCTGCTCTTCATCTCAAAGTCACCTTGATTTTTTCAACGGTCTCAGTTTAGTTCATTTATATGTTTTGGAGTTTAGTGTGGCGTCCATTTTCACTGAACTAGTACACAATTCTATTTAGGGTCCTGCTGAGGACCACCTCAGGGTGCGGGATTTTCTCGCTGCATTGAAGACCCATTGGTGGCCTTCGGGTGTTGTCTGCTCTTTGGTCGGGTTGTTTCCTTTGACATAATTCCCATTTCCATGCATTCCCAATTTTATTCATTCAAGATTTGACTGTATTATCAATGGTGGTTCTAAAGCATATTTTTAAAGCTTTTGTACATTAAGGAATATTCTAAGCCCTTTCCTCATAGATGCTGGTCCAGAAGATTTCTAGGCATTGATTTATATAAATTTGAATATGTATGTCCTATTCATGCTTCATGCAAAACATGACTGCCTCATCATTGCTGTTTCGTGTGAAAATATTTTGCATTTGTTCAAAATTAAATCTTCTATCCTTTTGATGTTTTATGCAAAATATGACTGCATTGCTCCTGTTTGTTCATAAGAACAAGACTTTAAACAAAATCAAATTAAAGCTAATGTTAAACTATGGACCCCAGTTGCTCGGACCCCCTCGGACCCGGACCTTCATTAATACAAACTTGTAACATCATGCTTTCTGATGAGTCAGACAATATGACTGCCTTACTACTGCTTGTTCTTAAGTTTTTTTTAAACTTTAAGTTACCTCAAGTTCTTAGACCCCACAGACATATTGACCACCACTTGAGAAAAAAAAAACCACGAATCCCCTGCTATATACCAAGGATCACCCCTACCAAGTTTGGTCCGAATTGGCCAAGTGGTTTCAGAGGAAAAAATTAAAATGTGAATTGGGGACGGGCGGACGACTGGCGCTTAGTTTGAACATATTTATTTATAGTGGATTGGGAACCAAGTTATTACAACTTATATTAATCCCTTTCCACTTTGCGGGTGCGTTTGCTGCCTTGTAGGGGCATTAGCCTGCTCTTTTCCGAAATCTATATGGGTGTCTTTTACGTGCAAGAGATATTGCTCTCTCTTAACACCGGTCAGCCATTTATCGTGCCCTTCCGACGGACTATCGTCGTTTCTCAAGACTATACTGACAAATGGTGTCTAGGGAGAGCCCACAATTCTGTTCCTGAAATCCCCCCCCCTCCCCCGGAACGGGGATCGAACCAGGAACCTTTGTGTTAGTATTCCGATGCGCTAACCACTACACCACGGCTCTCACGACTGGCGCTTATTGATGAAAATAGGTCACATGGTCCTTCGGCTAACAGCTTAAATATTCGAATAAGCTACAATGCCAGAAAATGCAGTATATGTATATACTTTGTATATACTATGTACAATTTCCTTCTTGATGCAGGGACCGGCATGTTTTTCTCAGAGTTGCCTCGCTTCAATTTATTATCGGCGACATAGCTTTTTTTTTTTGTGTGATGATATTGGAAAAAGGTTGATGAAATGGACAAACGGTATCTGAAATCAGTCATTAAAGCTCGAAATGAGTTGTTGCATGTAAAAGGTCTAAATTAATTTAAATGTATGAAATTTCGAAAGTGTGACAAGTTTATGGGAATATGTATTGTTAGAAAAAGTCTATTATATATAACGACGACGCAGACGCCAACGTGATAGCAATATACGACAAAAATTTTTTCAAAATTTGCGGTCGTATAAAAAGTTATAGAAAAGTATTGTTTCTGAGTCATGTTTCTCCCTATTGCATAAATATTTCTAATTAAAAGAAAAATTTGGCTCTAATTTTGGCCAATTGATGTTATAATCACTTGTAAGCATTAAAATTTTGGTATTAAGTTAAGATTCCCAAATCTTTTTGACTGGAACTGGACAACAGATTGTTTATCAGATAACCCCCCCCCCCCCCTTTTTGCAAAAAAAAAAGGGCGATTCTATATATAGCTAGTTTGAAGGGGTTCAGTAAAACGTTTAAACACAATTTTAAAATATTGATTGAGAAACTGTTGTTGTTGATTTACAAGGCAAAACACTTTTTAATCTGTCTGTCTAAATAATACCTGTGATAAAAATTCCATGCTACTTTTAGAAGTGATGCTGTTTCATTCACTTAAATTCTTGCCTGTGTTACATCACTCTGAAAAATATAAGGTTTCTGATGACGTCATGTTGAATTGCTATTTCCCCTGGTTAATTCTAAGGAATATGTCAAATAAATCTGGCTTTGAAAAGATAAAAAAAAAACTGAGGAACATTTGTAACTTACTACAATATAACTCAGTTATGGGCACATAAAACATTGACTCTGACATGTTTGAGTGATCATGGCTGACCTATACTGTTTACTTCTATGTTCTTTGATCTCTAGTAGAGATATTTTTCATTGGCAACAATTCAGCAAAAATATCTTTTTATTTTTGCCAGTAATAGTTTCTAGGGGTTCAATTATATGCAATCACTTTATGATTATTTTTGATATAACATTTGCTTTCTGTACACCTTTTCATTAACAGTCTGCATTGATAAAATTTCTTTAAAGAATAAAATTGAGAAAGGAAGATTTATTACAACGATTACACTACCTCAGGAATAATGGATGTCAGCACTTCGGATTGTGACAAATTTTTACCTTTTAACTGATGAGTTATGGAACTTTGTTAATTGGAAAATATCGCTTATGTTAGATGTCTTGTTACTTGTGTTTTATATTTGTATATTGGCTGTCTTATATTGTTTATATACTCTGTATGTACTGTATATGAATTTCAAGTAGTGAGACTATAATAAAATATTGAATCTGAATCTGTCTTGATGTTAGATAGCATTGCTCAGCAATTGCATAAATACAAAGTTGATTATAGTTCTTAGTATAAATAGAATCTTCTTAAATGGATTGTTTTGGGGAAATACAGGGATAAATTATTTGGCAAACATTTTTGGGAGAATAAAAAAATTACTAAAGTGGGTTGATGTGGTCTGATAACATACATCTTTTGTTGTTTCCATCTTTTCTGGATATGTTGGCAAATCCCCTTTTCTACTTGTTTATTTAACCTGTAAAATAAATTTTAATTAATACTAACAGGATCTATAATACTAACAGCATCTATAATAAGCTGAAATATTTGCCCGTAATAAAAATTAAATTGCAAAATATAATTTTAAACAGCAATTAATTCCCTTCATTGTATCTTACTAAATATATAAGGCATTATCAGTTTAACAAAATATTTTCTATTTAGTGGAAGTAAATTTAATTTTGATTATGTAAGAATAATAATTATTTACACAACAATTAAATTGATTCAGCTTATTTAAATGGAGAATAAAAATAAGAATCAGCAATATAAACAGCAAATAAGGTTTGTAATTTTTGTTAAAATGATTATTTTTTCATAGACAAAAAAATTTATTATGATACAGTTAAGTATAATTTTTTAAATAAATTTAAATAGGTGCAATTTGTGAAAAGGACAAGACTCTCTAATATATATTTTTCTAGCCTACCTGACTCAGGGAATGTAGCAATAAGTCTCTATCCTTGTTTGTGAAGACTTTGTATGACAAATATGTACCTGTATATCATAGTATTATTGCTAAACACATGCTGAACCTTTGGTGAAGATACAAGGATTACTTTTAAACAATATATTATTATTACCTCATTTCACCTTCAAGTACTGCATCATTGACATCTATTCTTATTTTCTTCAGAAACAAAGTACAACATGCTGGAAAAAATGATAGCAATTATTTATAAAACTACAGTTAAACATTGAAACAAGTTCTGTGTTAACCTATACATGTATTGCTGTTCAAGATTTATTACAGCTAATTTCCTAATGCTTACAAAGTAAAACTTTGGTTTTCTTGCTTGCTTTGTTTGTATAATTGTTTATACAAGCTTTATAAATAAGAATGACATCTTTAAACAATTTATATTGGCATAGTTTAACCTGTATATCATATTTGAATTTAATTGGGTGTTATCCTTATGAGTGTACAATATACAAACAAAGCAAGCAGGCTAACCAAAATTTTATTCTACATGCATTAAGAAATTAGCTGTAAGATTGCATACCAATTATTCATATGTTAAAGTGAAAGGTAATAAACCATACACAGATTTTATTTGCAACAGAGTACTCATCTATTTTCTATCATCATACAATTTTTTTTTCAATATATATTTTTTTTTGGGGGAAGCTGGTTATTTACAGCTTCAAACCATTGTTAAAAGATACTCCTTATTTAGGATGTTTTAAAACCTGATCAAATCTCAGAGATGGGGAGGAGGGATATAGAATTCACATCTAATCTTGGGTCAGGGGGTGGGGAGCTTGATATTGAATGCAAATCAAATATTTATATTCACAACAATGGTGTTATGTAAATAGGAGTTTTAAAGTTTTGACAATTTTACAGCTAAAGTACTGTTTGGAATCAACATCAAATAATTCATAAATTGTAAAAATAATACTAGATTAAACCATGAACACATCATTTAAGAAGCTGAATAGGGTTTACCAAACAAAGAATAATTATTATAAGCAAATTATTGAATTAAAAAATAATTATGAACATTATAATTGGAGATAAATAAGCACACATATTAATTGATCATAATTAAAATAGAGAATAATAGGATGCCAAAGGAAGAAGAATAACTGTGGAAAACAAAATAAGGTAATACAATCAGAGGCGGATTTAGGGGGGGGGGGGGGGCAGGCGGCTGGCCCCCCCCCTTTTTAGGAAAAAATTTGGTTGCTTATCTAGGGAATCACTGAAGCGTGACTGAAGCGGGCCCCCCTCTTAGGTCAGTCAGTGGGCCCCACTTATGAAAATTTCTGGATCCGCCACTGACAATATAGTTTATAAATCTCGGAATGAAGGACAAACATTAAAAAGAAATCAAATTACTACAGAAATCTACATTTTAATTATAAAATCATTTTCCTTAGAATTGTACAGAATAAGTATTTGTTTTAGAAAATGTGTAAAAAGTAAATAATACATAAAAATTAGCGGACCCCAATTCTTACACTCATGAAAGTCATGAAAGGAGGTACATTGTAAATTATATATATGTTTTGAAACTAAATAAATACATAGAAAGTGCTCCTGCTTTTCATTAAAAGACATGTTTGCATTGTCTTAGTAATTGAGAATGTTTAACAAATAATCAATGATGAATGATAATTTTGAAAATCTAAATATTACATAAACTAATCCAAACTATAAAAGGGGAAAAGGGGGGGGGGGGGGGGTCATGTCATGTCAATTTCATTTTATTTTCATTACTCACCTTCTTGTCTAGTTAATAAGATGAATAAAATCCTTTTCCTTCCGTCCACTACTTGCTAGTTTCAGGCTAGTTCTGTAAGGTAACGACTTGAGTCCAGAATCCTTGATGTGGTCAATATCTGGATGAAAACTTTTTGTTGGCATAACATGCGACGTGCACAATTTGAATTGTTTTTTCTTCTTCATTTAATTGAAATATAATATTGATGTGATGATCTAGAGCTACTGATGGTTTAAGACCATTCTCAGAAAAAATAGCAAACATTTGGTACATGTATGTACTGCCTGTGTTTCACTGTTTCAGTGTTTGGGGCAAGAGGTTCATCAAATGAGTTCATCACAATCCACAAACTTTGGAGAGAAATTGCACTCCATAGTACTATCTACCTTGATATATCTTATTTTTACCAACATTATAATGGTTTTATCAGTGTCTGCATTTCGTCTGCACTTTATTTTGGGCATTAACCCTTGTACTTCCTGTTGTTTCTTTATGTTTTCAATGAAGAAGAACCATAAAGGGGAGATAATTCATAGACACATAGTTGATTTTTTCAAGTTTTCAATCCACATTTTTTTTCTTAAATCAAAAAACACATCCCTGAATTTTTTTGAATTTTTAAATGGGGGGTTTATCTTTATGATTTTGACAATATTTTCAAAAAACTATCTCGGAAATTTTTTCAAAGCTTCAATGAATTTTGGTGAAATTTGGTTTTTATTTAGATGTCAGAATCACCCCCTTCTCCAATAGAAAATAAGCATATGTACACAATTGTCAGCCAAATATGTGATATATCTTTAGAAAGGCAAAGGTAACAGCTTTTATATGTGATAATTGTCTGCATCATTTACTGTCAGGATTAAGTATATTAGTTATGTAGTATGTGTACAAAGAATGGTAAAAATCTGTGACATAGGTGTGAACACTAATTTTGGTCCTTAGAGAGAATGGCTCTTAAGATATCGCAATGCACTTTTACAGGTTCTATTATTCACTTTTCCAAATTTTGATTGTCAAAGGTCGGTTTTTGAAAAAATCCCTTTACGATTATATTGACATTTTTAATTATATTGATGTTTTATTTACGTACACTGTATTTATTGTATGAATATAGTTTGTATGACGCAAACACTAATACCTAGTTGGTGTTTGCCCCGATGTAAAGGGGTAGTTTCTCAATAAATATATGTATATATATTTCGGAAGCTCATTGAAATTAGTTGATAAAATAGGTCTGAATTTGATTTTGTTTAGTCAGATACGCAGCTACTAGACTTTATTTCTGTATAATTTGAGGTTTGGCATATCCGTCGAGAAACCCAGTTAACAATTTAACATGGTGTATCATAAGATTTCAAAGTTTACATTTTGACGAAAGGTACGTAGTACTACGCTTGATGAATCATATAACTCTTTTTAAGGATCCTTCATTTTGACATATGTATGTAATCTCAATCGAAGCGTCATGTATTTCAATTGCGTTTCGCCTTAGAGATCGCCTATTAAGGTGGTATGGATGTCTTTCGCCATCTTGGAGTGTAAATAAAAGAGAACCGAAGGTATATATTTTCAATCAAATATAGGAAAAAATGAGGAGGAATGTAGATAATTAATCTGATGTTTAATATAAAATAATACATTTAAACAGATTTTAACTTATAAATATTATTATTTGTACAAGCGTAGATTATTTTTCCATGATTTCTAATGTTTTTGAATAAATATTTTAAGGTGAGATATCTCCGTAATAGTGCATTTCTGAAAGAATCTACATGAAGGTTTGCTATCTTATATTTTAGCCGGGAAAAAAGTACGGTGAAACTTTCTTTTCTTTTGATATTCTCAAATAATTTACTAAAAGCTATCTTCTCGTGTTTTATTTAACAATTCTGTCATTCAATTTACCGTTTAATAACATAAATATGTTTTTTCTGTATAATCTATACAAAATGTGTCAATTTGTTATAATTTGTAGCTTGATGCCACGTTCAAACGTACATTTAATTCGAATTGAATTCGAATCGAATGCGAATCGAATTCGCTAATCGCGTTCACACACTATTCTTTTTTTTAATTCGAATTGATTCGAATTGGCTACTTCGAATTGATTCGAATTAATTAATTCGCATTAGAAATACGTTTTGTTAATACGAATTAAAAGTTTACGTCGTTAGGACAGTAAAGCGAATTTGACGCGCATTTCAATTCGAATTAGAATTGACGTTAGGACGTTAAACGTCTCGAATGCGAATTAAACTAATTCGAATTAGTTAATGCGAATCGAATTCGAATAACGTGTGAACTCAGCATGAAAAAATGACACATTTTGACAAAGTATGAAATAAACTCATCATAGATACAAGGATTAAACTTTGTATTTACGTTTCGTCTACAAAAGACTCATCAGTGACGCTCGAATCCAAAATAGTTAAAAAGGCCAAATAAAGTCTATCATTTTAAATTTATACTCCCATACCACCTTAAGGACCATTACACTGGACGCAACGACACATGGTAAATTCGTGAGATATAAGAATTTCGGGACTTACGAAAATTTTAAATATAATACCATTAGGTGAAGGATATAACTTTACACAATTTCCTAAATATACAAAAAACAAGAAAAAATATTACCCCTAAAATAATTAAGAAAATTACATTATTTAATCTAAGAAAATACAAAGGAAAACAAATTTGCTTCTCCTCTCACCAAAAAGGAATATAACATAAAAAAAACACTTCATAAATTCACAAATTTGCAAACCAAAAAAAATTAAATGAAAAAATGACCTCCAAAACATATTATGCCGGAGCTCGTTTACTAAATGGCGGTGATTTCCCGGCTCTTTCTGTGTTATACCAACTGTCGCGTTGTGATATGCTTATATATCCAAGTTAGGCTCTTCTATGAAATTGTTCTAATAGCATATAATTGCGTTTTGGTTTTGAACATTCATGAAATATATACCACTGGACGTTAAGCGACTAATAATCATCAATCTTCAAAGAAAGTCTCCTATTTAAACATCATTATTAAATGCAGAATATATATATAATGCAAGATTGTAGGTTTGTTTATTTGATATACATTTATAAAATGCAGTTGTAAAAGTGTGTATAAAAAGTAAAATCACAAAAAATACTGAACTCCGAGAAAAAATCAAAACGAAAGGACAACAACTGTCATATTCATGACTTGGTACAGGCATTTTCTTATGTAGCAAAATGGTGGATTAAACCTGATTTTATAGCTAGATAAACCGCTCACTTGTAGGACAGTCGTAAAAGATTCCACTTTGTATGTAAATGAACAAAACCATATTGTATATAACTAGTTGATTTGTAAGTAGTGGTGGATTTAAGGAGCGAGGCGCACCGGAGTGCGTCTACATTACTCCGCAGACATATTCCTAGACTCTTATCCTAGAACTTCGCCTTGGTCTATTATAATATACAACAAATTCAGAGACAGGAACTGTTTAATTTTTTCAAAACACCAAAGTTTACCGTTTTTTTCTTTGAGAGAAGCTTGCTCGTTTTTCTTATTTTTTTTACAAATTAATTCTCGTTATACAGCGTAAACTCTGTAGCATGCATATTAAACTCCAAAACATATAAATGAACTTAATTGTTATTTGAATGGAGTGTTGTCTCCTTGGCACTCACACCACATCTTCCTATATCTATTAAATAAAAAAAAATCACGACTAACAAAGGCCAGAGGCTCCTGGTTTGGGACAGGCCCAAACAATGCGGCGGAGTTAAACACGTTTTGCGAGATCTCCCCCTCCCCTATATACATCCAGACAAAATAGAATAAAAACACACATAGCATTACACAATAAAACGAGTCTTATAAAACAACTTAGCGAAATGACAATGGTACATTAATTAACACAAGCATACTATCAGAGTGTTAGCGCTATAGAACCAGGTTTAATCCACCATTTTCTACATTTGAAAATGCCTGTACCAAGTCAGGAATATGACAGTTTTTGTCCATTCGTTTTTGATGCGTTTTGTTATTTGATTTTGCCATGTGATTATGGACTTTCCCAATTGATCTTCCTCTAAGTTCAGTATTTTTGTGATTTTACTTTTTACTGACATGCCAACTATAGACCTCAGTTAAACTGTTTGAAAGACTACATGTATGGCTTTATCGTATGAAAATCAAGCATACATGTAGTCCCTTCCGAAGATAACTAGTATCATGCCAACAACTGGTTTTAGAATTAGTGTGTTTATTTCCGATGCAAAGACCCTATGAGTGAATCAATTTTAACACCAAAACATGCCATCTTTCATGACATGACAGCAGTATCGTACATGTAATTATATCACTTCTTTATAAATCTGTTTAACATGTTTAAAGGTTTTAGTCCAGTCAATCTAGCATAAATTTGACCCTTACCTGAAAGTAATTGCAACAGAAGATTTTTGAGTTTTAATCTTTAGCAGTATATCCCAAAATATACACAGAAAAAAGTCTGAAATAAAATCTTACTTGAGGAAGACTAAAAAAATCACTGTTTAAAATTCCTTATGAGTTTTGCATTGAAAAGGGAGATAACTCTTGCAAAAAAAGCAGAAATATCAATAATAATTGATATAAAATTATAACCTTACCGCTTCTATTCATCAGAATGTACTGATTCTTGATTTTTTAGCGGTCTTTAGAGTACAACAAACAACTCTAAAGGTGTTTTCATATCTTTTATCAAGCTATAATCTAGATTTCGTAATTCATTAGTTGACAATTTATTGAATTTTTCAACATGTCAAGGTAAAGAATCTCAAATTTGATAAATATAATTAAGCATATATTCTTCTTTTTGTGGTTTAAAATTTCTTTAGATAAGTAAGATGCTAAAAAATATAATATACATATATAAACAATAACAAATTTTCACATTAGTTTTTTCAAAATGGTCACAAAGCTTCAAATTTGCAATTTCTCTTATGAAAAATGCACAAAAAAATAAAACTACCCATAACACTTCGGTTTTGTACATTTTATGAGCAGAAGATTCTTATATTTCTTTTCGTTTTGAGATTTCGTCCTATTTCTGTCGCGGAATACTGAGTAATTCGGTTTTCGGACTTTATATACTGTTTTACGCGCCCTTTTCATTTTATCGAGATTTCACACACCAAACTGGTTCGACAACTTTACTACATTTAGATTGTAATATTATGCTTTGTATAAATCCTAATTCTTTGTATTTTATTTTTGTAGATATTAGTATGAGCACAGTTGAGATGATTATATAGACAATATAATGACGCATGATGTACATGGACTTTAATATTCGATTGCACGGTATACATGTATTTTGAAAAAATGTTATATTAAAACTGTTTGGTGTGTACCTCCTGCCATATTAGTCTTTGTTGTTTCTTTATATAGAATGAGAAATAATTTATGTTCGGACGAGCATAGAGAGGTAGAACAGAATATAATTTATTTAAATACAAACTTATAACCCCATCAAAATATCATACTTTACATAGATTTCAAGAAAATCAACCAAAAACTGACCAAAAAAAGACTATTTTTTTGCGGAGTTATCTCACCTTCCAATGTTTATTTCCATAGGAAATTAAAACTGATGATTTTGAGTTTTCCTCAAGTTAGATTTTATGGGACTTTTTTCTGTGTATATTAAGGGCATAATGCTATAGTTTAGAACTAAAACATTTTCTGTTGCAATTAGTTTGAGGTTAAATCTTAGTTTGACTGGACTATTTAATTTGTAAGCTTTTTAGGTGAAAGCCGACATTGTTTTGCTTTGCAAAGAATATTACCATAAAAGATTGGATATGAAAACTTGCACGTATAAGATGGCTGCATGGCGATTTATATTTACGAATGATGTCCTTGTACCGATGAGAACATTTAGTAAATGTTTTGACTAGTTTTTGATATTGAAAAACACGGTGTATTTTTCAGTAATACAGAGATTCTAATCCCTTACATGTGATGTAACGTATGTTTTCCACTAACTTCTACGCATATCATTGCTAAGCTGCCTTAGTCCATCATTCTGTAAGTATAGCTGACATAAGTGGTAGTAAATAATCAGATCTATTCTAACATTGTTCAGTTGATTTTCTAGGCACTTTGTAATAATTCAATTAGACGCTTTGTATTTCCTAATGATAGGTATAATTTGCAGATGTCAATATACATGGTAAACGTATATCTACATGTATCTATAATAATAATATATATCTACATGTATCTATATACATGTATCTTATATCTGCATGTATCTATATATCTACGTGTACATGTATCTATATATCTACATGTGTCTATCAAAAGGATCATACAGTACAACCAATAGTTGGAGAAATCAGTTAATTTACATACTGATTTTATTAGTGAAAAGATCTACATGTGCGTATATATGTAAAACCTGTCATATTCCTTATAAAATAATAATAAATAATCAATGTAATGGACAATAACAAGGTTTACAACAATTAATTGTCCAGCGTGGTCAAAACATGCCAAAAATGTGTCAAATATATCCAGATACTTGTCGTTTTGATAAATAGCTTTTTCCGTGTATCTGATGAAAACTTTAAATGTTGACACTTGTTAAACGCATGTGATTAACATCTGTCTTAATATATATCTGTGTGGTTTGTTACAGTAGTTGACCCACCGGAATGTAGAATTAGACGTTGAATTATCTCCCTTGTTAAGATACAGATCATTACACTGCTGGAAATGACATCTAAAGGATTTTTCACTGAAAGAGGAATTTTATTTTTCCTTTGTTTCTTAGGTAAGACAGACAATGTTGCTTTTAAGGAGGCTCGAGGGTACAAAAAAAATCAGCAAAACTTTAAGCATTTTTTTTTCATTTCAAGTTTTATTTATTTCACTATTTATTTCACTATTAGTTGTTACTTTATGATATGGTACTACACAAATGAACCAAACAAATCAATTTGTTTTGGCCCCAGATGAATTTTTCAATGTTTATATCATTGAAAAAGCTCTAAATTATCTCCCTTTGGTGAAAAAAAAATGCCCTTTTTTGCATTTAACTTGAAACAAGGATTTGTATAGTTAGAGTCTAACTGAACAAATCCTTGCTTGAAATGAACTAGTTAACTCATCGGTGACCTATATATTTATTTTTCAAGTAAGTCGAATTTTAACTAAAATATTGTTAAATTGAAGCGATTTCTGTAATTTAGTATACTAGGATAATTTTAAAAGTGGATTTATACCCGCGAGCCCCCTGAAGTCCGTTCTTAATTTCATTATAATCTGGAACTTATTATACGCACTATAACTATTTATAAATGTACTATACAGGACAAAACTCATTTTCTCTCTCTATATAAAATTAAAGCTGTCTTTTATGTGCCCTACAAGTAATTGTCCGATGGAGGTACTGAACACGGTGATGCTATTTTATAGATATAAATATAGGTTCGATTCATGCACGATTATAGTTTGATCTGCCTATCTTTCATAAATACAGTGCAACCTGCCTAATTCGACACCTGAGTATTTCAACATCCTGCTTAAACTGACACATTTTCATGGTCCCAAAATATGCCTAGATCCTTGCAGAAAAAACATGAGTATTCCGACACCCTGCTTAATCCGACATTTTTTCATGGTCCTCTAGTGTGTTGGATTAGGCAGGTTGCACTGTATTTTCCTTTAATATCTTTACTTTCATGTATTAATAACCTATAAAAAGTGAAATAAAAAAAACCCCCGAAATCCAAGAGAAATCCCTTATCAAATCAAACACATCAACGAATTCAAACAACACATTACTGCCATTTTCCAGACTTGGTACAGGCATTTCCTTATTACACATATTACATACTTATATAATGAAATTCAAAACAGTGTGGCTGTGGCAATTGATTGACACATTAAATTCATCCATTGACTGGGACAATTTACGTGAACGTTTGTCTGTAACGACCATTGTTCACGACGTACCTACGATAGACATTTAAACTGTGGGGTCACCAAAGGTTTCTTAACGCCTTTAATTATAAAATGATTCGAAAAATTAATCAGGAATAACCTTTATGTTTTGATTTATATAAACATCGTGTTATTTCTGATTATTTTTTTCCAATTACTTTATTAAGGTGTTGTGAACCTTTGGTGACCCCATAGTTTAAGTGTCTTTAAAAAGTACAAAGTGAGCAATGGTCGTTACATACAAACGTTCAACTAAATTGTCCCAGTCAATGGATGAATTTAATGTGTCAATCAATGGCCACAGCCACACTGTTTTGAATTTCATTCTATATAGTAAGATTACACATTTACTTAGAACATGTACTTGTATCACAATTTCTTCTAAGTTAACAATTACAATATAATTATTATATTAATACATGTATTATGAATTATCTATATATTTATATATCACAATGCTTGGTGTTTTTTTCAGATAAAATAAGAATAAATTACAAAAAAAAGTTACCAATTATCAATATTTTTTTTCTTCAGATTTATTCAAATATTCGACATCGTACAGTGTGAGTGATGCAACTTATCTTCACAACTTGTTATTCGATCAGTCTGGTTACAAAACATTGGTACTTCCAGACTACCCGGTTAATGTTAGTGTAGAATACAACATGCTGACGGTTAACTCATTGGTAAGTGACTGTTAGTGTAAAATACAACATGCTGACTGTCAACTCATTAGTAAGTGACTGTAAGTGTAGAATACAACATGCTGACTGTCAACTCATTGATAAGTGAATGTTAGTGTAGAATACAACATGCTGACGGGTAACTCATTGGTAAGTGACTGTTAGTGTAGAATACAACATGCTGACTGTCAATTCATTGGTAAGTTACTGTTAGTGTAGAATACAACATGCTGACTGTCAACTCATTGGTAAGTGACTGTTAGTGTAGAATACAACATGCTGACGGGTAACTCATTGGTAAGTGACTGTTAGTGTAGAATACAACATGCTGACTGTCAATTCATTGGTAAGTTACTGTTAGTGTAGAATACAACATGCTGACTGTCAACTCATTGGTAAGTGACTGTTAGTGTAGAATACAACATGCTGACTGTTAACTCATTGGTAAGTGACTGTTAGTGTAGAATACAACATGCTGACGGGTAACTCATTGGTAAGTTACTGTTAGTGTAGAATACAACATGCTGACTGTCAACTCATTGGTAAGTTACTGTTAGTGTAGAATACAATATGCTGACGTTTAATCATTGGTAAGTGACTGTTAGTGTAGAATACAACATGCTGACGGGTAACTCATTGGTAAGTGACTGTTAGTGTAGAATACAACATGCTGACTGTTAACTCATTGATAAGTGACTGTTAGTGTAGAATACAACGTACTGACTATTAACTCATTGGTAAGTGACTGTTAGTGTAGAATACAACATGCTGACTGTTAACTCATTGATAAGTGACTGTTCGTGTAGAATACAACATGCTGACGGGTAACTCATTGGTAAGTGACTGTTAGTGTAGAATACAACATGCTGACTGTTAACTCATTGATAAGTGACTGTTAGTGTAGAATACAACATGCTGACGGGTAACTCATTGGTAAGTGACTGTTAGTGTAGAATACAACATGCTGATGGTTAACTCATTGGTAAGTGACTGTTAGTGTAGAATACAACATGCTGACTGTCAACTCTTTGGTAAGTGACTGTTAGTGTAAAATACAACATGCTGACTGTCAACTCATTGGTAAGTGACTGTTAGTGTAGAATACAACATACTGACTGTCAACTCATTGGTAAGTGACTCTTAGTGTATAATACAACATGCTGACTGGCAACTCTTTGGTAGGTAACTCTTAGTGTAGGATATAACATGCTGACTGTCAACTCTTTGGTAAGTGACTGTTAGTGTAAAATACAACATGCTGACTGACAATTCATTGGTAAGTGATTGTTAGTATAGAATACAACTTGCTGACTGTCAACTCATTAGTAATTGACTGTTAGTGTAGAATAAAACATGCTGACTGTCAACTCATTAGTAAGTGACTGTTAGTGTATAATACATCATGCTGACCGTCAACTCATTGGTAAGTGACTGTTAGTGTAGAATACAACTTGCTGACTGTCAACTCATAGTTAGTGTAGAATACAACATGCTGGCCGTCAACTCATTGGTAAGTTATTGTTAGTATAGAATACAACTTGCTGACTGTCAACTCATTAGTAAGTGAATGTTAGTGTAGAATACAACATGCTGACCGTCAACTCATTGGTAAGTGACTGTTAGTGTAGAATACAACTTGCTGACTGTCAACTTATAGTTAGTGTAGAATACAACTTGCTGACTGTCATCTCATTAGTAAGTGAATGTTAGTGTAGAATACAACATGCTGACCGTCAACTCATTGGTAAGTGATTGTTAGTATAGAATACAACTTGCTGACTGTCAACTCATTAGTAATTGACTGTTAGTGTAGAATACAATATGCTGACTGTCAACTCATTGGTAAGTGACTGTTAGTGTAGAATACAATTACAATTTGCTGACTGTCAACTCATTGGTAAGTGATTGTTAGTGTAGAGTACAACATGCTGACTGTCAACTCATTGGTAAGTTGTCTCCCCTTTTGGTTTCCATTTGGCTGAAAATTACACATAAAACAGCAAAGCAGGACAAAAAAAATTATAGAGACAAAGAGAACCTGAAATTAAACTCACTTTTCGATTCTTAGTTTCATTTTTTCGAAATTTTAGTTTTTTGAAGTTTTTACGTCAGACGCACTTTTTGTTCACAAAAGACTCAAAAAGTACGCTCGAAAATAGAAATCTAAAATGGCAAAATAAAGAACGTGTGGTCAAGACATTAATTCCTCAGTTTTTGTTTGTTTGTTTTTTTAATTTGTCGTATTTTGCTGTGTATATTCTAAATGATTTCATTCTATTTGAAATTGTTAACAATTAGAGTAACTGTTGGCTGTAAAATTATAATTAAATTTCGATGATTTTTTAACTTAACCTTTTCAAACTGATTTTTATAGTTCGTTCTTATGTTGTAATTCAACACCACTGTCCAAGGTTAGGGGAAGGTTTTTGATCCCGCAAAGGTTATTTGCCTCACGACATTCTGTATGTATGTGCCTGTCCCA
Source organism: Mytilus galloprovincialis (assembly GCF_965363235.1). Lineage (NCBI taxonomy): Eukaryota > Metazoa > Mollusca > Bivalvia > Mytilida > Mytilidae > Mytilus > Mytilus galloprovincialis. The sequence continues at coordinate 23,293,377 of NC_134850.1, forward strand.
AGTCAGGAGCCTGTAATGCAGTGGTTGTCGTTTGTTTTTGTGTTTCATTTTTGTTTTTCGTTAATTTTTTTTATACATAAATAAGGCCGTTAGTTTTCTCGTTTAAATCGTTTTACATTGTCTTTTCGGGGCCTTTTATAGCTGACTATGTGGTATAGGCTTTGCTCATTGTTGAAGGTCGTACGGTGACCTTCAGTTGTTAACTTCTGTGTCATTAGTGGAGAGTTGTCTCATTGACAACCAAACCACATCTTCTTTTTTGTAATTATCGAATTTATTTTAGGACATGAAGTCACAGACATTGTCAACATCAGGATGGTTTACTGTGGTATGTTTATCTATTTAAGGTAGTACCTTATCATTACAGGGAGATAACTCTGTAAAATCAATTGAGCATTTTAATCACATTCTGATTGTAATAGAATATTAAGCTTCTCAGTGATCAAATAAGTGTTTGTCAAACTGCTATTTATTCAGTGTTTTTTTTTCCGACAAAGTGTGATGCTCATTTTTTTTGATTTTTTTATATTTTTGTCAAAAGGTCAAAGAAAATATTTTGTCAAAATTTTAAGAAAATTAAACAAGCCATGCCAATAGTTTTAGTCAAGGTGTTACATGTAGGTAACATCTTAAGTTCAAATAATTATTTAATATGCAAATTAAGGGAGGGTCATTTAAAAATAAATATATTATACATGGTGGTACTATTATAAGATTTGTGTTCATGTATAAAAGTCTATTTAATTAAAGAAAATACATACTTTGAAGCTGATTTACAGATAAGAACCAATGATTAAAAAATGTAACATCTATCCACCATAGGTCAAATGAAGTGGGTATAAGCAATTATAGGCAACTGTATGACCTTCAACAATGAAAAAACCAATACCGTATAGTCGGGTTTCATATGCCCCCGACAGGAAAAATTTGAAAAAGTTAAATTGATCTTACTAACGGCATGCTAAATTAATTTATGACAAAACACTGTACGTAAAACAAATGTAACCAACACTGAATTAAAAGCTTCTGACTTGGAACAGGCACATCGTGACAAAATATATCGAGATAAAAATGTCTGTCAACCCTCCCTTAACCTGAGTGTGCTTAGTTGGCAAATACAAAACTTTTGTTTATTTTTTTGTAAATCGTTTTTATTAACAATTATCTTTTTCTGATTTACCGTTCAACTATGTAACATATTGAGAGGGAAACGCCTGTAATTCGTTTCGCGATACTACGTTCATGCAAAATGAACTATAGGAGAATGTTTATACAACTACAGGACTTTTTTTGTATGTTAAATATGAAGTATCAAACTTTGAGCGATTCTATGGGTTCATTTACAATGCTTCTATATCTTGTTTGCCTGGATTTAAAATGTAAATAGTATGAGCTTCAAAATTAGAACCTTTATAAAAGAGGGACGAAAGATACCAGAGGGACAGTCAAACTCATAAATCGAAAATAAACTGACAACGCCATGGCTAAAAATGAAAAAGACAATCAACAGTATACACGACACAACATAGAAAACTAAAGAATAAGTAACATGAAGCTAACCATTTACTATGCTATACTAGTACATAGATTCTTTTTAAGGTTTGGAATGATACCCGATTGGCCTGGAACAAATCTTCCCATGGAAATATTGAAAATATATATGTATCCGAAGACTCAGTTTGGCACCCTAAACTGATTGTGCAGAATTCGTACGTAGTTTTACTATACAAATAAAAAATACTGTAAAAATAACGCAGCTACCAAATTCGTGCACGTTGTATCTTAAATTTATCATGTTACTCATTCTCTGACAAACTTTTTTACGAGTCCGTCCAAAGGTAGGACCCTGTAGTTCAATTGTTGTCGTTTTTTCATGTCTGTCATACTGTTTTTTTTTCTTAAATAGTTTTGTTACAGATGTCTTTAAGTTTCTCAATTAAACTGTTTCATCTACTTTTTAATAAGGGCATTTTTCTAGCTGACTATACTGCATGTATATCTTCCATTGTTAAAGGCTGTAAGGTTGTCTATAATTGCTAACATCTACTTTATTTGAACTTTTGTTGGATAGTTTTCTCATCGGTAATCATACCATATCTCCTGATTTGTGTATAAGTTTTATTGACAAATAATTATTGTTTAAAATTTCATTGTAGTATTGATGACTTGAGTAGTCTTGGCGATGGTACAACAGTTCGTATACGAAACGACGGAGAAATACGATGGGAACTACCCGCCATTTTGTCTACATCATGTGACATGGATGTCACGATCTTTCCATTTGACAGTCAAACATGTGACATAGAATTAGCAAGCTGGGGTTTCCACATAGATGCCGTCAACCTAACATTCTTGAAAACAAATTTAGATTTAGAAGATTACAGTATCAATGGAGAATGGAATATTATAGCAACCTCCCAGCATGCATCTGAACTTACGGAAGAAGGTCTGGTCTATTCTGAACTGTTGTTCCGAATAGTGTTCGAGAGACTACCAAATTATTACATCATGAGCGTTATAATTCCGGTTATATTAACAGCTGTATTAACATCTGTTACTTTTATACTACCGGTAGAATCTGGAGAAAAGGTCGGGTATATTCTGACAGTTTTACTTGCTCTGGCTGTTTTATTGACAATGTTTACAGACAGCATGCCTACAACATCAAAACATACATCAGTTCTAGGTAAATTTACAGTTTACAATTTAACTCGTTTTAATTACTTAATCTATTTTATATCAAATTTTGGATTACTTTACCAGAATTCGGAAAGAGGTTATAAATCATTTTTCAGATTTTCCCAATTATGACAAAAAATGTCCTGTGTTGTATATATGCAAGATAAAAGAGCAATTTTCATAGATACTGTTACATGTATGCATACTATTGGTATTTTTGTAAACAATATCAAAATATACACGGAAAATTATGTAATTAACTTCTTTTTTTATATTTGCACATCATTGGTACTCATATTGCTTTCAGCAGTTCTGTAGAACGGAATTCCTACTCGAATATTTTTGGGATTTTTTTCGTAACAAATAATTATAATATTTTGCTTTAATATATCCGATTTCATTCAAAATTGAAATACATACAGTCAACCACTTTTATGTTTATCTTTTAATTGTGACTAATTATAATTATTCAAAATAATCATTTTTCATTTTTCTTTTTTTTAGTTGTATTTCTTACAGTGACATTAGGTATGGCCTCGTTTGTGATTTTCGTGACGATTTTGATTATAAGACTGTATCACGAACCAGAGAACTACATTGCTCCAACCTGGATGCATTCTCTAGTGAGGAGATTCAGAAAACCACAAAACAGCGCCGTAGATGCAAATCAAATTGATCAAATTGATTTCAGAGAAAATAACAAACTGCCAGGAAGCGGCCATCGAAGCTGTAAAAAAGTCAGTTTGGACAACATCAAAACAACATACACCAATATTGAATTAGCTTTATTCTTTGATAATTTTCTGTTTGTTGTGTTCACGGTTTTATATGTTTTGATAACCGTTTGTTTCGCTATAACATTATGTGTTGCAGAATAATGGAGGCAAACAAATGAAACATATGGAAAACTTCCAAGAAAATCGGATATCCAGTAAAAACTTTTTTTACTATGATTTTCAATGCGTTTCAATGGGGCAAATACTTGGGTCCCCGTTCCATATAGGTACTCTAGGTCTTACAATAGAAACCATCTGGCATGACTGCCGCGGAAAAATAATGGTAAATTGGATAGGGGCGGAAATTTTGCCTTGCCACATAACACATGTGGACCAATCAAAGAGTTGTTGCACGGGTTCTTCTCGTGCAGAGAGCTTGGCACTTATACATGTGCACCCGTCATTGTGTTATTGTACTATAGTTGACATTTTGTACCTATTATGTCTGTTTGTTTTTTTCACGCATCGTTGTCAATGTGATGGAATTTGATACGACTGTCATACAAGTGAAACGTTAAGCTAGCTTTAAAACCAGTTTTAATCCACCATTTTCTACACAGGAAAATGCATGTACCAAGT